>NC_133650.1:16114820-16458060 GCF_009905375.1 Apium graveolens | reverse complement strand
TTAAGAAAAATCAAAGTCAACATAATTTTTTTATAATTTTTGGAGTTAAAACGAAGAAGTTACGATTTATTGAAAATTATGTGATCAATTATTGAAATAATTAATCACTTAATAAATAAATACTAATAAATAATAATAGATTTATTTATTAATTTAAAATTTAATCCCTAATTATTAGGATTAATCACCATTTACAAATATTTACAACTCATCGTTTTTTATTTGATTAGACGATTATTTACAAATACAATCAACTTAATTAACTGATACGCTATTTATCGAATAACTACGAATTACTCAAATTATAACCAACTCAACGATTAATCACTCGTATAACGAGCTACACCTATTCTCGAATACTACCGAATAATATATTAATATCGGAATTTAAACGATTCGTTAATCAATTATTATCGGTATTTAATTATACAATACAAATAATTACCGCATATTATTCGAATAACTATTGCTCGAATAATAACTCTAATTATCGAATCACTACTCGTAATATTAACTAATTATAGATTATTAATTACCTCACTTAATTATTTTAATCCTTATTTACTAATTAATTACCTACTTATTAATTTCCCAATTATTAATTAATTAGATAATTAATAAATAATTAGATAAATAATAAATAAATAAATAAATAAATAAATAAATTTCGAATTTATAATTTAATAAAATAATTTAGAAATTAATAATACTATTTTTTTCAGAATTTAAAACTAATTTTTTTTAATATTTAGAATTTTTAAAATCTGATTTTGATTTACTAAAATAATAAATAATTAATAATCAAAAACACAATTCAGGGAATTGGTTTCAGGTTTTGGGGATCAAACCCCGGGTCGAAACCGGGTTGGAAACCGGGTCGACTCCGGGTTATCGGGTCACGAAGAACATCACCGCGGCTCCGCCGCCGGTGATCGTTCCGGCGAGAAAACACGGTCAAACGCCGTGATTCCAGACTGATTTCTTCTGTTTTCTCGTTCCACAGTAGTCCACAGCAGTCTCCCCCACCATCCACCTCCTTCCTCGTCGTCCCCGATATCGGGAAGCTTCAAGAACGCCGCCGCCGCGGCGTTCTCCGGCGACGCGAAAACAGAACCCAACAGGCACAAAACCGGTGCCGTTCGAACGAGGATTCAACGATCTACACTCCTGTAACCTCCAAATCTTCCCAGAATCAACCAAATTAAAATCCCCAAATCGAGCATAAACCCTAAATTTATGAATTTATAAATTACCAATCCTCAGTTGATTTTGATGCTAAAATCAGATAGAACAGATTGAGGGCTTCACAACGGGTATTCATACTTGTGATTTGGTGTTCAATAACACCTCCAAAATTGACTTTGATTATCAGAACTCTTCAAGAACACCAAGAACACATATTCAAGAAATTTTCAGAAAATTAAACCTCACTTTCTATATGATACTGAACCCTATTTTTGAAGTATAATATACCAAATCGACCAGAAAAACGCTCTACAACATGGAAGCATCAAATCACATCAACAACATCAAGAACAAATTTTCATAATTTAATTGCCAAATAATTCGAATATAAATAAATAAATAAGAAAATTACCATGATTTCTGGGCAGAAACTGATGATTGATTCAGAAAGAAGATTTCGAGAGCTTCGTTTTGATATGCTGCACGCCCGAATCGGAGTTCGATAACGCCTTCGTTCGTGTGTTTGATTCTCGGGAACGTATCGGTTTTTCTCGGTTTTTCTCTGTATTTACGGTGTTTTAACTGGTTGCAAATGAATAAACGGAATAAACGAAATAAGAAATAGGCTATTTATATTTATGGAATATTGGATCGTTCTGGATTGTTTTGGATCGTTTTGGATCATTAAATTAGTTGCTTAGCCGCTAAGTAACTGCAATAACGATCCGATTTAATACCGAAATTGGATAATTATCAAAACCGAGCTTTTTATAAAATATTATATACGAGAATAATATAAAATATCCCGTCTCTCGAAAATACGGGTTTTATTGATTACCGAAATAACTATCGTATCGAAAATCTTGCGCCGGGCCGCGCACGGGTTAAACCGTAATCCGGATCGAAAAAGTCAAAACACGGAAAATGTCCGGAATTACCAGATTAGGTTAGGAAGGAGTTTTCGGAAGAGTTTCGGGTTGTAAAAACGTAAAAACGATTGAAGTCGGACGATTCCCGGCTTTATAAAATAATTTTGTAATTATTCAGAAAATAATTAATAATTTCATAAATTATTATAAAATCATCTAATACTCCAAAAATTACCAGAAAAATACCTTAATTATTTATATTTTATTCTGGACATATTAAAATTAACATACTCACATTTTATTACATACAAACATCCAAATATTATTATCAAACACCAGATAATTCACCAAAAATTCATATAATATTCACATAATAATCATATATTGATATAAATAATTATACGATATTTCCCAGATGTTACATCCTTCCCCCCTTAAAAGGATTCTGTCCTCAGAATCATGCTAAAGAACAGACACTGATACATTTCGAGTATCTACTTAAAATTTCTTAGGACTCACTACTCTAATCTCGTTTCAACGGTCTCCTGCCGTCATCAAATTTATCAGTTGCTCATGCAACTCCTAATTCAATCTTCTACTTCTCACATTGAGAGCTAAATTACTCTTCATAGTCATACACACATGAATGCCTTATAGACTCGTACACCTGTGACAACAAGACCAACTCATTCACAATCATTCTTTCTATCTCACTGTTTCAAAGGACTCACTCAATTTACACTACCCTTCTTTTCTTTCCAATTCTAATATTTCCTGTTCATGAAATTTCTATTTTCACTGACTGTTTTTCTCTACTTATCATGTCTCCTTCTATTTGGTTAAATTGACCTATAATCGTTTCTAATCATATTCGAGAATCTTTAATCGGTCTCTTGTATTTTCTATTCGTTTGTGCCCGATATCCTGAGCTCATGACGCCTGATAATTAGGAATGTTCTATATTTATTCAAAAACTAAAGGAATTCTCGGCAATTGCATTTAACTTACCATTTTGGGGTATATTTCAATTTCTTTTCAATCACCAACAAGTAGATTCATCAGGCGAGAATCTGCTATTATCCGAAAGGAAATATTAATTTGGAATGGAATGAATCATAACTTTATTCAAAACCCGGTCTCTTGGTACTAATACTCATTTTGTTGTCCTATCAAATTAGATATCAATACGAACTTTGATGCTCACAACGTTTCATACTGAAGTCAACATCAATCATCTGCATTAATAACACCTTTGATATTCAACAACAAAGTAAGTATCAGCATACCCTAGAAGACGAATCAAAACCTATTCTTCAATTTCTAACTTTTCCAATTCTTTTAACCATTTCTCAACAATCTTAATGGCATTCACTCTTTTATTTCTACTTAAAAATCTATTCCTAAATGGACCTTTCCTGTTTGGTAGTTAACCACACACTGGAGCTCATAATCAATTATAACCAGAATTCATATCTTTGAAGCTGAGAATCTAGCTGCTATTTCTCAATTCTTTGCAAGCATATCCTCAGTCGTTCGACTTAGTCTCTTCTTTAGTCCTTGAATTGATGAGGATGTTATCAATAAATACGGTCACTCTATCTCAATACTCCTGGTACATTGTGTTCACTTAACCTTCAAACTTACAATTTCTGATAATCGACGCGTATCCTCATATATCTATTTTCTTTTCCATATTCATATTTCTGAGGTTTTCCCTTACTTATTATTTCGTCCCTATTGAGTTAGAGGATATGGGGCCTTTGTCACCAGCTTGACTCTATGCAGTAACCGACGAGAAATCATCACCTCATTCCTTGAGGTAATCTTGATAAAGCATTCATTCAAACCTCCGGGAATTTACTTTAGTTCTAAAGAATTCCCTTTTGAGATTCATTGTAACGCGCTTCTACAATCGTTTGCCATTAATTTCTTTGTTTAATCATTCTTGTTTACACGCATTTCTTGAATGAAATTCCTATCTCCAACTATCGACGTTTCACTTTAATCTCCAATCAATTCTGGCCCAACTGACGTTTATACCTTGCGTATATCCTGGATTATTTTATAAACTTTCTTTATCATCCTTTTGATTCCACTTCTTGTCTTGATTAGTTCTTTATTCTCATTATTCATTATCTTCTTCATACATAACGAATTTCTTTTTCTTAGTAATATTACTCTGTTTATTATTGAATAGGTCATTCCTGGAATTCACACTGGAATGAAGGCTTTTATTTATACTATTTAAATTCTTACTAACAAAATTATCGAATTTCCTCGGTAGCTATTTTCTTAGCCTTACTTGACGTGTCACAAATCACGTGTTTGACTTCTCTTCATTGATTCTCATCTTTTTTTTTTTTTTTCCTGAGTTCACATGCGGACTTCATCAATCTCCGTCGTTCATTGGATGCTTGAATTTGCGAGCTTTCCATCATTCTATAGCAACTTCTATTCAACCGCTTCAGGTCTTAAATATTCTTCTTACTAGCATTAACCAATAACTTTCTATTCTTTTTATTCATCAAAAAGAGCATATTCTTCTGGATCACACCTTACATCCGATTACAATAACATCACGCTAATTGAACTAGGCCTTTTTAATTTACGGTAACGCCATTACTTTTTCTCAAATTTCTATATCTTTCATTTCGGATCTGGAAATTATGTTAGAGTTTGACTTAATCTAATTGGAATCGATTTCCATTTAACTAACCATTAGTTGGCTAAGTGGATCAATCAATTCCTTTAAATGATCACTTAAACCAAGTGCTAACTAGCTAACTGGAATCAAAGACCAATTACATAAAGTCAGTTTGGTCATAACAATTTTCAAGAACCGAGATTACAATTTTCTGGAATGCTGACAAGAATGATCCTATACTTCTTTGTTCTTAACTATAGGGTAATTTCTGAAAATTTGGGCAGCACTTCCCCTATACCATTGACTACCAGTCGGACTCAAGCCGACACCATTAATCAACCAAATCATCAATTCCCACAATTCACCTTTGATCAGCATCTAACTAGTATAGCATATCTCTTTTTAATTGGGATTGGATCTGAAACCCACAATGATTAATATAACCATACCTTTCTTAGAATATTACGAATTGTTCTTAATGAATTTAAGGTTTGATTTCATGATTCTGTTAATTTATTTCTGATCATTATTAATCGGTTTATCTTTTAATAACTGCGCATGGTCTCCATTATTACCATCACAATCTGGTAGAAACTCAATCGTTAGATTATTATTCTTGAAAAGTTTCATAATCGAGTCACCATGCTTCATCTCCACTTACGGCTTCACATCGAACTTCCGTTACTGACCCGGGTATGAGTATTGTATTCACAATCAATTGTCTAAGTTAGGGATCTTCACAAATTCTTGAAGAGCACGTTCGAAGTTCGATTTTTATTTGACGACTAGTATCTTTTCATGACGAAGGGATGCCTCGTGTGTTAACCGCCTGTCTGAGTCATCGTTCAGAATTTCCTTGATCTTTGATCGTCGTCCCGATACTCGTTTACTTCATCTGACACACACAACTCTGCTTCCTTATTTTGTAATAAATGTACGATTCACTAACCATTCATTTCGCGTCGAAATCCTCTAGTTTGAAGTGCATTATTTATCAACTTACAATCATATTCTTCTTTGACACATAATTCTACCTGTTGTACTGACTATTCTATTTCTTTTGGAATCGTCAAAGAACAGACTCGATGCAAGAGGAGAGTTTGTAAACATGATTTTGATTGAAAAACGAAATAAGGAATAACAATGCGACAACTGATTGAAGGAAGAAAAATGAGTGAAGGATGAGACAACCATATTCGTACTTAAGATGGCCAGTCTTTCATACTATATGGCATACAGCACATGATTAGGTGGCGTCCCACCCGACTTTTCGTCACTTCGACAAAGCGTCATATCATAACACTGTTGTCTCAATTGGGAATCAAGAATTTGAGAAAAGCAACAATTTAGGAGGGATACAAGAATGTTCTTTCGTTTCCGCCTCATATGATTTATCAACAGAAAAAGCTCATACATATTTAAATTCGAGAAGAACATATGTTATCATACTAAAAAAAAGAATGTCAATGCCGATCACCTTCCACGCTTCATTTACGTATGCCTTCAGGATCGTGCGGATACAGGTTCACGATTCTATTCACATCACTACTTTGAAATGTTTCCTGGAAATGCCCTCACACCAAATGCTTCAATAATTTAATCTTAATCGTGTCATTCCGAAGTTAAAATCACAGCTTCAGATTTCATCTATGTCGTGTAGAATACCCATTGATCACGTAATGCCTCAATTTCATCGATAACAATACGATTCTTCTCCAACTATCTGGAAGATTCTACCATTTCCTTCAATCATCCTTCATTCATTCGATTCACGAATCTTGTTAAATTTTATTAGTCTTATAAAATGGGGAAATAATATTTTAATACGTGATTCAATTATTGATTTTATTAAACAACGTTTACTTTCATTCTTCTTTTTAGATCATTTTCTGTTTATAAACATAAGTAGTAATTTGACAACCAATTTGTAAAACTCATTTCATGCAAAAATCTTCTGAAAGTTGATGAAGAAAATCTTTTCCGAAATCTAATTTTAAAGTTTTAAAAATCAAATATTGGTCGTCATTACTATATAAATTACTTGCTATCTTCCTGATTTACCAATAAAATGTCTAATTAAAAGAATGCCCATATAAGGGTCTCTCCACTTTGGTGCCTCTTCCACTTTTCCTTGGATTATACATGCACTTATTAGCCGACGAAACTTCAGTCACCGTTATATGCCAGTTTATTCCTAACTTGGACTCAACGCTGACGTCTGCCATTGTCTTTCATATTCATGTCATCGTCCTTGACGTTATGCTTACAACCACGCACGCAATTCGACGTTCTGTATGTGAATAGGGTCGCATCTTCTTGCTAATCTTACCTATATCTAGGAAGGTAAATATTATTCCTCATGCAGCTCCCGATAAGTGATAAGAATCTTCTCGCAACGGTGGTTCCTTCGAAATGCACAACGTTAGTTCTTTATCAGCTTCCATCCACTGGTTGCCTTCGACGTGTAACTCGTCCTAATACCTAAGTCAACTCGTACTAAAACTCACCTAGCATCTCTTTCTCAAGTGCTCACAAAATCAATCGCATTTTCTTCAAAACCACATGAAAAGTAGGGTAACATACCAAGTCTCCGTCGATCCGTCGATTTCTCATTATTGTATGATCTGAGGTTTCAATATACCTATGATGTTGTGATATTCGCCTTACACTTTCTCATCAATCCTATCTTACCAACTCCTTATCGGATCTGCTAACCCTAATTCGCACTCAACTCAATTTATCCTGAATTTGCCTAGGGTTTTTCCTATCCTGTACGACCTATCATTCCTATCTTACTCTCACCTATTCTTATTTCAGTGACCAATAACCTGTAGCTCTGATACCAAACTGTAACGCCCCAAATCCGGGGTCAAGATTAGGTGTTACAAACCATTATTACATAAAGTAAAAATAAATAACCCCTTAAGTCCGGATCTTTTACAGGTCATGGTATGAAACAAGAATCTAACCTTCTACAACTCACTTCAACTATAATACAAGTATATATACCTTTGAACTAATGCTCTTGTCATATTCTTCTAACACCTTCAACCTCTCGCAACAGAAATTTCTCATACTTCTGCTGTCTATCAAGCTATTCACTTTAGTCCTTATCTGTTTCTGGCAGAAATAAGAATTGACAAAGCAAGAGTGAGCCAAAGATGCCCAGCAAGTATATAATTTGAGTCTTTAAACATTAATTTTCTGAAATATTTTGATGAGCGAAACACGAAATCATTTAAAGGATATACTTTATCAGCTTAAATCAATTTGATTTGTATTGCTATAAATCACAAAGGACATAATGACATTTTTGTCAGAGCTTTTAGAGATCGCGTGTTTTCAAAATAGCTTCTGGTATCATCTCATAATTGAGCAATTGATGCACTCACTATTCATAAAACGACGTTCAAGAAATTCCTAACTATTCAGTATCCATCATTATCGACTAAGTTTCCATAGACTTAGCCTGCTAAACCAGCCTGATAAGGACGGGTTGAATAATTAAGAAAATCCCAATTCATTCAAGATTCTAAATATTACTGAGCAACAAATGCTGCAGCAACACTCTAACCTCGAATTCATTTATAAACACTGTAATTTTCCGAAACTGAGGGCTAAGAAAGAATAACTTTAACCCATAATCACATTTTACTTCAAGAGGGAATGCCATTAATGGCGAACAACAATAAATTGGACTGAACACTAGAAACCAACATATGCATATAACCTGCTGATCAGTCAGGAGATAGTGCGGATCTATACCCAACTGCATAGACCCAACCAACATTAGGAGTACTCAGGCAACTATGGCCTAAAGGGTCCGGTCCATCTCCGGCCCATAGGATCCAGCTCATCACTGGTCCTTATATATATATATAGTAACCATCCAGTCCGTGGAGTATTTTGATGTCAAATCACTTTGGGTACTTGCTCAAGAGAGCCATCAATGATAAAGAAATAATAGTGAAAGGAACTTGCATAAATAAGAGTAATTGCAGCGAAATATAAAACAGTTAACTATTCTGAACTTAGAATAGGAGCGAATAAATATTTGCAGTATTTAAGGAGAAATGTTAGGAATACTTGCAGTATTTAAAAGAAAGTTCGGGAATACTTGCATAAACAGAATTATTTATTTCAGCGATATGTTTATCGATTCTAAACTGAGAATAGGGAAAGCAATACTTGCATGATAAATTTAAAATAAATATCACTTGAACAATAAGTGATGATAGAGATACTTGCATAACATAATTCGAAATAAACGTCACTTGAATGATAAGTAAAGTCAGGGGTACTTGCATAATATGAATCGAATTAAACGTCACTTGAATGATAAGTGAGGTTAGTGTACTTGCATGATACGATTCAAAATAAAGATCACTTGAACAATAAGTGATGATAGAAATACTTGCCTCAATTGAGAATCCTTCTGATCTTTACTAGTTGACATATCACTCAGTCCTGTCGCCTCTGTACTACCCTTGACGAGCTACTTGACCCTTCTTATCATTTACCTTCTTAGGTTATCTTTATCCCAAATCCACTTGTTTCAGTATTACACGGAATCAGGCTTCACTTCTACCATCTCTATCTGGCTTTGAACGTCTCATACTATATGCCTTTATCACAAATAATACTATTCAATGAACTGACAAATATATTTGACTAGTCTATACACTTATCCCTATCGTCTACCCGTCCGATAATAATAATATATAAGAATCACATCTCATTCAGATAGCATTTAAAAGACATGCTGACTCATTATTTGCATAATCATACACATAGGACAGGCAATCATATTATCCAGATAACACGTAATCATGTAATTCACGTAACATATAAGTTGAATCGTCCAAAGATAGGTCTCGATATGTTTAGAGTTGAAATTGGGTCAAAAAGAACATTTATCAATCAATTACCGACTCAGGATGATTCGTGAAACAAACATCCTTTTAATATAAAGAATTTAGGTCTTGAAAATATTTTTAATAGAAGCAGAATATTTTTCTGAGTCTAGAGGCGTTCGTTTCGTATTAAACGGACGAACGGTTTATTTATTATGAATTAAACAAGATTTAATTAATTAATACTTAATTATAAATAATTAATTATAATTAAACAATCCTTAATTATATTTTTAAATAATTATTTAAGAAAAATCAAAGTCAACAATAATTTTTTTATAATTTTTGGAGTTAAAACGAAGAAGTTACGATTTATTGAAAATTATGTGATCAATTATTGAAATAATTAATCACTTAATAAATAAATAACTAATAAATAATTAATAGATAATTATTTATTAATTTAAAATAATTAATCCCTAATTATTAGGATTAATCACCATTTATTACAAATATTTACAACTCATCGTTATTTATTTGATTAGATCGATTATTTACAAATAATCAATCAACTTAATTAACTGATACGCTATTTATCGAATAACTACGAATTACTCAAATTATAAACCAACTCAACGATTAATCACTCGTATAAATACGAGCTACACACTATTCTCGAATACTACCGAATTAATATATTAATATCGGAATTTAAACGATTCGTTAATCAATTAATTATCGGTATTTAATTATACAATACAAATAATTACCGCAATATTATTCGAATAACTATTGCTCGAATAATAACTCTAATTATCGAATCACTACTCGTAATATTAACTAATTATTAGATTATTAATTACCTCACTTAATTATTTTTAATCCTTATTTACTAATTAATTACCTACTTATTAATTAATTACCCAATTATTAATTAATTAGATAATTAATAAATAATTAGATAAATAATTAAATAAATAAATAAATAAATAAATAAATTCGAATTTATAATTTAATAAAATAATTTAGAAATTAATAATACTATTTTTTCAGAATTTAAAACTAATTTTTATTTAATATTTAGAATTTTTAAAATCTGATTTTGATTTACTAAAATATAAATAAATAATTAATAAATCAAAAACACAATTCAGGGAATTGGTTTCAGGTTTTGGGGATCAAACCCCGGGTCGAAACCGGGTTGGAAACCGGGTCGACTCCGGGTTATCGGGTCACGAAGAACATCACCGCGGCTCCGCCGCCGGTGATCGTTCCGGCGAGAAAACACGGTCAAACGCCGTGATTCCAGACTGATTTCTTCTGTTTTCTCGTTCCACAGTAGTCCACAGCAGTCTCCCCCACCATCCACCCCCTTCCTCGTCGTCCCCGATATCGGGAAGCTTCAAGAACGCCGCCGCCGCGGCTGTTCTCCGGCGACGCGAAAACAGAACCCAACAGGCACAAAACCGGTGCCGTTCGAACGAGGATTCAACGATCTACACTCCTGTAACCTCCAAATCTTCCCAGAATCAACCAAATTAAAATCCCCAAATCGAGCATAAACCCTAAATTTATGAATTTATAAATTACCAATCCTCAGTTGATTTTGATGCTAAAATCAGATAGAACAGATTGAGGGCTTCACAACGGGTATTCATACTTGTGATTTGGTGTTCAATAACACCTCCAAAATTGACTTTGATTATCAGAACTCTTCAAGAACACCAAGAACACATATTCAAGAAATTTTCAGAAAATTAAACCTCAATTTCTATATGATACTGAACCCTATTTTTGAAGTATAATATACCAAATCGACCAGAAAAACATGCTCTACAACATGGAAGCATCAAATCACATCAACAACATCAAGAACAAATTTTCATAATTTAATTGCCAAATAATTCGAATATAAATAAATAAATAAGAAAATTACCATGATTTCTGGGCAGAAACTGATGATTGATTCAGAAAGAAGATTTCGAGAGCTTCGTTTTGATATGCTGCACGCCCGAATCGGAGTTCGATAACGCCTTCGTGTGTGTTTGATTCTCGGGAACGTATCGGTTTTTCTCGGATTTTTCTCTGTATTTACGGTGTTTTAACTGGTTGCAAATGAATAAACGGAATAAACGAAATAAGAAATAGGCTATTTATATTTATGGAATATTGGATCGTTCTGGATCGTTTTGGATCGTTTTGGATCATTAAATTAGTTGCTTAGCCGCTAAGTAACTGCAATAACGATCCGATTTAATACCGAAATTGGATAATTATCAAAACCGAGCTTTTTATAAAATATTATATACGAGAATAATATGAAAATATCCCGTCTCTCGAAAATACGGGTTTTATTGATTACCGAAATAACTATCGTATCGAAAATCTTGCGCCGGGCCGCGCACGGGTTAAACCGTAATCCGGATCGAAAAAGTCAAAACACGGAAAATGTCCGGAATTACCAGATTAGGTTAGGAAGGAGTTTTCGGAAGAGTTTCGGGTTGTAAAAACGTAAAAACGATTGAAGTCGGACGATTCCCGGCTTTATAAAATAATTTTGTAATTATTCAGAAAATAATTAATAATTTCATAAATTATTATAAAATCATCTAATACTCCAAAAATTACCAGAAAATACCTTAATTATTTATATTTTATTCTGGACATATTAAAATTAACATACTCACATTTTATTACATACAAACATCCAAATATTATTATCAAACACCAGATAATTCACCAAAAATTCATATAATATTCACATAATAATCATATATTGATATAAATAATTATACGATATTTCCCAGATGTTACAATCATAGTTTTGTACTATGATTATTATCAACATAAAACCTTCTTTGAAGAAAGTTTCCATTGTTCCTTATAGTGTAAATTCTGATTCAAAGTCTGATAGTGTAAGTTCTGATAAGAAAAATGTTAACATAAACTCTGATGCTAAATCCGCTGCAAATATTAACAAACTTAATAAGGCCAAAGGATCCAAGCAAGTCTGGGTCCTTAAAACTAATAATTAGTGGTCTTTGTGATTACAGGGCAACAGGAAAAATATTCTAGTTCTGGACAGTGGATGTTCAGGACATATGACTGGAAATAAGGCCCTGCTATCAGACTTTGTGGAGAAAGCTGGCCCAAGTGTTTCTTATGGAGATGGCAACATTGGAAAAACATTGGGATATGGCAATATCAATCTGGAAATGTCATAATTAAACAAGTAGCTCTGGTCTCAGGACTTAAACACAACCTACTGAGTATAAGTCAAATCTGTGACAGAGGTTATCATGTTGATTTCTTTGAAGAATACTGTGAAATTGTGAGTAAATCTAAAGGCAAAGTTGTTCTGAAAGGATACAGACGTGGTAACATTTATGAAGCTAAGCTTTCAACAAGTACTGATGGTTCTGCAATTTGTCTGTTATGTAGAGCATCAATTGAAGAAAGCTGGAATTGGCATAAGAAACTCTCTCATTTAAATTTCAACAATATAAATGAACTGGCCAAGAAAGATCTCGTGAGAGGATTGCCAAACACAGTATTTGCTCCTGATGGTCTTTGTGATTCATGTCAGAAAGCCAAATAAAGAAAATCTTCATTCAAGAGCAAGACTGAATCATCAATTCTTGAGCCTTATCATCTACTACATGTTGATCTATTTGGTCCAGTAAATGTCATGTCTATTGCAAAGAAGAAGTATGCGTTGGTCATAGTGGATGAGTTCACCAGATACACATGGGTGTATTTCTTGCATACAAAAAGTGAAACTGCATCAACCTTGATTGATCATATTAAACATCTGGATAAAATGATCAAAGATTCTGTGAAAGTTTTAAGGAGTGATAATGGCACTGAGTTCAAGAATTTGATAATGGAAGAGTTCTGCAAAAGCCATGGAATAAAGCAGGAATTTTCTGCTCCTGGAACTCCACAGCAAAATGGAGTTGTTGAAAGGAAGAATAGAACTCTCATTGAAGCTGCACGTACAATGCTTGAAGAAGCAAAGCTTCTAACCTATTTCTGGGCTGAAGCTGTGCAGACTGCTTGTTTTACTCAAAATGCAACACTCATTAACAAGCATGGAAAAACACCATATGAGATGTTGAAGAAAAAAAAGCCAAATCTGAAATATTTTCATGTATTTGGATGCAAGTGTTTTGTTCTCAAGACTCATCCTGAACAGCTATCAAAGTTTGATCTAAAAGCTGATGAAGGAATCTTTGTTGGATATCCACTTTCCACAAAAGCCTTTAGAGTCTATAATTTGAGAACAAAAGTGGTCATGGAATCTATCAATGTCTCTTTTGATGACAAAAAGATTACTGGTCTTGAAGATTTCATTGACCATGATCAGCTGAGATTTGAAAATGAAGACTCAAATTCTGATACAGAAAATCCTGATAGTCTAAGTCCTGATATTGTAAACTCTGATGGATTAAACTCTGATATTATTGAAACTGTGGAGACTACGTCAAAGGAAGATGCACCTATGCAGGGGGAGCATACTCAAGATCCTACCACATCTCAAGAAACATCAGAACATGCATCTGGCTCTTCAAGTTCTGATTCGTCAAGTTCTGATAAGCCAAGTTCTGATAGTGCTAAAATCTAAATACTGAAGAATCCAACTCAGAGAGCATAGTTTCAGGGGGAGCATCAGAAAATGAAAATGAAAATAGCATGGATCATGGGGGAGCATCCAGTTCTAGAGAAAACCTTCCATCTGGAAGGAAGTGGACAAAATCACATACACCTGATTTGATAATTGGAAATCCTGATGCAGGTGTCAGAACTAGAACAGGTACTTCAAATGAATGTCTTTACAATTCTTTTCTCTCTCAGACTGAGCCAAAGAAAGTGGAAGAAGCTCTTCAAGATGTTGATTGGGTGCAAGCAATGCAGGAAGAGTTGAATGAATTTGAAAGAAACAAAGTCTGGACCCTAGTGCCAAGACCAAAGAATAGATCTGTTGTTGGTACAAAGTGGGTATTCAGAAACAAAACTGATAGTGATGGCATAATTACAAGGAATAAGGCAAGGCTGGTTGCAAAAGGATATTCTCAACAGGAGGGAATTGATTATGATGAAACATTTGCACCAGTTGCTAGGTTAGAAGCCATAAGGATATTCTTGGCTTATGCTGCTCACAAAAAGTTTACTGTCTTTCAAATGGATGTGAAAAGTGCTTTTCTCAATGGAGAATTGGAGGAAGAGGTATATGTTGAACAACCTCCAGGTTTTGTAGATACCAAACATCCAGATTATGTCTACAGGCTTGATAAAGCACTTTATGGACTTAAGCAAGCTCCTAGAGCATTGTATGAGACTTTAGCTCAGTTTCTTCTGGAAAGTGGATTTAACAGAGGGACAATAGACAAAACACTGTTCTACCTCAACCATGGAAAGGACTTACTTCTGGTCCAGATTTATGTTGATGATATCATTTTTGGATCTACAAATGACAAACTTTGCAAGAAGTTTGCCAAACTAATGCAGTCAAGATATCAGATGAGTATGATGGGGGAACTTAGCTATTTTTTGGGCCTTCAAGTCAAGCAGAATGAGGAAGGCACTTTTATTTGTCAAACCAAGTACACCAGAAACTTGCTAAAGAAATTTGGAATGCAAGATTGTTCAAGTGCATCCACTCCAATGGCCACTGCGACAAAACTGGATAAGGATACCGGTAAATCAGTAGATATTACTGACTACAGAGGTATGATTGGCTCTCTACTCTATCTAACTGCTAGTAGACCTGATATCATGTATGCTACCTGTCTTTGTGCAAGATTTCAAGCAGATCCAAGAGAACCTCACTTAACAGCTGTAAAAAAGAATCTGTAAGTATCTTAAAGGAACAGCTGCTCTGGGATTATGGTATCCTAGAGAATCAGATTTTAAACTAATAGGTTACTCAGATGCAGATTTTGCAGGTTGCAAAATTGACAGGAAAAGCACAAGTGGAAGCTGCCAATTTCTTGGAGGCAGATTGGTTTCTTGGTACAGCAAGAAACAAAAGTCAATTTCCACATCAACTGCAGAAGCAGAGTATATTGCTGCAGGAAGCTGTTGTGCACAGATTCTTTGGATGAAGAATCAGTTACTGGATTATGGGTTAACATATTTTAAAATCCCTATTTACTGTGATAATCAAAGTGCTATTGCTATGACAGGTAATCCAGTTCAACACTCAATGACAAAGCACATCAGCATCAGGTACCACTTCATCAGGGAACATGTGGATGAAGGTACAGTGGAATTGCATTTTGTTCCCACAGATCAACAATTGACAGATATCTTCACAAAACCATTATGTGAAGCTACTTTTACAAGATTGGTAAATGAACTTGGAATGGTTTCAGGTTCTTTCTCTAAATCTGCTTAGACTTGTTCTGTGTTATCAGACTTTATGCTCAGTATTTACAGAATTAATCTCATTGTATATTCTGTGCTTAATTGATAAATGTCTTTAAGTACTGACTGTTGTCTGATATATGTTTCTAAACTCTGATAAGTGATATGTTTGTTCTAGTACCTATTCAATCCTATGAGGATAACTGTGCTAGATAACTGACCTAATAGTCTTTAATAAACAAATGATTCCATGTAAGAAGTAATTATTTCGGTGGAAATCTTATGACACTAGCAAATTCTGATAATTGAGCTTAGTTAAGTTCACTTTGTATATCTTATTACTAAGTCACAAATTAGAATAATGCTACTCATCTGTTAAGTTCTGATACTAGTAAAACTGCTGAATGTACTAAGTGCTGATAAACCTCACTTATCAAAAGAAAAAGCAAAAAGATCAAAGAATAAAATCAGGTACTCCTTTGAGATCTAGAGTAAAAATGTGGAAGGGACGACCCAAGTGCATTGCTGGTATTAAGTAAATATGCATTAGAAAAGCAAAATATTTTCTTGGTGACTTTTCACACTCTATGATTACTGGAGAAATACTCTGATAATAGCATAAATTCTGATAAACAGTCGTGACTCACTTACACTGAGAAGCCACTGTAAAATAGAATTGCAAAAGATGCATAAAATTAGCACAAAACAGTTGAGATGGACTCAAGCATGAACTCATTCATCAGTAGGTTTCAGGACAATGACAGATCTTTAGCAAAATTTTAGTTATGCCTTATTTCTAAGATGTACTGAAGTGAATCAGACTTTACTCTTTGTCTATTTTTAGCTTAATGCACACACTAATCACTCCATCTGAATGATGAAAATTTCTGTGGTGGTCTATGTTATTTTAGATAAACAGTCATAGTGTCATTACTGCACAAATTCTGAGGACAAGTTCTAAGTTACACGTTCTGATGATTAAGTTCTGACGTCCATAACTCAGAACTTGTATGAGTATTTACTAAGATGGGCATTCCTTTTTCGAGTTAAGAAATTATGTTCTGATGACTGTTAAGTTCTGGTATAGGTTTAAGTTCTGATTTCTCCGTCTAATCCTTTACTTGGCTTATCTGTGAATAAAATTTGATAACAGTCTCAGTTTGAACTAGAATATGTTGAAGTGGAAGATTAATAGTCACTATGATTAGGATTAATGGTATTCGTACTTGAACAGTCCACTGTTTCTTGTGTCTTGTGCGGTCTAGAACATGATTCCTCTTTCCAATGACTGTTATTCTTTTTCAAAGTCTAGGGAGACGAGGTAGAATTAATTCTACCTGTCAGCATTAAATATTTTTACGTCTTTTGGCATTCTCTTGCCTATATAAGCAACCACTTCACATCAGTCTTTCCATCACATTCTTCTCACACACTTATCCTCCTTTTTCTGTCAAAAACACAATGGTTCGATACAACATGTTTTTGAACTCCCAAACCTTCAATATGGAGCTAAGTTGTGCCGAGTGGCAGCAGGAGTGGCATGTAACAGCCATTCCTGAGGAGATCTGGGATTCTGTCCCACAGGAGGTGCTGACTCACCTTCTATTCTTCTATATGGATTACCATTGCCATCTGGAGCGATTGGAGGAGGAAAGGCGGGAAGCTATCCGTCAGCAAGAGCGAATCATCCGACTCGCCATCTTGTTTGTCGAAGATAGGAAGAGGAAGATGACTTAATCTTGTCTTCTTCCTGTTCTTCTTCATCCTCAGCTTTGTCAGGCTTCTTAGCTAGGACTAAAGCTGTTGATGTTAGGATTAGGAGCTTAGGGAAAATCTTGTATAAGTATTGATGTAATTTCCATTTCATAAATGTATTGTCTTGATATATTAATGAAAGTTGTTTTTACTTCAAGATTTTATCTCTGAGTTATTTCATCTTGTGTTGATAAATCCTGATTGATGTTCTGATGACCATATATATTTTGTTTTATATTAAGTTCTGATTCATTTTCAGCACTTACTCATCTAAATTATCTTGGTCATTTTCATGTGCTGTATTTTCAGAATATCAATGATGCAGTGAAAAATAATTCAATCAGTACTAATGGTTTAAATTTTGAATTAAAACTGTTTCTCTTGATTAATGGAACGGTTTTTCCTTAAAACTAGGCAACTGGGTAAGTAATGATTCCTGTTTTCTCGAGCCCAGTAACTGACCGTTATTACTACATGTCTGATAGGTGTCCAACGGTAATATTTTTTGTTCAGAGTATAAGTACAACAGAGAGAAGATTTCTTTAATCTTTTATTTTCTTTATACTTTATCTCTCTCCCTACTTTTACTCTCCTTCTCTTCTTTCTCACGTTGGTTTTTCATACAGACATTATCTCAAACACCTAACAGGCATACTTGAATCTCAATATTTTTTCACATGGCACCAAAGGATTTAATCATTGATGGAGCTAAGTTTGTTCCCAACAACTATGCTGCAATTCTTGATCATGCTGAAGCTCCATCTGAATTACATTTTGTGCAAGATCTTCTTGCACACAGTGAGATTGGGTACGCATTAACACAGCCTGAAGTCTTTTCGAGTCAACAAGTTCTGACGTTTTGGCGGACTGGGCACTTTGATGATGGTGGTAAACATGGCACTCCCAGTATTGTTTTTGAAGTGGGTGATTCATCTTATGTAGTCACTCCTTGTACAATACGCAAAGCTCTACATCTCCCAGAAAATTGTACTTTTTCAACTCCAGAGGAATCAGCACTTCAGGAGTTAATGGCTGATTTGGGATATGAAAAGAGTTTGGCAAAGCTTGGGCAGTTAAAAAGGGCTAATATCAGAAGAGAATGGGGTTTCTTCTTTGACTGCATCACCAAAGCTTTTGGGAACAAATGTTCGAATTTTGATGTTATCCCAATTCTGAGTCAGCACATAGGGTATGCTATTATTCATCAAACTCATTTTGATTTTGCAACTGGTATAATTGGTTTTATTGGGGATAGGATGACAGAGAATAGAAATATTGTCTATTTTGCTAGATTCTGTCAACTTCTATATACTTTTTGTACTGATGAACCTCAATTAGTCAGTTCCTCAACCCCACCTTTTAGAGTTGCAAAACGATATTTTAATGATCTGGTAAATGCTGATACTAAAAAAAAAATGGTTAGACCATTATAGATTCCTCAGTCTGTAAAACAGATCCTAGTAAATGCTGATCCTGATACTTATAGATCTGTTTACTTTGATGTCCAACCAACCACAAACACCCAAAAACCATCATCCTCAGCACCTACCACTCATTCTACTCAACCTACCCTCAGGACTTATCTCAAATCCTATCTCTCCACTTCACAGACTGCCCAACCTTCTTCTTCAGCACCTACTGTGAAGCCTACATCCTCTAAGCCAAAGAGAACAAAGACTGTTCCTCCAACACCTCAAAAGAGGAGGAAAATTACTTTGAGAGATGAATCAGATTCTGAGGAACAGGTTCCTTCTTCAGAACCTGTGGTAAATGAAGCTGAGAAAGCAACTTCTCAGAAGGATTCTGAAATTGGGGGTTCTAGGCTTCTCAAGAGGCTTAGACGAATGATAGTTCCTGAAACTCCCAAGGAATCCAAATCAACAAGGAAGTACAAGAAATAGAGGGCACAAAGGCCAGTTTCAGATGATGAGGAGGAAGCAGCTAAGGAAGGGGATCAGGAATCTCTGATCTCACAAGACAAGGAATTTGCTCCAGTTACTTCTTCTCCATCAACTCCATCTCAGGAAGCTGTATCTGACAATGCTAACTCACCATCTGTGTCTCTTGTTGATCCAGGCACAAGTGCTGAAATTAATATTCAGAACTTGGTTGTGCCTGAAATCCTTTTCTTAGAAGCTCCAACAACAAATAATCCTTCCACAACACCTGTTACTGATGCTGTTCAAACTCCAGAGTTATCAACAACACCTTCTCTGCATCAAGATGCTGATGATCAGATTTTAGGTGAACATCAGGATATGGCTGTTGATCAGAACTTAGTATCAGATCAGCAATTAGAGGATGCTGAAGCCTCCATTGCTACTCACACTATTGTCATATCAGAAGATACTGATTCTTTAAGTTCTGATGCTGCAAATATTGGAGATACTGGTGAAGCTGCTCCAACTGTAGATGCTGATGAAGCAGGTCCTTCAGGACATACTCCTCCACCGACTCTTCCTAAGTCTGAACTGGTAAAGGAGTTTGTTATCAGGGATGCACCAGTGCCTTGGAGTGAAACTCCTGCAGGTCAGGAGTGGACTAAGGAATGGAACTCAGTTTCATGTGTTCCAAATGCTTTACATCTTGCTGAGCACTTGACTAAAGCTGATGAAATGTTAAATTTTGATGATTTTAAAACCCAGCTTAGAGTCGCTGCATTGAGTACTAAACATCTACAAGGTCTTCATTCAACTACTCATGCAGAGCTACACAAGATTCAGGAGAACTTTATCAAACAGGAACAAGTTTGGAAAAATGATAAGAAAAAGTTCTTTCAACCTACCATTGACAGGATTGCTTATATTGAGAAAACTCAAGAGAAACAACAAGCTCAGATTGATCAAATTCTGACAAATCAAGCTTCTCAGCAATCGCAACTTACTGAAATCCAGACCTCAGTGGAACTACTTATCTCTTTTTTACTACCTGCTGATGCCAAAAAGGGGGAGAAGGTAATTAAGTCCAAATGCAAAACCAACAAGACACTGCAAGGAAAGGATGATGGAAAAGATGACCAAGGAAACTCTGGAATGGGTAGTGGTCATAGTCAAGGTAGAAGGTTTACATCAAGACAAGCTAGTCACAGAACAAGTTCTGATACTGGGAAAAGAATAAGTTCTGCTGCTGGTAAAAGGATAAGTTCTGATGAACTTCTAGATCTTGATGAGGAAATGTCAAGACAGTTATTTCTTCAAGAAAATCCAGGAATGGACTTGGAAAGTTTAAAGGAAGAAGAAGCCAGACTTAAATCAGAGAAAGTCATATCTAAATCTGAAGCTTCTGGTAAAAAGTCACTTCCAAAACTTAAAGGCATTGTGATCAAAGAAAGGACACATATTGAAGCAACATTGGCTAGATCACAACCACAGATAGATCCAAGATCAAAGGGTAAAGAAAAGGTTGGTGAACCTATCAAGGGTTATGTACCTCCTGAGGAAGAAGAAATTGCTGTTGAAAAAGATGATCTTGCTCTGACTTCAAGAAAAGTTCTTAAAACAACCTCTGACATGGCTCAAGTTGTTCAGAGTCAAGAAATTGTATGTTCTGATATTCAGAAGAAGCAAGTAACCTCTGACAGAGCTCAAGTTAACTTGATATCAGAAAATATATCAAAGACACTCCTACCAGGATTCACTAAAGCAAAACAGACTCAATCTTTGAAGACTACTGCAAGTGGTTTTGAAGCAAGAGTAGTTAGTGGAAAGGAAGCTAGAGATAAAACTGGATTGGGAAGTGCTGATGAAAGAAGAGTACACAACACTACCAATGATCCAACTTCCTTGAGTGAACCAGGTATTGGAGCAACTCCTGAGAGATTGAATCAACTGGAATCTGTACAGATGGTTTACCATACCTACTTGAAAGAATACATCATATTGTATTTCATGACAGATGGTAGGGTTTATCATATAAGACAAAATGCCATTCCTTTGAAGTATTTTGAAGAATTGGAGCATGTACTTTTCTTACTTCAAGTGGATGACAGAATAACAGAGACTGCTGCAAACTACTTAAAAGAACAGATTCAGAGACAGAAAATGCTTTATTCTATTAAGTCTGACAGCATATATGTTCCAAAGTACAAAGATCACAATGGTGATATTGTTGATATGAAGCCTAATACTGCATAGATCAGAACGTATCTTGGTATTAAGGGACTTGAATTCAATCTTGAGTCCGACAAAGCATATGTCATAAGACTAGATCAGGAGTTGAGAAAAGCAAAGATTAATGATCTCAGAGCTGCAATCTTTCAAACTGGTGAAGATACTGCAGAGCTTAAAGATGTTAAAAGGAGAATGATTGATGAACTAAGATATGCTGAGAAATGTTTGTTGAAGAACTATCTCAGAACAATTCCTGACATCAGAGAGATCAGAAAATGAAGAAGCCAAGTCGAAGATCTACAACTGCTTAAATTCTGATATTTATACAGATTGAAGTTGTTATCAGAAGTTGAAATTGGTAAAAACTTTAAGGACGGTAAGTTGTAGTTATCTAGTCTATTTCTCATGCATTTGTACTTAATGTTTTTGACATCATCAAATATCTGTTAAACTTGTATATTTTGTTAATTTACAAGTTGGGGGAGATTGTTAGATATATTTGATAATGTCATGGCTAATATGTTTTATGTTTAGCTTTTAGAATCTTACGTGAACAGGATAAATCAGTACTTAACTGTTGATCAGTACTTATACTGGAAGTCAGGACTTAAGGATATCAGTACTTATATTATCAGGAGATAATTATCCGAAGATAGATATCAGAACTTAAGTGCTGAAGGACAATCAGATAAGGATAGTAGCTGATTAAAAGAAAGAAGATCGAGATAAACATAAGAAGAGATATGCATGAAGAAGGAATTCCGTGAAGAATGGAATACTTGGAAGAAAAGATATCTGATTGATATATTTTAGGAAGCAGAATTATATTCCATATCAATTAGCGATTATCTTGTAACTGTGTAGTATATAAACACAGACATATGGTTTACACTATAAGTGTTATCATTATTAGAAAAGATTATTCATTGTAACCCTTGCAGCTCTCATGATATTTGTTCATCACTGAGAGGTAACAGTTCCATACTGTAACAGAGTTTATTGTTTCAATAAAGATTGTTTTCTGTTACTTAAGTTCTTAAAGTTCGATTTGAGTGTACTATACACTGTATTCACCCTCTCTACAGTGTGTGTGTGACCTAACACAAATCCACCAGAAAGTTTTAAAAACTTGTGTTTTTATTACTTTGCGTGTTTGATTTATATAATTCTTTCATTCTGCACTCTGCAAATCAAACACTTATATATATTCAGTTAGAACAGTTTTTAAAATCTTGAAAAAGTAGTCAGAATTACATTCAACCCCCCTTCTTTAATTCTTGTTGTATTGTTAGGGAATAATAATTGGTATCAAAGCAAGCTCTTGAAGTACAAAGAGTGTAAAGATCACAACAAACAGCAAGATGAACAAGAAGGATGTTGGAGTCAAAATTCAATTTCTGGACAAAGATAATTATCACCGCTGGAAGGTGAAAATGCACCTACATCTTCTTTCCCAAGATGAGGCCTATGTGGACTGCATAGAGAGAGGTCCTCATGTACCAATGAGAGCTGCAACTGGTAATGAACCATCTGTTCCCAAACCTAGGCATGAATGGTCAGACCCTGATATTAAGCAAGTCAGGAAAGATAAGAAGCCCATGAACATTTTGTTCAATGGAGTTGATGGTGATTGTTTGATAACATCATTAACTGTAAAACAACCAAAGAGGTTTGGGACACGATCCAAATTATTTGTGATGGTACTGAGCAAGTAAGGGAGAACAAGATGCAGCTATTGATTCAACAATATGAGCATTTCCACTGTGAAGAAAGTGAGTCTCTCACTGATATTTTTAGTAGATTTCAAAAGCTACTAAATGCTCTGAAGTTGCATGGAAGAGTCTATCAAACAAAAGACTATAGCCTCAAGTTCCTTAGATCTCTTCCAAAAGAGTGGAAGCCAATGACAGTTTTATTGAGAAATTCTCAGGATTACAAGGAGTTCACCTTGGAGAGACTGTATGGTATCTTAAAAACTTATGAGCTTGAAATTGAGCAAGATGAGAGGATGGGGAAAGGAAGGAAGAAAGGAGGGTCCATAGAACTAGTTGTTGAGTTATAGAAAGATAAAGAGATGAAGGTAAAGCTGTTGAGTCTACATCAAAGGTCTGTGAAAGTAAGGGTAAAGAGCTGATAGCTGAAAATGAAGATCAATTGAGCCAAGATGACATGGATGATATTGATGAACATTTAGCATTCCTATCCAGAAGACTTTCCAAGCTCAAGTTTAAAAAGAATTTTGGAGCATCCAAGCCAATTAGAAATATGGTGGATAAATCCAAATTTAAATGTTTCAGATGTGGGTTGCCAGGGTATTTTTCCAATGAGTGTAGAAAGTCATATTCTAGCAAGAAGAAGTTTGAGCCTGTTGATTATAAACAGAAATATTTTGAGTTGCTCAAGCAAAAGGAAAGTGTTTTCATTACACAAGAAAATGACTGGGCAGCTGATGGATTGGATGAAGATGAAGAAACAAGCTATGTCAACCTAGCCCTGATGGCCAAGTCTGATGATACAGAAACAAGTTCTTTAAGTAATCAGGTAATCATCACTAACCTAGAACATTTATCTAAAGCTGAGTGTAATGATACAATCAGTGACATGTCCACAGAATTATATCACTTGCGTGTTACCTTTAAGTCCCTCACTAAAGAAAATGCTAAAATTAAAGAAAACAATTTGTTTTTAAGTGAGAGGAATAATGTGCCAGAGTCTCAGTTTATTGAATTTAAAAAATTGAGAATTGAGTGTAAGATTGCTAAGGATGAATTAACTGAGTCCTTGAAGAAAGAAGAGATTTTAAAGAAGCAGCTTGAATGAGAACAGGAAGTGATTAAAGCATGGAAGTCATCCAGAGATGTCCATGCTTAAATCACTAAAGTTCAAGGTATTAAGCCCTTTTGTGATGCAGCCTGGAAGAGGAGTAAGGAGAAGCTGGAATCCAATTTGGTTGAAGGATCGTTGATAGATGTGGACTCGATAGATGATGAAAATCATCCGTCGGATAATCAAAAGGATTATCTGTCAAGTGACAAAGAGCCACATCCGCCGGCTGTGAGTAAACATGTGAGCAAAGCTAAGCTAGCCAAGTTAAATGAGGAATATGGCTCAGTTTCTAAGAACTTTATTCCATGAGAATCAAGTCAAGTCAGGAAAGAAAAGAACTTTAATGTTGGTCATCTGTCCATCAAGCAATTGAATGACATATTAGAAAAGATTGAGGTTAAAAACAGAAGCTAAAAAGAAAAATAATAGAAATGGGAAAGTAGGAATTAACAAACATAACAACTACATACCTGATAAGTATGATTCAAGAAAAATCTGTGTTAAGTGTGGTGGTATTAATCATTTGTCTGTTAATTGCAAACTTACCATGCCTACTCCTATGTCTGCACCATCTTCTTTTCCCAACATGACTGCCATGCCTACCATGCCTATGAATGCTATGTCTGCTCAGAATATGAATGCACAATTTGTTAATATGCCATTTGCACCTAATCTTTATTATGCTGCATTTAGTATGCCTCAAATATCATTTAGCATGCCTTACTGGAATAACATGTTTGCAAATAGCATGCCTTTTCCTGTTAATCAAAATGTGCATGGCAATTCTGTTTTAATGACTGGTTTCAAAGGCCCACTCAGATGACTAAGGATGAATCAGAAATTCTCAAGTCAAATGAGATCAAACCTAAGAAACCAAAGAATAAAGCTAACAAGGTAGGACCCAAGGAAACTTGGGTACCAAAATCAACTTGATTTGATTTTGATGTGTGCAGGGAAACAGAAAGAATCTTTGGTATCTGGATAGTGGTTGCTCAAGGCACATGACTGGAGATTCTACCCTGCTCACTGAGTTCAAGGAGAGAACTGGCCCAAGTATTACTTTTGGAGATGACAGCAAGGGTTATACTGTGGGATATGGCTTGATTTCAAAAGACAATGTCATCATTGAAGAGGTTGCCCTAGTGGATGGTCTCAAGCACAATTTGTTGAGTATCAGCCAGCTTTGTGATAAGGTCAATTCAGTAACCTTCAATTCAGAAGCATGTGTTGTGATAAAAAAAAAGAGCAACAAAGTGGTTCTCACTAGAGTGAGAAAAGGGAATGTGTATCTAGCTGACTTCAACTCATCAAATGCAGAATCTGTCACGTGTCTTCTCAGTAAAGCAAGTCAAGATAAAAGTTGGATATGGCACAAGAAACTGTCCCATCTAAACTTCAAAACCATGAATGAACTTGTCAAGAAAGAACTGGTTAGAGGTATTCCTCAAGTGGAGTTTACTAAGGATGGATTGTGTGATGTTTGCCCAAAGGGAAAGAAGATCAAAGCATCATTCAAGAAGAAGTTTGATTTAACAATTGAAGAACCTTTACAATTGCTACACATTGATTTGTTTGGACCAATTAATTTGTTGTCCATCTCAAGGAAAATATTTTGTCTAGTAATTGTGGATGATTTCTCAAAGTTCTCTTGGACATATTTCCTAAAGTCTAAAGATGAAGCTAGTGAAATCATCATCAATCACATAAGGCAAGTCAACAATCATCCTGATTTTAAAGTAAGGAGAATCAGGAGTGACAATGGAACTGAGTTCAAGAATTCTGTGATGAGATCATTTTGTGAAGAGAATGGGATTATGCATGAGTTTTCTGCAGCAAGAACTCCACAACAAAATGGAGTAGTGGAAATAAAGAATAGATCTCTTATTGAAACTGCAAGGACAATGCTTGAAGAATCAAAATTACCAACATATTTTTGGGCTGAAGCTGTGAATACTGCCTGCTACACTCAGAATATTTCTTTGGTAAGTCAAGAAAAGTGCACGACACCCTACCAATTGTTCAAGAATAGAAAGCCAACTCTAAATTTCCTTCGTGTCTTTGGCTGCAAATGTTATATCTTAAGGAATCAAACTAACCAACATGGAAAGTTTGATGCTAAAGCAGATGAAGGAAATTTTGTTGGATATGCTGTGGGAAAGGCATATAGAGTCTACAATCTGAGAACCAACATTGTTATGGAATTAGTACATGTTGTGTTTGATGACAAAAAGATTGAAGGAATGCAAGATGGAGATTTCCATGAAATCCTCGAGTTGGATAATGTGGAGATGGTTAGTGATGACAGTGATGATGATAGTGATCAAGAAACAGTTACTAAGGATAATGCAGAAAAATCTATAACTAATGAAGCACATAATTCAACATATGTCGAGTTATAAAATGCTTCATCCATCGGGAGACAATCTGCCTTTTTGTCGGGAGACAATCAGCTTCATCCATCAGGACACAAAGTGCATCATCTAGCGGAACATTGAGAGAAGCTGAAAGTCAGAATAGATCACGTACAGAAAGTTTCCCTTTCTCAAATCAAAGATTCACAAACTCAGGGGGGTTTCTTATAATCAAAACTCAGTCACACATCAAGACAACAATGAGGCCTTTTCATCTAGAGCTAATCTACCTCAACAAAGAAAATGGACTAAAGATCACCCTTTTGAACTCATCATCGGTGATGCATCTTCTAGAGTTCAAACAAGGAGAGCAACTCAAGAAAAATGTCTATATAGCAGCTTCCTATCTAAGGAAGAACCAAAGAAGGTAGAAGAAGCTTTGTTGGATCCTGATTGGATTTTAGCTATGTAGGAGGAGCTTAACAAATTTGAAAAGAACAAGGTATTGAAGTTGGTACCCAAACCTAAAGGAAAGAGTCCAATTGACACCAAGTGGGTATTCAGAAACAAGATGGATGAAAATGGCATAGTGGTCAAGAACAAAGCTAGATTGGTTGCTAAGGGCTACTGCCAATAAGAAGAAATAGATTTTGATGAAATCTTTGCTCTTGTTGCAAGACTTGAAGCCATCAGAATTTTCTTAGCCTATGCAGCCCATGCCAATTTCAAGGTCTATCAAATGGATGTATAAAGTGCCTTTCTGAATGGAGATTTGGAGGAGGAAGTCTATGTCAATCAACCTCCTGGTTTTGAAGATCTAAATTTTCCAGGATATGTCTGCTATCTTTTGAAAGCACTTTATGGACTGAAGCAAGCACCTAGAGCCTGGTATGACACTTTATCAAAGTTTCTTTTAGAAAATCACTTCACAAGAGGTACTGTTGATAAAACTTTATTCTTTAGGAATGTTAATAGCTCTAGTATACTTGTTCAAATTTATGTAGATGATATTATATTTGGCTCTACAGATGAAAAACTTTGCAAAAAGTTTGCCAAATTGATGCAAAGTAAGTATGAAATGAGCATGATGGGAGAACTAACTTACTTTCTTGGATTACAAGTTAAGCAAGTTAGTGATAGAATATTCATTAGTCAAACTAAATATATTCATGATCTTTTAAAGAAGTTTGAATTAATGGATTGCACATCTGCAAAAACTCCCATGACCACTGCAACTAAACTTGAACTAAACACTTCTGAAAAGTCTGTGGATATTTCAAGCTATAGGGGCATGGTTGGCTCACTTCTGTACTTAACAGCTAGTAGGTCAGATATAATATTTGCTACTTATCTTTGTGCTAGATTTCAGGCTGATCCTAGAGAATCTCATTTAGTAGCTATTAAGAGAATTTTCAGATATCTCAAGGGAACACCAAAACTTGGCATTTGGTACCCTAGAGATTCTGGTTTTGATCTAACTGGTTATTCAAATGCAGATTATGCAGGTTGTAAAATAGACAGAAAAAGTACAACAGGAACCTGTCAATTTCTAAGGAACAAGCTTGTGTCCTGGTTCAGTAAAAAGCAAAATCCAGTTTCTACTTCTACAGTTGAAGTTGAATATATTGTTGCTGGAAGTTGTTGTGCACAGATTTTGTGGATGAAAACCCAATTGTTGGACTATGGTCTACAAGTAGATAAAATTCCCATTTTTTTTGATAACACAAGTGCAATTGCCATCACTAAAAATCCAGTACAACATTCAAGAACAAAGCACATAGACATCAAATACCACTTCATTAGGGAACATGTGATGAATGGTACTGTGGAACTTCATTTTGTTCCAAGTGAAAAGCAGCTTGCAGATATCTTTACAAAGCCATTTGATGAATCTACCTTTTCAAGGTTGGTAAGTGAGTTAGGTATGCTTAATTATTTTTGAATTATTTCAGATATTTTTGCAAGTTTTAATGCAGCCATAAACTTAATTGATTTTTCTGTTTTGGATGAAATTTTGGCTAAATCAAAATTCACATCCTGACGGATGCTCATTATCCATCGAGTTTGATCATCCGTCGGAATATTATTTGTTATAAAAATCAATTACTTTTCTGGATTATTTTATGACTCGACGGATTATTGATTTATCCTCATTCGTCGAGTTGTCTCAATCTTAGCCTTTAGAACTCTGAAAGTTATCCATCGAGTATACTTACATTTTGTAAGCATAACACAACGGATAAGTGACAGAATTTTTACAGTTTAATTATTTTTAAACGGCTATTTTGGGCTATTTTGATTGGTCACTTTACTTCACTTTATTATTTTGACAGTTTATTTTCGAGATAGTACAAAAGCAGAATTCATCTTTATTCTATTTTTTTATCATTCTCAAATCAATTGCTCTAACTTCCTTTCTTCTCCAAAGCAAATATTCTCTCTGCAAATTTCTCATTCTCTAAAAATGACACCAGTAGTCAAAATCATGTCTCAATCTGGATATATCTATGAAAAGAACAATTTTGTAGCTCTTGTGAATAAGGAGATTCCACTGTCTGGAGACTTTCACAAGATGATGGACTTTGTGAAGAGCTGTAAACTCAGTTATGCTATGCTGGAATCACCTATAATCTACTGTGAAGTTGTGGAGGAGATATGGACAACTGCCGTGTACAACTCATCTTACAAAACCATAACTTTTACACTTAAAGGTAAGCAGTTTTGCATCAATAGTGACATTATCAAAGCATGCTTTAGAATTCCAGATAACAATGCTACTGTTCCACACACAGATACTGATATAGTTAACATGCTAAATTCTACGGGCTATGCACTTTCTACTTCTAAGTTAAGTGAAATTAGGAGGCTAGGTCTTAGAAAGGAATGGAGCTATCTGTGTGATGTGGTAACTAAAGTATTTTCTAGTAAAATTAGTAATTTTGATTCTATCAACATCTCCATGCTTAACATGCTTTATATGCTAGTTACTGATAAGTACTTTAACCTTAGTGACTTGATCATATTTGAGTTAGGTTATAAGTTAGGAGAACTTAATAAGAGAGGTAAAAGTGTCTATTATGCTAGATTTTTTATGATGCTTGCTAACCATCTTATTGAGACTATTGTTGTTGAGAACCCAACCAACAAACTGAATTGTTGGGTTCAAGAAAGGAGAGTCATTGTTGATCTCAACAGGGCAAGTCACCACAAAGAGGTGCCCCTCCTTTATTTTCCAATCATGGAGGGACCTCAGGTAAGTGAGGTAAGCACCACTGTCTCCACTCTTCCAACCTCACACATTTATTTGCCTTCAAGTGTAGCTATGGTATCTGTATCAATGACCCAACAAATGCCTACCCAAGCTACCAAAACAATAATTTCAAAGTCCAAAGCTAAGAAAGCCCCCTCTGGTTTCTCTCAAAAGAAACCAGTTGTAAAATCTACTAAACACAAAGAGGGGAGTGTGAAGGTGAGTGAGCAAGGTGAGGGATATGGTTAAAATCAAAGAAACCCTAAGGATAAGGCTGGTGAGATGAGTGTACCCAAGCCTAGACACACCACAGTTTCCCAACAAACTGTGGTTGTTAATAAGGAAATAAGCTCACTTCTAGTTTCATTCTCCCAAAAGGATGTTACTATTGAAACAAGCTCTAAACCAGGAGCACAGGTCAAGAGGGTTAGAAATACAAGTTCACCACAGACTTATGCTAGAAAGAAAAGATCTAAAACCCTTGGGGATGCATAGGGAACACACACAGTGCAAACTGAAGCAATAGACTCAGTCACTGCACCATCTCAAATACAGGTTGATGTGGCTCCAGTAAATGTGGAGTCACAACCAAAATCTTTAGTGATAGAAGCACCTGAAACACCAAATTCACCTACACACCCATTGGATGTAGACATGATTAATACATCACTTCCAAATTCTCCATCTTTAACTCTGTTGGAGAAGCCAAAAATCCAAGAAAGTGAGCATCATCTTTTAGATGATTTTTTGGCTCACTTGCCAATTCTTTCTGAGTCTATTGAAAAATCTATGCCCAAATTTTCATTAATCTGCACAGAGTCTACAATAGTCTCCACTCCAAACTCATTCATTTCTTCTATCCCGATGGATATCATTCATCCGTCGAGTAGTGATTGTATCCCGACAGATGTGTCTAACAACAGTCATCCGTCGGCTAGCCAAACAACCATTCAAGCATCTACAGATGCCAACACAAAGAGACTACTTACAGAACATCGTGAAGCTCTTCAACTGTATAAGATTCAAGCTCTCCAACACAGTCAAATTGTGGATGAAATTAAGCAAGCAGTTTCTGAAGTAAAACAGGATTTCATAGCAAGGTTGGATGCTAGAATTCCTGGAACCACCATGACTGAGATAGCTCAGAAACTGAGGAAGGAAGCTGATCTCAATAGAAAGGTTGAGGCCATGGACTCTAGATTATCTGATGTGGAGAAGTCAATGGCCAAGATACTTGCTAATCAAGAAACTCAAACTGCTCTGCTCCAACAACTGGTGGCTGCTCAACTCCCTTCCACTCAACAACTTGATGCTAACAAAAAGGGGGAGAAAGGATCATCAAGTGAGGGGGAGAAACAGCTCAACATTCAAGTCAACAAAGTAATTGTGCCAACAATTGCTTTCACTAAGCCACCAGTCATGGACAACATTGACATCATAAATCTGGCAGCAGCAACACTGGAATCAAATGACAAACTGCTAAAGATTGATGTAGCATCAGCTGAGAAGGAACTAAAAGAAAAATGGAGAAGAATAGATGAAGAAATTCAACAAAAATTTGGACCAATTCAGAAATTAAACAAAATCTTTAATCATCACTCTAAAGTCAATCATATTTCTGTGAATGAGATGAGTTTGAATTATCTGGAAAAGGGTCAAACTTTTTGTATCAAATCTCCAAAGGCAAATCTGGTCCTGAAGCCTAAAAGAAACTACTCAAAGTTTTCAGATAAAAATCCTATGGATACTGTGTTTGAAACACCTAGGCCAGATGAAAAGAAGTTGTTGGCTAGGTCTATTGCATTTTTCAAAGATCCTACTGATTCAGCACTTAAAAGAAGAATTGCCAAAATATACATAAATGGTAAAGAAATTTGTGTGGTGGCTCGACACCCTCTGTTTGTAGAAGCTAAGAAGGAAGAGAAAGAAAGAATCAGGCAAGAAAAGAAGCAGGCTACCTTAGATGCTAAGAAGCTCAAACAAAAGAAGCAGCAAACTGCTATCTTGGTCAAACTTCAAGCTGTGAAGACTACAACTGAGATTTCTGCACAACCATATGTGATTGATGAACCTCAAGATTAGAAAATACAACAGGAATCCCAACATATAAAGAAACCAAGGTACAAGCAAAGAATCAAGAGAAAATTGGACTTTAGTGAAGAGGAAATGGAAGACTATATTCCCAAAAAGTCTACAACTTCAACTCAGACATCAAAACCCTCAGTGGTATTTGAAGAATTCAAGGTGGTAGATCCAACTAGGAATATTCATGGTGAGTCCATAATTCTAAAGGATGAGCCAGTAGACTGGGATAATTTGCCAATTCCTGAGCTGAATTTTCCTATCTTCAATAAGCCAAAGAAGACAAAGACTAGAGTAATCAAGAAAGTGAAGCCTGTGACTCTTAGATCCAAGACCCTAACCAAATCTCAATCTACAGTCAACAAGGGAGATCTATTATACATCTCTGACATCAAGGAGTTCTCTGACATAAACCTCTACTTAGATGAATTGGAAGAAGTAAGAGGGATTGATGCTCATAAACATCTTCCTGAAAGGATGGTATTCAAATACAAGAGAGGAAAAGAGATTACATGGCCACTTCACATGATTCTTCAAGAAAGCCATTTTTTTTAGATAAAAGTCTTTTCATCCTTCAAGAAGAACTTTGTGTTTAATATAACTGCAAGGAAACTGGTTTTAAAAAGGATAGAAAAGCTAAGAAGTAATAAATCCAAAGATGCACTTCCAAAAACTCTATCAATTCCCTTCACAGGAAAGAGAGTACATTTGAGGCCTTATTGGCTGATGGAATTTATGGATGATAAGGGAGTTAGAAGATTATTCAGATTGGAGGACCAGTTGAGTATCTCTAGCAATGAGACTCTATTGGAAATGCAAGAAATGTTGGATTTATCTGAAGCTGGTGAACTTGAATTCCACAGACAACTCCAAAATTAGAAAGAAGAGAACAACATGAGGTTTGGGAAGAAATCCAGAAAATCAAGGAAATAGATTTATCTGCTCAAAATAGAGGAGCATCTTGATAATGATTGTGAGCAACTCTTTGTACACTTTGCTTTATTCAATTTTCAGTAAATATTGTAGCACTTATCATTTTTATCTACTACCTTTCAATCTGTATCTTTATAAAGTTTTGTTATCATCAAGTTTCTCTTAATTTATGGCTACAATTCCAGTAGACATAAATTTGGGGAGATTGTTAGGAATATGTTGTGAACTTGATGATAAATTAAACAAAACACCTTAGTAGATTTAACTTAGTGAAATTTGTAGCACTCGACGAATGATCAATTATAGTCCCGACATATGATTTAATATAGTCCCGACGGATGACAATTTGACATCCACCATGTGAGTAGCTTATGTAACAAATAAGTATTGTAGCACATTTCTGCAAACAACTTTGTGTAGATTCTGTAGGAGTATATGAGTCATGTCCACTACTAGTGGATATGCAGAATAGGTTGATTAATTATAAATATGAGATGTCTTGTAATTATGTAAAAGTGAAATGGAGTCAAGTGACAAATAGCTACCCGACGGATGATCAACAAAGCTACCCGACCGATGATCAACAAAGCTTCCCGACGGATGAAAAACATGTACCCGACGGATGCTCAAATTCAAATATATGTTGACAGTGACAACACAATCACATGCGTTGGGTGTTTGCAAAAGGAATGTGGCAGCCTGTTAAGCAGGAATTTTAGAACAAATAAGCATTACCATTTCCATACAATTGTGAAGATATTCAAAGATGTTGGAATAGAGTAGTGAAGCAGCATGGAGTTATACTAGATATGTTTTTTTATTATCTTGTCTTATTGTCATGTAAACTTGGTGATATATAAACCAAGTGTATCTAGTAGAACATTCAACTAAGCAAACAAATTTTAAAGAGAGATAGAAAAAGTTGTACTTGTCAAGAATTTCTCTCTAGTTTGTTTGTTCTACTTGTAAAGCAGTTGTGAGCCATTTTAAGCTACACAGAGTTCTCAAACATATATATATATATATATATCTGGTGGATACATTCAAATCCATCAGAAAGTTTTAAAAGCTTGTGTTTTTATTACTTTGTATTTTGATTTATATAATTCTTTCATTCCGCACTCTGTAAATCAAACACTTATATATATTCAGTTAGAACAGTTTTTAAAATCTTGAAAAAGTAGCCAGAATTACATTCAACCACCCTTCTGTAATTCATGTTGTATTGTTAGGGAATAACAATTAATACTATTAGACAACTCTACAAGGACTTATCGATAAGTTATTTTTATGCCTATCGAGAAGTCAGTAAATTGACTTGTCGAGAACTCACTCGAGAAGTCCTAAAATGACTTTGTTAGGTCACACAACACTGTAGAAGGGGGTTGAATACAATGTTAATACAATCAAATCGATTTAACATAAGTATGTAACAAAAATCAAGTATATTGAATAAACTCTATTACAATAAGAACTGTTGTTCTCTCTCAATGATGAACAAAATCACTAAGAGCTGTTAGGTTACAATGTATAACCTTCTCGATAATGATAACACATATAGTGTAAACCCTAAGTCTGTGTTTATATAATACACAGTTATAAGATAACTTCTAATTGATATGGAATATAATTCTGTCTCCTAAAATATATCAATCAGATATCTTGTACAAGTCTTCCAGTCTTCTAACTTTTTCCATGCATATCTTCTTTTATTTTAGTCTAGATCTTCTACTGTAAATCAGTTTCCTTCCTTATATGAAAGTCTTCCCGCACTTAAGTTCTGATATGACCTTAAGTTCTAATCTTAAGTTCTGACTTCCAGTAAGTCCTGATTTCAGTAAGTCCTGATATGTCATGTTTGTTAAGATTTGAAAACTAAACATGAATCATATTAGACATGACATCTCAAATATATCTAACAATCTCCCCCAACTTGTAAATTATGCAAAATATACAAGTTAATAGATTTGATGATGTCAATAACATTTAAGTACAAATGCAAATAAGAGTTTAACTAGATAACTAACTACAACTTACAGTCCTTGTAGCTTTTACGAATCTCACTGAGTCAATCTGAATCCAAAATGATTCTTGACAAAGCTTGATATCAACTTTTCTTCTTTAATCCTCAGGACTTGAGATAGTGTAGTCCTGACTTGCTTCATCTCTTTATTCTGACTTCCAATCTGATAGATTGCAGTCCTTAAAGCAGATATATGGTTTCTTTCTAAATCATCATTCAGTCTTATTACCCTAGGATGAGAAGAATCTTCATTGTAGCACAACCATTTCTCATTCAGTAACACTTCAAGCTTAGCAGAATCCTTCTTCATTGGAGTTTCACTTCCATCATCTTCAACAATACTAGGAATGAATTTTGTAACTCTTGAACTAGAAATTCTTACTTTATCTCTGATGGTCTTTAATATGAAGTTTGACCATCTCCTGGTAATATCATACTTTACCTCTAAAAGGTAATGAAAGAATTAAAGTTCTTTCAGTGATTTGTTCAGCACATCTGATTCTGACATCTGATATGTCCTTCCATCTTCAAGAAATAGAATCAGATTTTCCTTTACATTGTGCTTGTCATGAGCATCCAGTACCACTTGAACAGAGATAACCTTATCAAGATGTTTATGTGTAACATCTTCAAGAGGTCTGTCAATCAATAGAAATGGATATCTAGTAGCAACTTCAACTCCTGTCTTGATCTTTGCTTCATCAGAACCTAGTCCGGCCCTGTCTCTTGGTTCTCTAGCATTTAACCCAATAGTCATGAAAGTTGACAACACTTGGCTTTTCTTTGGACCTGATGGTTTGACATTTTTCCACAGAATTTTCTTTTTATCAGCTACTTCCATCTTGTCTAAATGAACTTGAGCACTGTCAGAGGTTGACTTGATGACTTTATCAGAACTTGTTATTTCAGTTATAGCTTGATGTTCTTCACTCTGAACAACTTGAACCTTGTCAGAGGTTGTCTTTGATTTTTCAGTAATCTTCTTTCTTTGTAGAGTTTGAACATCTTTATCTTCAGCAAGAGTGTCATCGGTAACTTGAACCATGTTGCATACTGGATTTATCAGAATTTGAGGACTTTTCATCTCCAGTGGCTTGATTGGTTCATCAACTTTTCCTCTCCCTTTGTCTTTGGGATCAATCTCAATATGTGATCTTGTTTTGGGTTTTGATGCCTCAGTATGTGACTTCTCCTTGATCACAATGCCTTTTACCTTAGGCCTTGGAGGTTTCTTTGCAACGGAAGCTTTTGGCTTTAGATTTGTCTTTTCAGCTTTAAATTTAGCTTCTTCCTCCTTGAGATTTTCCAAATCCATTCCTGTATTATGCTTCAGAAATAATCTTCTAGCAATTTCCTCATCAAGTGTCTGAATCTTGGGATCCTTGTAGTAGACAGTAGTTTGCTTCTCCTTGAGCTTCAGAGTTTGCATGAACTTTTGAGAATCTTGACTTCCACCTTGCATCATAACATCAGGCTTTGTCATCAGACTTTGCTCATCAGAACTTGATATCAGATTTTGAGTTTCAGTACTTGCTATCAGATTTTGAGTTTGAGCAGCTTCAGAAATTGTCTTCTTTTGAATATAAGATTTGCTTCAGAACTTGTCTTCTTTTGAATAGAAGATTTGCTTGCTTCAGTAATTAGTTTCCTAGAAGAAACCTTGCTCCTCTGCCCTTTACTTTGAACTTGACTAGTTTCCTAGAAGAAACCTTGCTGCTCTGCCCTTTACTTTGAACTTGACCTCTACCCTTGCTAGGGTTTCCCTGGTCATCAGCTTCATCATCTTTCTTCTTCAGTATTTGATCATTAGAGCATTTGGACTTAAATATCTTCTCCCCCTTTTTGGCATCATCTGATAGTAGGAGTGAGAGAAGAAATTCCACTGAAGATTGAATATCATTCAATTGAGCCTGTTGAGAAGCTTGATTTTCCAGAACCTCAGAGATTTGGGCATGTTGCTTCTCTTGAGCTTTCTCAATTGCTTCTACTTTCTCAAGTGTAGGTCAGGATATGTCGATTCAAATTCAACATTTGTTTGTCAAATTATCACAAATTATTAGTAACCACAATTTTAATCAAAACATTCATCAATAAATACAGTTCAAGTGGATGAAGTAAAGATTAACAGGCTTCAATGAGAACATTCACATGCACATAATGCGAGATAAACAAAGACTAAATCTTGCAATCAAAAGAAATTTCATTAAAATATCAAAAGAGTACATTTTATGAAATTTGTAGATTACATGCAAAAGATTACAAGATAATCCTAGTCTAAGATGGTGAACATTAACAGCCTTGGTCTAAGAAGGAAAACTATCGATTAGTTCCTCCTGATGTTGACAACTAGCACTGCAAGACGGATGATCCGTTCTTGCTGAAGAAGAGCCTCTCTCTGTTCTTCTTCCAAGCGATCAAGATGGAGTTGATAGTCCATCTCAAAGAACAAGAGATTCGTCTGAACCTCTTGTGGAACCAAGTTCCATATCTCATCAGGAATGGCAGTGACGTGCCATTCCTGTTCCCAGTCACCACAACTGAACTCGACGTTGAAGTTTTCATATTTCATAAACATGTTTACAAGAACCATTTTTATGAAGGAGGAAAATAGTGAGAATTAAAAGAGAGAGAATGATTTTGTGTGAGAATAGAAGATGACATGTCTGAGATGAAATGTCGGTTAAATAGGCAATGGAATATCAAGGGACTAGAGGACTGATTAATGATTAAGTGTAGAGTTAACTTAATGAGCGTCTCCCTGGACCGATGTGTAATGATTTAGGCAATATGTGAACAGTCAATAGTTAAAGTAGGAGTTAATGGGAACGGGAAATAAGTATTAATTACTATGCACATGTAGTTTTTCAAGACAAACAAGTTTACCACTAACCCAAATGATTATGACTGTTTTTATCTCACCTAATCATATTCTGATAAAATATGACCGTTACAGTAATTACCATAAATAAGTCAAGTAAAGAATAATTCCACGTAAGCATCAGAGTTTTCATCAGAATTTAATATCATAACTTGACTATTATTAGATTTTAACAGTCATCAGAATATGGCTTCTGTACTCAAAAAGTGAATGTCTGTTTTTTTGATTCTTTATATAAATATTGACTTGTTTTCTTCAGAGATTAATCATCAGAACTTCCATCAGAACTTGTCCTCAGAATTGATGCAAATGACACTTAACTGTTTGTCAAAAAATAACTTAATCACCATAGTAATTTTCATCATTCATATGGAGTTAGAGTGTGTGCATTAGCTAAATATCAGATAAAGATTAAAGTCCGATATACTTCAGTACATCTTAGAAATAAGGCATAACTAATAAAAGTGCTTAAAATCTGTCATTAATAATGAAGTCTACTATAGGATAAATTTGTGCATGAGTCCACCTCAAACTGTTTGTGCTTATTTTATGCATCTTTTATAATTCTTTTTCACAGTAGTTTCTCAATGTAAATGAGTAACAACTGCTATCATAATTTATGCTATTATCAGAGTATTTCTCCAGTAATCAGAGAATATGAAAAGTCACCAAGAAAAAATTTATTTGCTTTTCTAATGCATATTACTTAATACCAGCAATGCACTTGGGTCTTCCCTTCCACATATTTACTCTAGATCTCAAAGGAGTACCCGACTTTAATTTTTTTTCATAAGTGAGGCTTATCAAGCATGTGGTTCATCCTTAAGATTTACTGACATCAGAATTTGACAGATAAAAAGCAAGAATCTAGTTTGTGACTTAGTAATAAGATACACAAAGTAAATTTGACTAAGCTCAAAATTAGAATTTGCTTGTGTTAATGAATTTCCACATAAACAACTAATTCAGACATGAGATTTCTAGTATGTTAAAGACTACTAGGTCAGCATCTAGCACAATAATCCTCATTGGATTGAATAGTCACGGAACATTCAAATCACTATCAGAGTATATAAATCCATGTCAGATAACAATCAGCATTTAATGTATTTCAATTTAAACACAGATTACATGAAGATAAGACAATCTATAAACACTGATCATAAAGTCTGATGCATGAGAACAAAAACTAAGCAGATTTAGAGAAATAACCTGAAACCATTCCAAGTTCATCTACCAGTCTTGTAAAAGTAGCTTCACATAGTGGTTTTGTGAAGATATCTGCTAGTTGTTGATCTGTTGGAACAAAATGCAATTCCACTGTACCTTCCATCACATGTTCCCTTATGAAATGGTACCTAATGCTGATGTGCTTTGTCATTAAGTGTTGCACTGGATTACCTGTCATAGCAATAGCACTTTGATTATCACAGTAAATAGGTACTTTAGAAAATTCTAACCCATAATCCAGTAACTGATTCTTCATCCAAAGAATCTGTGCACAACAGCTTTCTGCAGCAATATATTCTGCTTTTGCAGTCGATGTGGATATTGATTTATGTTTCTTGCTAAACCAAGAAACCAATCTGCCTCCAAGAAATTGGCAGCTTCCACTTGTGCTTTTCCTGTCTATTTTCCATCCTGCAAAATATGCATCTGAGTAACCTATTAGCTTAAAATCTGATTCTCTAGGATATCACAATCCTAGATCAGCTGTACCCTTGAGGTACTTGAAAATTCTTTTCACAGCTATTAGATGAGGTTCTCTTGGATCAGCTTGAAATCTTGCACAAAGACATATAACATACATGATATCAGGTCTACTTGCAGTTAAATAGAGTAAAGAGCCAATCATACCTCTGTAGTTAGTAATATCTACTGATGAACCAGTATCTTTATCTAACTTGGTTGCAGTGGCCATGGGAGTGGATGCAGTTGAACTGTCTTGCAGTCCAAATTTCTTGAGTAAATTTCTGGTGTACTTGGATTGATAGATAAAGGTACCTTCTTCATTTTGCTTGACTTGAAGTCCCAGAAAATAACTAAGTTCTCCCATCATACTCATTTGATATCTTGACTGCATTAGCTTTGCAAACCTTTCACTGAGTTTGGCATTTGTAGAACCAAATATGATACATCAACATATATTTGTACCAAAAGTAAGTCCTTTCCATGGTTGAGGTAGAACAAAGTTTTATCAATTGTACTTCTGTGAAATCCACTTTCCAGAAGGAATTGATCTAAAGTCTCATACCATGCTCTAGGAGCTTACTTAAGGCCATAAAGTGATTTGTCAAGCCTGTAGACATGATTTGGAAATTTTGAGTCTTCAAATCCTGGAGGTTGTTTAACATATACCGCTTCTTCCAATTCTCCATTGAGAAAAGCACTTTTCACATCCATTTGAAAGACTTTAAACTTTTTGTGAGCAACATAAGCCAAAAAGATTCGTATGGCTTACAATCTAGCAACTGGTACAAATGTTTCATCATAATCAATACCCTCATGTTGAGAGTAGCCTTTAGCAACCATCCTTGCTTTGTTCCTTGTAATTATGCCATCACTGTCAGTTTTGTTTCTGGACACCCATTTTGTGCCAACAACTTATCTGTTCTTTGGTTTTGGTACTAGGGTCCAGACTTTATTTCTTTCAAATTCATTTAACTCTTCATGCATTGCTTGCACCCAATCAGCATCTTGAAGAGCTTCTTTCACTTTCTTTGGTTCAGTCTGAGATAGAAAAGAATGATAGAGACATTCATTTGATGTTGCAGTTCTAGTTCTGACACCTGCTTCAGGATTTCCAATTATTAAGTTAGGTGTATGTGATTTAGGCCACTTGCTTCCAGATGGAAGTTGATTTCTAGAACTGGATCCTCCCCCATGATCCATGTTATCTCCATCAACATTTTCTGATGCTCCCTTTTAGTTATGCTCTCTGAGACTTCAGAATTTGAGTTAGATCCTTCAGGATTTGAGGAATCAGAGTTTCCAAAATTATCAAAACTTGGCTCATCAGAACTTGATGAATCAGAACTTGAAGAGCCAGTGACAGGTTCTGATGCTTCTTGAGAGTGTTGAGTTGTGGTAGGATCTTCAGCTTGCTCCCCCTGGACAGGTGCATTTTCCTTTAGAGTTGTTACCATAGTTTCAATGACATCAGAACTTAACCCGTCAGAACTTACAGGATCAGAGTTTAAGTCATCAGAATTTATAGAATCAAAATTTAAATCTTCATTTTCAAATCTCAGTTGATCATGATCATTGAAATCTTCAAGTCCAGTAATCTTCTTATCATCAAAAGATATATTGATAGATTCCATGACAACCCTTTTTTCTTAAATTGTAGACTCTGAAGGCTTTTGTGGAAAGTGGATATCCAACAAAAATTCATTCATCGGCTTTTAGATCAAATTTTGACAGCTGTTCAGGATGAGTCTTAAGAATAAAACACTTACATCCAAATACATGAAAGTATTTCAGACTTGGCTTCTTTTTCTTCACCATCTCATACGGTGTTTTTCCATGCTTGTTTATGAGTGTAGCATTCTGTGTAAAACAAGCAGTCTGCACAGTTTCAGCCCAAAAGTAGGTTGTTAGTTTTGCTTCATCAAGCATTGTTCGTGCAGCTTCAATGAGAGTCCTGTTCTTTCTTTCTACAACTCCATTTTGCAGTGGAGTTCCAGGTGCAGAAAATTCATGTTTGATTCCATGCTCTTTGGAGAACTCTTCCATGATTGAATTCTTGAACTCAGTGCCATTATCACTTCTTATTATTTTAACAGAATCTTTGACCAATTTATCCAGCTGTTTGACATGATCAGTTAGAGTAGATGCAGTTTCATTCTTCTTGTGCAAGAAATACACCCAAGTTTATCTTGTGAACTCATCCACTATAACCATACATATTTCTTCTTTGTAATAGACATGACATTGACTGGACCAAATAGATCAACATGCAGTAGGTGATAAGGCTCAAGAATTGAAGATTCAGTTTTGCTCTTGAATGAAGATTTTCTCTGTTTTGCCTTTTGACAAGAATCACAAAGGCCATCAGGAGCAAATACTGATTTTGGCAGTCCTCTCACAAGATTTTTCTTTACAAGCTCATTTATGTTGTTGAAATTTAAATGAGAGAGTCTTTTGTGCCAATTCCAGCTTTCTTCAATTGATGCTCTACTCAACAGACAAATTGCATAACCATCAGAACTTGTTGAAAGTCTAGCTTTATAAATGTTACCATGCATGTAACCTTTCAGAACCACTTTGTCTGTAGAATTGCTTACAACTTCACAGTGTTCTTCAAAGAAATCCACATGATAACCTCTGTCACAGATTTGACTCACACTTAGCAGATTGTGTTTAAGTCCTGAGAAAAGAGCTACTGTTTCAATGATGACATTCCCAAGATTGATATTGCCATATCCCAGAGTTTTTCCCATATTGCCATCTCCATAAGAAACTCCCGGGCCAGCTTTCTCCACAAAGTCTGATAGCAGGACTTTATTTCCAGTCATATGTCCTGAACATCCACTGTCCATCACTAGGATGTTTTTCCTGTTGCCCTGCAATCACAAAGACCACTAATGGTTAGATTTAAGGACCCAGACTTGCTTGGATCCTTTGGCCTTTTTAAGTTTGTTAGCATTTGCAGCGGATTTAATTTCAGAGTTTATGCCAACATCCTGTTTATCAGAGAGTTATATCAGACTTTGCATCAGAATATACACTAGAAGGAATAATACTAACTTTCTTTAAAGAAGGTTTTATTTGATAATAATCATAGTACAGACTATGATACTTCTTACAAGTATAAATGGAATGCCATAAACTACCACAATGAAAACAAGGATTTTATGGTTTAAACCTAACAGACTAACTCTTAACTCCTGATCTAGGAGGTAAAAAGTTTATATCTTTATTCTTCCTGCAAAAAGAAGCAAGATGGTTAGAGTTTCCACAGTTATAACATTTCTTTCTAGGAGCATTAGGAACAGGCATATAATTATTGCTTTTGTTCACACCTTCCTTTCCATTCCTATTTTTCCTAGCTTCCTTTACCTTGTTGACATTCCTAATCTCTTTCAGCTTATGCTTAAGCTGCTTTTTGTCATTAAGCCTATGTTGACTTTAGCTGGTTTATCATGTTCTAATTTGTCAGAAGTTGAATTTTCCTTAACTTCTGTCACAGACTCTTTCATATTTTCAGAATCAGACTTTACATTTTTTGCTACAAACTTAACAGGATTTACCTTTGGCTTAGCAGTCTGTTTAACAATAATTGGCTCAATTTGTTCAGTTCCTTTTTCACTTTTATCATCTCCATAACCTAAGCCCTCTTTCCAGTTTCCACTACTTAATAAATTCTGAGTTGTTCTGCCAGAGTTAGTCCAAGTTCTGATAATCTCTCTTTCCTTTTCTAAGTTAGCTTTTGAAGATTCATTCAATTTTAACACTTCATCTCTAACATATAAAGCATCATCTTTTTCTTCTTAGTTTGATGAAGAAAAACTAACTCCTTTTCTAAAAAATCATTTCTCTTTTTATAAGCAAGATTTTCAGATTTTAATCTTTCACATGTTAAAGTCTGATCTCTATAACTAATAAACATGGTTTTAAGATACAATTTTAACTCAGTAATATCATCAGTATGAAAGGCATAAGTTGTTTGAGGTACCTTCAATTCAGCAGTTTCAGGGCTGCTGTCAGCATTTGCCATCAGTGCATAGTTCACCTCATGTTCAGAATTTGAAGTGTCTGTCCAACTTTTCTTCTTTTTGACAAGTGCCTTCCCTTTGGCGCTTTTTCCTTTCTTGCAGTCAGGAGATATGTGGCCTTCTTCATCACAGTTGTAGCATTTGACATTTGAGTTGTCTCCTCTGTCAGACTTTCCTTTACCTTCATACTTTCTGAACCCTTTCTTACCAGAATTTCCACTTTGCCAGGAAAACTTCTTGCCTTTTCTGAATTTTCTGTAGGCTATCTTTGTGATACCCTTCACCGTAAGAGCACACAATCTCATCATCAGCATCCATCTCAGGTAAACTTTCAGTTTCAGAATCATCATCATCAGAATATGATGACTCTGAATCAGACTTTATGATGAGAGCCTTTCCTTTGCCCCTTTTTGAGGCAGCCAATTTAGGAGATTCCTCCTCAGCCTCAAGAGCAACTGTCCTTGACTTTCTTCCATGCCTCTTGCTCATTTGAGCCATCTCAAGTTCATAAGTCTTGAGCATACCATAAATTTCATCAAGAGTAGTTTCAGTAAGGTCATAGTTGTCTCTTATGGTAGTAAACTTCAAATCCCAATTTTCAGGAAGAGCTAAAAGGAATTTTAGATTTGAATCTTCAAGATCATATTTCTTGTTCACCAGTGACAGATCATTCAAGAGTTTGGCAAACCTGTCATATAAATCAGTTATTGACTCATCATCTTTTGAGTCAAAGTGCTCATACTCTTGAGTGAGTATAGTCTTCCTGTTCTTCTTGATTGCATCAGTTCCCTGACATCTTTTCTCCAAGGCATCCCATATCTCCTTTGTAGTCTTGCAATGAATTACCCTATTTAACATGACATTATCAATGGCACTATGCAGCAAATGCCTTACCCTTGCATCCTTGGCAATAGATGAGATGTCTTCAGCTGTGTACTCACCTTTCTCCTTTGGTATGGTCTTTGTTGGTTGATCAGCAACTACAACAGAGAGCTTGGTAGGCTTATGTAGTCCTTCATTAATTCTATCAAGGTATTCTGGATCTGTAGCTTCCAGAAATATAGCCATCTTCACTTTTCATATGGGATATTGAGAAGGTCTCAGTATGGGAACCCTAATAGTCTCACATCGACTGGTGGTTTGAGTCTTTTGAGTTTCTTCAGTTTTAGTGGGCTTGGTTGGAGTCTGTGCTTCTTCAGACATGATTGTTTGGATCTTTACTGTATGTATGTTAACAGATAAGCTCTGATACCAATTGTTAGGTCACACAACACTATAGAAGGGGGTTGAATACAATGTTAATACAATCAAATCGATTTAACACAAGTATGTAACAAAGATCAAGTATGTTGAATAAACTCTGTTATAATAAAAATTGTTGTTCTCTCTCAGTGATGAATAAATGTCACTAAGAGTTGCTAGGTTACAATGTATAATTTTCTCGATAATGATAACAAATATAGTGTAAACCCTAAGTATGTGTTTATATAGTACACATGTACAAGATAACTTTTAATTAATATGGAATATAGTAATTCTGTCTCCTAAAATATATCAATCAGATATCTTCTACAAGTCTTCCAGTCTTCTAACTCTTTCCATGCATATCTTCTTTTGTTTTAGTCTCGATCTTCTACTGTAAATCAGCTTCCTTCCTTATATGAAAGTCTTCCTGCACTTAAGTTCTGATATGACCTTAAGTTATGATATTAAGTTCTGATACTAAGTTATGACTTCCAGTAAGTCCTGATTTTTATAAGTCCTAATTTTTATAAGTCCTGATATGTCCTATTTGTTAAGATATAAAAACTAAACATGAATCATATTAGACATGACATCTCAAATATATCTAACAGACTTGTCGAGAAGTCAATTAGAGTTATCAAGAACTCAGTTCTCTATATATTTTTTATTGCTGTAATTCTGCCTTATGTTAATTTTACATATTAAGAACGTAAATTAACAATTGAGCAGTTTACTTAGAATTTGAAAAATTCCAAGTTGAATTTTTATTTTGAAGAATAAATATGCAGAGATTTTTGAAATATTTATACTTCATATTTCAGTTAATTTCCAATAAAATCAAATTGATTATGATTTACTGGAAATTAATTTGTTGCAACATACTAGCTGAGTTCTTGCCTTAGGATGAAGAATTTAGCATTCCAATTTCACCTATAAGTCTAGTGAAAGTAGCTTCATCCAAAGGTTTAGTGAAAATGTCAGCTAGTTGTTTTTCTGTTGGAACAAAAATGAGCTCAATGGTACCATTTGCAACATGTTCTCTAATAAAATGGTATCTTACATCAATGTGCTTTGTTCTAGAACGGTTAACTGGATTAGCCACTATAGATATAGCACTAGTATTGTCACACATAATGGGAATTTTGTGTAACACTAGGCCATAGTCCATTAGCTGATTTCTAATCCAAAGCACTTGAGCACAACAACTTCCACCAGCTATGTATTCAGCTTTTGCTGTGGAAGTTGACACATATTGTTGTTTTTTGCTATGCCAGGATACAAGTCTTTGTCCAAGAAACTGACAGCTCCCACTAGTACTCTTTCTGTCCACCCCGCATCCAACAAAATCTGCACCTGTGTAACCAACAGCTTCAAAACCAGTTCCCTTGGGATACCATAATCCCAAGTTTGGAGTTCCCTTTAAATATATGAAAATCCTCTTTACAGCCATCAAATGTGATTCTTTTGGATTGGCTTGAAATCTAGCACATAAACATGTTGCAAACATAATATCTGGTCTACTTGCTGTTAAATAAAGCAATGATCCAATCATCCTTCTATAGCTTGAGATATCTTTACTCTTGCCCTTTTTGTCTTCATCCAACTTTGTTGCAGTAGACATAGGTGTAGATGCAGGTGAACAATCAACCATACCAAACTTCTTCAATAGATCCTTGACATACTTAGTTTGGCGGATGAAGATACCATCACTTCTTTGACTAACTTGAAGTCCAAGAAAGTAACTTAGTTCCCCCCATCATACTCATTTCATATTCACTTTGCATATGCTTGGAGAATCTTTGGCAAAACTTCTCATTAGTAGAGCCAAAGATGATATCATCCACATAAATCGGAACTAGGATCATATATTCACCATATTTCTTGTAGAAGACAGTCTTATCTATGGTACCTCTAGTAAAACCATGCTTTAGTAGGAATTATGACAGTGTGTCATACCAGGCTCTAGGTGCCTGTTTTAGTCCATATAGAGCCTTGAGTAACTTGTACACAAAATTTGGAAATTCTGGATCTTCAAAGCCAAGTGGTTGTTGCACATAAACTTCTTCTTCTAGCTCACCATTCAGGAAGGCACTCTTGACATCCATTTGATACACTTTAAAATTTGAATATACAGCAAATGCTAGAAAAATTCTTATTGCTTCAAGTCTTGCAACTGGAGCAAAAGTTTCATCATAATCAATTCCTTCTTCTTGTGAGCAGCCTTTTGCAACCAACCTTGCTTTGTTTCTGGCAATTATACCATTTTCATCCATTTTATTCCTCAACACCCATTTTGTTCTAATAATGCTTCTATTCTTTGGTGCAGGAACTAACTTCCAAACTTTGCTTCTTTCAAACTGATTCAGCTCTTCCTGCATGGAAGATATCCAATCAGGATCCATTAAAGCTTCATCAATTTTCTTTGGCTCTATTTGAAACAGAAAATATGCATGTAGACACTCATTAGCAGTTGCACTTATAGTCCTCACACCAGCAGTAGGATCACCAATAATTGCATCTCTAGTTTGACTTCAATCCCACTTCCTTGTATTAGTTTTTTGACTTGTGCCTTCATTCTTGGTATGATTGCTAGATCCTTCTTCTCTTTCTCCCCCTGAGTTTGTGCTATCAAATTCAGGTGTTTGAGATGAACTTCCATTTTCATAATTTTCCTGTTGAGTAGTATCTTCATTTAATATCTGTTGTGCATCAACTTCATCTTCCCCATCAGAATTACTTTCAATGTTGAGGTTTTTAAATGCAAGGGCTTCAGCTTTATTATCATCAAGGCATTCCAAGCCTGGACACTTGTCATCATCAAAAGTCACATATGTGCTCTCTATAATCTTCTTTTGATCAATCACATAAACTTTATAGGTTGTTCTTTCCAGTGAATATCCCTGAAAAATTGCTTCAAAAACCTTTGAGTCAAATTTTCCCACATATTCAGAGTTGTCTTTCAAAATGTAACACTTGCTTCTAAACACATGAAGATGGTTTATAATAGACTTTCCTTTAGACATGATTGAGTAGGGTGACTTGCCATGTGCCTTGTTAATGAGATATTTGTTTTGAGTGTAACATGCAGTGTTAACAGCTTCTTCCCAGAAACTTGTTGGCAACTTGGCATCTTGCAACATTGTCCTTGTAGTTTCAACTAATGTTATGTTCTTTCTCTCAATTACTCCATTTTTTTCAGGTATTCTAGCAGCTGAGAATTCTTGAACAATGCCTTTGTCTTTGCAGAATTCACTCAATGTTGCATTTCTAAATTCTGTTTCATTGTCACTTCTCAATCTTTTCACATAATTGTAATCTTCAGCCTGTTTTTCTATCTTCTTAATGTGCTCAATTATGATATGTGAAGTTTCATCTTTAAAGTGCATAAACTCTACCCAAGTGTATCTTGAGAAATCATCGACCATCACAAGTGCATATTTGTTCCTTGAAATTGATAAGACATTTACTGGCCCAAACAAGTCCATATGAATTAGTTGCAAATGAGTACTTATAGAATTCACAGTTTTTGACTTGTGACTTGATCTTTTCATTTTTCCTTTCTGACGAGCTTCACAAACTTCAACTTGAACAAACTCCAGTTTAGGAATGTCTCTTACCAACTCCTTTTTGACCAAGGTGTTAATTATGTTGAAATTCAAGTGAGACAGCTTTTTATGTCAGAGCCTGCTTTGTTATTCTGATGCCTTGGTGTAGAAGCAACACACACCATCCTTAATTGTTGAGTTAAAATCTGCAACAAACAAGTTTCCTTTCCTTGCTTCTTTCAGAGCAACTTCACCAGTTTTCTTGCTGATAAAAGTGCATTCTTCTTTGTTGAATAAAACTTCAAAGCCTTTGGCAGCAAATTGGCTAACACTGAGAAGGTTCACTTCAAGACCAACTACCAGTGCTACATCATCAATGACAACATTTTCAGAAACAATCTTGCCATATCTCATTGTGAATCATTTGTTGTTGTCTCCAAAGGTCACCAAAGGGCCATCCTTCTCCTCAAATTGTGATAGCAGGGCTTTATCACCTGTCATATGCTTGGAATACCCACTGTCTGTGTTCCACATGACTTTCTTCACTTTACCCTGCACACAATGAGTTTTAAGTGTGTTTAGCAACCCAAGCAGCGTTGGATACTTTCTTCTTGTTAACCGATTTAGCAGAAGTAGAATGAGTAGTTTTAGATAAAATAGAGTTCATTAGTTGTTGAGCATTTTTTCTTTCTGTTGTAGATCCAATTCTTGTTTCCTTGAGGTCTACTCTCAGTTTGTGGCAACTCTTCATTACTTTCAAGTTGCAAGAAATGCAGTCAAACTTGTTACATAATGAATATGGATCATTTGCATTTGCTTCATTATATTTGCAGGCTCCCTCAATTGGCTTGCTAACTGCCTTTTTACAAAGGTGAGTTAGGTGATTCACAGAGCCGCATTTTTCACACTTCTTTCTTGGAGCATCTGCAATATAAGCAAAATTGTTGCTTTTGTTTATCCCTATTTTCCCATTTCTATTTTTCTTTTTCTTTCTTGCATCTTCACTTTTGGTTTCTTTGACAGGTGTCTTGGGACTTTGTTTGTCCATGAGCGTTTCTTTAGTATTGAAAGACTGAGTTGATTCTGCAGTTTTCTTCTCTTTATCCTCATCAGCAATTTCTTGCTTGATAATTAATTCTTCTTCACTGAAGTTGACTTCACATACTTTGAATATAGATGCATTAACCTCTTTCAAAAAGGTTGGATCATCTTCAGTTTTTTTGCTTTCCCTTTGTGACCTACAGTCTTCTTTTTGTCATTTAAAGCATCATAGTCAAGGCCAATAGCAATGTTTGCACATGGCTTGTTTTTCTCATGGTACTGTCCAACCAGTTCAGATGCATTTCTGAAAGATTTCAGCTTCACTTCATTCTTTTCCAGCTTCTCCCTTAGCACTGCCTCAATTTCACTTGCACACTTGAGCTTTTTCTTTAAATATGCATTTTCTTATTTTAAAGCTTCAAGTTCCACCAACAACAATTCAGTTTCTTGCTTCTCACTTTCAAGCTTCTCATTTATCTTTGTTAATCTGCTAACCTCTTCATTAGCATCAATCATGCTTGTGTGGATGTGAAACATTTATGTGCTCATCTTCTCTACAGTTTCCTTATATTGACTCACATTTAAATCAATTGTGGTAAGAGTTGGTACCTGTGATTTAGATGAGGATGATTCTCCTTGCTCCAAGGTCATGAGTGCATAATTTCCAAATTCTTCATCTTCATCATTTTCAGAGTCATCCCAACTTTTACCCTCTACAATATAAGCTTTGATTTACTGTTTCTTCAGAAGAGCTTCATACTTTGCTTCAAGTTCAAGATAAGCTTTATCCTTCTTTGCTTTCTTGGGTTTCCTGCATTCTGTAGCAAAATGGCCCAACTCATCACAGTTGTGGCACCTTATCTTAGATCTGTCAACAAATCCGGTTTTGTAACCATTCTTACTCTCAGAATTGTACTTCCCTTTTCCTTTCTAGCTGTTGTCTTGGTTGAAAGACTGTCCTTTGCCCTTGAAAAATCTTGGCTTCTTTACTCTAATATTAGAGAATTTTATAGCCAAATAAGCCATTGACTGATCTAGCTCATCCAGTTTATCAAGAGTATAGAACTCATCTTCTTCCAATTCCAGAATGACTTGTTCCTGTGAATCATTTGTTCTTTGCTTACTAGTTGAGACCACTGGAGTTTGAGATCTTGGCTCATCAATAGGTGTTTGGCTTTCATTGACAATTAAGGCACTTGAGCCATCTACAACGTGTCCTTGGCCAGATCTCAATGGTTTTCTCTGAATCATTTCAAGTTTATATGTTTTAAGAATTCCATATAGAACTTACAGTGTTATCCTACTCAAGTCTCTCCCTTCCCTGATTGCTGAGATTTTCTGTTCCAAATGATCAGGGAGAGTAAGCAAGAACTTCAGGTTCATTTCTTCAGCTTCATAGTATTTTTCATGAAGTTGCAAATCATTTATCAGCTTGTTAAACCTTTCAAACACATCTGTTATATTTTCCTTTGGCTTGGCCATGAAACCCTCAGACTGTAAAATCAGTATCCTTCTTTGATTAGATCTAACTTCCTCAGTCCCTTCACAGAGTATCTCACTCTTTTCCCATATTTGCTTGGCAGTGTCACAGTTGACAATGTTGTTGTACATTATATTGTCAAGTGATTCAATCAATATTAACTGCAGGCCACTATCCAGGGAAACTTTCTCCTTTTCAGGCTCAGTATACTCAAAAGGGTCTTTTGGAGCATAATGAGGTGGAATTACCATATCACCATATGTTGATTCTTCAACTCTAACCATAGGAGTGAAGTGCCCATTTTTGAGCATGTGAATATAGAGTGGATTGGCCATCCTGATAAACAACAACATTTTCTTTTTCCAAAGAGTGTAGTTAGCTTTGTCAAAGGTAGGAATTTTAATGCTACTGATTTTCTGTGTATTCATTCTTCCAAGATCTTTAATATGTTTACTTTCAGATTTTGCTCTTATACCACTTGTTAGGAAATGAATAACACACAGGGGGGTGAATGTGTTTTAGATGTTTTTAGGCTTTTCTTGAATGTTTATGACTGGACAAAGTAAATTAAATCTTGTAGTAAAATGTGTTCATGCGGAAATTAAGCTTGCAGATAATAAAGAACACAAATCTTCAAAACTCACTTAATTTTATATTAAAATTAAGAATGTTTTGCTACAAAATTTTAGGCTCTTTTTTGATAAAGATCTTAGCTTCTTCTTGAGAGAATTATAAGATTTTTCTATCTAGATTGTTGCAACTGACTGAAGGACCAATGTTAACTTTATAATTCAGTTAACTGCCGGTTTACGCAGTATACAATAAGACATGCTATTAGCTTTTCTAAACTGTCACTTGTCATTTATATTTATAGAAAAGTAGATCTTCCATTTCCTGGCTTAGCATATCTTTAGCATCCTGTGATTATCTTGATCTTCCTCTGTCAGTTAATCTTCACCATTGATCTTGCACATTCTTCAGGCTGCTTTTTGTAGACTTGTCAATCCAGCTGGTTGGATTGTTTGTTGATTGTTTATCTTGAATATTGAACTGGTCTATGATTTTGTACTTTGAGAATTTCACTCGAGATCTCCAGTTTAGGTCTATAGAGAACTTGACATCTCGATAAGTATATTGGTTTATCGAGATCTCTAGCACTCTATATTTAATTTGGCTTGTAGAGGTCTCCAGTTCTCTATAAGAGAATTTTGGCTTGTCGAGATCTCTAGTCTTCATATCTTCACTTTGACTTATCGATATCTCTTAGTTCTCTAGTGGCTTATTGACTTGTCGATATCTCAGAGTTCTCTAGTCAAATTTAACTTGTCGATATCTCAGAGTTCTCTAGTGAATTTTAGCTTATCGATATCTCTGAGTTCTCAAGTGAATTTTGACTTATCGATATCTTTGAGTTCTCTTGTGGAACTTGACTTATCGATAACTCAGAGTTCTCTAATGAATGTTGACTTGTCGATAACTCTGAGTTCTCTAATGAAAAAATGACTTGTCGATATCTCCAATCTTCATGTCTTCAATTTGGCTTGTCGATATATCTGAGTTCTCTAGTAGCTTTCTGAGTTCTCTATAAGCTATTATGGAGTTCTCGAATGACTTCTCTATAACATTAAATCTGTGACTTGTAGAGATCTTGACTTATAATATTTTTTCTAAAATAGATTTATTCAACTCCAAACTTCTTCATAATTCTTCTGAGGCATGATCTTCTTCCAGATAGAATTATTTGGCTAAACACTGTTTATAGAAAAAGACTCCAGTCTGCTCCTTTGACATTTTTACAGATTTTAAAAGTTACAAGTATAAAATATAAATTAAGATAACAATACAACTTAGAGTTGACAAATTGTCTTAGTCTTGTTAAAGTACAGGTATGTCTTGTACACCATAATACGCATAAATTTTAAGAAAAAAATGCTAGGATTTTAATAATTACCAATATATTCCGGAAATTCATACGGCTTGAACGCATTTTCATCTTCTTTAAACCTCGGCCCCCAACACCATTTTGGTTTGATTGCCACTTGATCGCCTGATTATACGAGAGTTAGGGTTTTTGTTGAAGGAGGTGTCGTCTTTCCTTTTTGATGGAGAGTTCGAGTGAGTTACACAATAATTAAAGTGTATGTATTACTTTATTTGACATCAATTACCCATTTAACCCCGATCCTTGGAAGATTAAAAGGCACTTTAACGTTCTTTTAAATAAAGTTGACGGAATGCTATTGTTTGTTTTAAATTTTTTTGTCAGCCACTTAGTTGATAGTTTAAAAAAATCAGCTATTTTTCTGGTAAAAAATAATAGTCGGGGTCACATCATTGCAATTAAGTCTTGATTATTAGATAATGACTTTGACCAGTGACTTATCAATCAATACATCTATATAAAGCAGGATCACAGGCGCCTGACATGGCACTGTCCGCGTGCGTCTAAATTATTTTCTTGGCTTTTTTAAAACTCCATTTATTTCTCTTCTATCTCTTTGTTACTGCAAGCCAATTACTATCAAGAAAATCAACAGCCTATTTTTTATTCAATCTCGGACTCCCCGCCTTCTTAATCGTAATTGGGGAGCATGTGTATATAAGGAAGGTCGAGTATTGTTTAATCGACTTTTTTGCTTATGTTTTGTGTCTTTTTTTATTAATAATTAATATTATTAGGGCTCATAATATTTGATTTTTGCAGGCAATTGATCAATTCTTTTCAATGGCACATCTTGATTCACATTCAGAGCGTATTATAGAGAGAAGAACACAACAGCTGTATCAATAACAAACTTCATGGCTGGGTAAGCACTTTTTCCCGAAACACAGACACACATACGTGTGTATTGCAAGTTTATGTATTTACTATGTACGATGTGTATGCATAAATCGTAATGGATGTACTAAAGATCTGATTGTTATGACATTAACTTGGTTGTACATGTCTGAATTACAGTATTGAGTTATTTGATTGAATGTTTAAGTCCTTTTTGATGTTTATTGCTTGACCTGGTTACTTTGTTTGGCTCTTGAATTGCTTTTGAGTGTTTAGTATTAAAAATATGGGATTTTGATGAGGCCATTTTATCATGTTGTCATTGTTAGTATTTCGACAGTGAAATCTCGCGATTGTAGATGATTTATTGTATTTTAAAATATGGGTTTTGAGATTGTGGATTATTTGTTGCATTTTAAAATATGGGTTTTGATTATTAAGTGTTATTAAAAGTTATTGGATTATTATCTGCAAATTTATGAAATTTAGAAACTTAACAATACTGACTCAAAACATATTCCTACTATGAGCATTATTTGCTCTGAGATCTTGGCATTTTATTGCTTGAAAAAATCAGTCAAATTGTTTTATTTTTTTTATTATTCCCGGTCATTAATTTGGATCGGCTAGAGAAAATTTGTTCGGTCTACTTTGAAATGGCCTCCTACCTTTGCCTTTGAATCATCTGACTCTCGTGCATTATTGTCATTGACAATTGTAACATCATTTGTTTTGGTTAACTTGACGTCCCTTTTCTGCACTTAAAACCATTTTTGTGTAAGCTTTGACTTTTTTCAGCTAATGTTCTTTCTTCCATTGCCACAGAAACTCGCGGATCTGCGACTGAGGTCTGGTCATGTGCTTTTTTTCTTAGTGCATATTTTCCACTCCTCAGCTTTTGAGTTCCAGCTGCTTCCTTTTGAGCCAGTACTAAATTCCCCGCATACCAAACTGATGATTTTTTGTTTTACAAGTAAATACTCAACATCAATTCTTGACCTTGCAAATTCATCTGAGTTGTATATATGTAAACTCGATGCACTTCTTTTTATAGTCTAGGGTTAAAATTTATAAAAGTAAATTATATATAGATATATAGTCATGGACATCATTGTTCATAACATGGACATCATCTTGGCTGTTCATAATATCTTAAGGGCGAAGAGGTTGCAGCTGAGCAAAGCAATTCTGATGATTTATTATAAAAGTTGTATTCATGTTTGCAGGTGAGAAGAGAAATGCATTAATGAGCTTATGAGATTGCTGCAAGAACTTGCATCAAGTAGCAAATAAGGTAACCAAAATACTACTTTTTCCATTATTGTTAGGTTACTAATTCCCTAGAGATGCTAATTTTGTTTACTATTTCCATTAAGAATTACTGGCAAGGCTGTAATGTTTAATGAGATTATTAACTTTTCCATTGTTGTTATGTTAGTGTTACTAATTTCTTAGAGATGCTAATTTTGTTTACCATTTCTACTAAGAATTACTGGCAAGGCTATAATGCTTAATGAGGTTATTAGTTTTATGGAATTGTTGCAGCAACACGCCGAGGTTTGAGATTGGGTTTCACTCGTACTGTGGTCTATAACTTCTGGTTTGCTATCAACAAAAAATTAAGCTAAAATAAAATAAGTTTGGACATAATATTTACAGATTTATCCTCATTAGAGTATATTGGGATTTTTGTTATTAGTACATGATAATTCTCGGCCAGATATTTTACATGACATGAGTACGTACGACTGAACAATTTCTTATGCAAATTCACTTAAAAATAATTTCGTTTGGGGTATCATTTTCTGGTATATCTTGGGTAAAATAGGCCTTGGTTTTCTGTCGATGAAACTTCAGCTGTGAATCTAGAAGTGAACATTGATATCAAACATGTTCCGTCAAAATATGTAAGTGAACCCCGACTCTTTTGTGAAATGACATTTTTAAAAATTTCTTCTGCCGTTATGAGCTTCATCTTGTCATTGTTGTAGCCACTCAATTTAAGAAGCAGCATCACAACTATCCCTGTATATCAAGGATTAAGTCCAACTTATCTTTTTCCTCTGGGAAATTTGCCATGCCTCAGGTAACCAAGTGTTCTTTCAACTATTGCTTCTAACTGTATTCTATCAAAAACTTATCAAACTAAAAGTAACTCAAAATTAGATGATGCATGTTATATTGAGCTGCATAATCTACTTCAAATGGAATTTGATGCTAAAAATAATCTTGGGCCAACCAGTAATTTCCCGATACTTCAGCCTTCATAAGTTATAAAACTACTCACATTTCCGTCTTCTGTATTCTAACATCAAAGTTGTCATGCTTATCGGGCGTCCTAAGTTGGATTTATAATAAACCTCCAAGGAGAAGTGAACTATGAATTTCTTTAACAATGAAATTAATTTTTGAAATAGATCGCAGATACAATCCTAGCAATAAAAAGAAAAAGATTCAAAGATTCTTTAAAGTTGTGAAAGTTATGAGTGTCCAACTATTTGTTTTGGTCTTCAAATTAGCAGAAAATACTACTTACAAGTTTTTTATATATTTAGACAGAACTTTTAGTCTAAGATGATTATTTCCTATGGCGCTGTAAAGTCTATAGTGTTTGAATATTTATTAGCTAAGAGTTTTTTAAACAAAGTTTGAATAGAATATATGTTACTGATTTTTGTGGGAACTTTTGTTTAGTTGGTTTTTGTTTTACGCAAATGTACTTGACTTCTTTTACTTGACTTCACTTCATGTAACAATGTTTGAATTAGATCTATTACATGCGTTTGTAAAAGATCGATTACAAACTTTCAAACTCCTGTTGATGCCTAATTTAAATAGTAAACCAGAACTTTTGATCATGATAAAATGCAGTTTACAAGTCATGTTTGGTTATATGTGAAGATTATCTTCATTTTTTTTATAAAATGTACCGTACACATAATACAATACATGTAAGAAATCACTGCTATAGTGAGATTTTAAATTTACTCACCATTGTCAATAAGCCGATCAAGAAAATTACAGTTATATCTTTAGTCTTACCGGAAAGAAGAAAAGAACAAGAAAGTACAATTGACAACAATCTGCAAGTCTGCAATGCAAGAAAGCACGGCTGTGCTCCTGAATTATACTTAATTAAACACACATCCCGGGTGTAGTAGCACAATTTATGCATTGTTATTCTATAAAGCAGTTTTTAGATGTTGTAATAGTGAGAGAGTTGTCTTTTGTACTTTGATGAAATAGAAGTATCAAAAGGAACCATCCTTATGTAATTGTTAACCAAACCAGGTGCTTGGTTAAAGTTAATTTTCATAAAATAAGCCTAAAAGTAATCATTTTATTTTAACAAAAAAATTCCCGCCTCAAATACCCATATGATAATAATAACTTTTTTAAAATTATTATATTTTCACATAAAGATCTTTGACTGAATATTGTGGAATACAAGAAATTATGTAATCATATATGTTGGTATATATGGGTAGTTGTACAAAATAAATTTTAATTATTATAAATTTGCAAAACGTAAACCTCTCTTTGTGATAATATCTCTCTCCCCTCTTTCACGTTCCGAAGTACTAATTTTGTGGTGTCAAAAATATTACTTTATATTTTTTTAATCAATTTTTTTGCTTTAAATTAAAATTATTATTTAACATATTTTTCCAAACTGCGCGAAATGCGGTTTTTCTACCTAGTTGAAAAATAAAATAAAAATAAACAATCAATCTAGCTAACATTATATAAACAAACAATAACGTTACAAAATCAATCTTGTAGATCTTAAATTATATAAAATTTATTCTACATTAATATTTTGACATAATATTCATACTCACTTGTTCAAATCATTAAAAAATAATCATTAAATATCCTGATAACAAAATTGTCTCACCAATTTTTTACACAAAATATGAATATTTTATTACAGCATGGGGCTCCAAAAGCAAGAGTAAAGGCACTACCTGTACGGCCCGCACAACGAGCCCACTAACCCCATTCCAGCTGTACCAAACCACACCAGTGGCACAACAGTAAATAAATAACCAACAAAGGTCAAATAGATACAACAAATTCCCGCCAAAACTAAACACAGCGGGGCCTACAAAAACGCTTCTTATTCTCCCACCACAACCCTTTTTCACTCCTCCCTGTATCTACGCCTCTCTGTCTCTGTATCTCTCTCTCTCGATTCTTCAAATCTAATTAATCAAGTAATTCACCATCCTTTTCATTTATTTATTTACATTTCTCAGCTTTATAGCGTTTATATTTCACAAGACAGTTTGATTGTGTGTATTTGTATGTATATTTTGTAAACCCTAGTTTTGTAATTTGCTCATATTTGTTTAATTGGGGGTCTGGTTATGGGGGATGTGTGTGTATTGTGGTGTTTATGTGTGTATTGTTTGATAAAGTTGAGTAATTTGATTGTTGTGTTTTTGTTTGTTGGTTTAGGGTTTTTGAGGGCGTTTCGATTTCGAAGAAGTTTCGAGAAATGGCGGAGAATGGAGCGCATGTGAAGGAGGAAGCTCTTGTTGATTCTCCTACTTCTGTGCTTGAAGAAGAGGTTTCTTGTTTTTATTTTTTGTGTTTATATGGGTTTGTGTGTATGCATTTTGTGCATTTTGCTATTTTGTTGTACGATATGATATGCCGGTTGTTTGCGGTTTATGTTGTAATGCGGTTATTGTGAGCATAATGTTTGCGTGTAAAAGGTTGTGAATTGAGAAAGTGTGGTGTTGTTTTTTGTTGTTTTGCGGTTTTATTAGGGTTTTAGGGGAGAGTTTTGTTATTTGTTGAGTTTATGTTTTGTGAGTAGAATGGTGGTGGTTTGTAACACGTAAAGTTTTAATTTTTGATGTTTTTTGAAGGATATGTGTAAGGAGAAGGCTGGGATGAAGTTGGAGGAAGAAGTGTTTCTTGATGCGAAAAATGGAGATGTTTCTCTTATTTCGAGTGAGATGGCTCTTGAGGAAGAAAAGCTGAAGAAAGAGCATGAGGATGAAGAGGAGGTCAAGGAGGCACCACAGCTTAATGACTCACAGTTTTCTAAGCTGGACGAGCTTCTGACACAGACTCACCTGTACACGAAGTTTTTGCTGGAGAAAATGGACGATATCACAGCGGTATACCTAATGTATTCTTTAAAGCTATGTTGGAACTATCTATATTTGACTTTGCTTTGCTAATTAAGTACTTTATGCAATGACTGCTAGAATGGAGTGGAAGAAGATAGCAAAGACGTTAAGCCAAATAAGAAAGGCCGTGGCGGTAAAAGAAAGGCTGCCTCAAACTACAACACTGTAAGCTTACTTTTTTTGGTATTTAACCTTTCAATGCTCACTTAGAGTGCTTCATTTTGACATCCTATCAATGATAGAACACTTGGAAAAGGATGAATCAGTATTTACTAAATCTGAACGCTTTGGAATGCATTTCGCCTTTTGTTTTGCTTCCTTTTCCTGACAATCCTATGCAATTCCACGCTCTAGATAACAAAATATAAAATTATTATAATGATTACCTTACTTCTTTTTGGCAATTTGCAGTATTTTTCCTGCAATTTGTGTTATCATGTTTTATGGAAGAAATCCCGTGTTTGTTTATTTAAAATATTTTGACATCTCTTGTTCCTCCAGAGAAAGGCTAAGAGGGCTGTTGCAGCTATGCTCTCAAGATCTGAAGATACCACTGCTTCTGATGACCCAAGCCTCACTAAGGAAGAAAGTATTGAAAAAGAGCAGGCCGAACTTGTGCCCTTGTTGACTGGTGGTAAATTGAAGCCATATCAGATAAAAGGTGTTAAGTGGATGATATCATTATGGCAAAATGGGCTTAATGGGATCCTGGCAGATCAAATGGGGCTTGGAAAGACAATACAAACTATTGGTTTTCTTGCACACTTGAAAGGTAAGGGGATGGATGGGCCATACTTGGTCATTGCTCCTCTGTCAACCCTCTCAAATTGGGTCAATGAAATATCCAGGTAATATTGTGTTTATGTTTATATATTATGTAGTATTTTAGGTAGTTACCTCATATTTTCCTTCTGCAACTATGTAACTGGACTTCTGTTATAAAATTTGAATTTAAGGTTTACACCATCAATTCATGCAATCATCTACCACGGAGACCAGAAAGCAAGGGAACAGTTAAGGAAGGAGAGTATGCCTCGGTCAATAGGCCCCAAATTTCCCATTGTAGTTACTTCTTATGAAGTTGCAATGAATGATGCAAAGAAATATCTGAGACATTATAGTTGGAAATACATTGTGGTGGATGAGGTAAATGTTTCTCTCTGTTTTGTCTTGTAATTTCCTTTTTCTTTTTATGCTTATTTCTTTAAATGTGACCTCACTTCTCTTACTGTAGGGACACAGGCTGAAAAACTCAAAATGCAAACTACTGAAAGAATTAAAACATTTACCTGTTGAAAATAAGTTGCTGTTAACTGGGACACCTTTGCAGAACAACTTGGCAGAGCTTTGGTCATTGTTGAACTTTATTTTGCCTGATATATTCTCCTCTCATGAAGAATTCGAATCATGGTAATCATGCATTATGAAATATCATTCGCATGCTACAAATGTCTTCTTGAGTTAGGTTTACTGAATAAAGCTGGTTTAGTAAAGAAATACACAGAGTTTGTTCAACAATTATTCATAAAACTTGTAAGGACATTTATTTTACCTTTTTTGTTCCGAACAACAAATTTGAAGCTTTTACCATGATAGTGTCTTTGACTAGATATCACAGTTACTAGAGGCAAATTGCTTTATAAAGCCCTTTTAGCCCTGGCCCGGGGAAGGATATTAAAAATATTAAGGGCAATGTAGGATTAGGAGTCAGGCCGGTGTTTGTCATTTTTAATAAGTTCTCTTTACCCTAGAAGTGAGTAATTATAGGGTTGTGCTTGAGTTAATTACGTAAACTGTTTTGGGTTGTAGCTTGGAATGAGTGGTAGATACAAATTAATTATTTTTCCATTAAAAAGAAAATGTTACCTGTGTAGCATGTTTATATGACTGCATCATCTATTATCTAGGTTTGATCTCTCTGGGAAAAGCAACAATAAAGCTGGGAAGGAAGAACTGGAAGAGACAAGACAGTCACGAGTACAATTGCATATTTTTACGGATTGTATTATTGGAGATTTGTGTTTTGCACTATTACTGATTCTCAAGGGTGATTTCAGGTGGTGGCAAAACTCCATGCTATACTGCGTCCTTTCCTCCTTCGAAGAATGAAAGAAGATGTTGAGCAAATGCTTCCTCGTAAGAAGGAGATTATTCTGTATGCCACAATGACCGAGCATCAGAAGAACTTCCAGGACCATCTAGTTAACAGGACACTGGAAAATCACCTGCTAGAGACAGTTGATACCGGTAAGGAATCTATTGTCTTATTATTGGAAAATATGGATATGTGCACAGGTGGAAAGAATTAGTAAACAATTAAAAACTTCACTTGACGTTTCTCGAGAGCAGTGGTGAAATTTTATGTTAGGGGTCACAAAATTTTTTAACATACAAGTTAATGCAAGAAGATACAATTAAATGCACCCGTTCATTAACAAACGAGCAGTTTATGTCTTAAACATACAGTTATCACAATAAGACTCTTCTAATATGGATTCATGTGTACACTAATTCATTTACCACTTTTTTTTCAATAATATTCATGGGAATAAATGCTGTGATTTATATAAAAAGGGTAAAAAAAGAAAAAAAATTTAATGTTGGGTCATGTGCCCCCAAGGGCCCCAAGGTAGATTCGCCTCTGCTCGAGAGTTCATGTTGTCATGTTCTGTTAGGTTGAAACAAGTTCTTAGTTCCTGTATTAAGTTGGGAGAATGACACTTTGATTGACTTGTACAGTTGTACTTACTGAAGTTATTTTACAGCATTTTCAATAGTTTAAACTTAGTATGAAAATTTGCAGGTCGTGGCTTCAAAGGAAGGCTTCAGAATTTGATGGTTCAACTGCGGAAAAACTGTGCTCACCCTGACCTCCTTGAGTCAGCTTATGACGGTTCCTGTATGTTTCCTGATGTTCATTAATAATATTTAGATAATCATTCCCACAAGTTTAGCTAACTTTTTATGTTTTTAGTTATGTACCCCCCTGTTGAGCAGATAGTTGGACAGTGCGGAAAATTTCAGTTGCTGGACAAATTGTTAAAAAAGCTATTAGCTCGGAAACACAAAGTATGCTTTTATTGCTTCTGTGTTTGTAGTTTATACCTATACTAAAGTGGTAGGTTTTGCTTGTTCTCATAGTTTTCCACGAACAGGTTCTCATTTTTTCCCAGTGGACCAAGATTCTGGATATAATGCATTACTATCTTGAAGAAAGCGGTTTCGAAGTTTGTAGAATTGATGGGAGTGTAAAATTGGAAGAAAGAAGAAAACAGGTAGCAACTTCTACTGCATTCATATTTTGGAACTCTCATGTTACCTTCTTTTCTCCATTATTACTATAGTAAATATTGTTCTCCATTCAAAAGATACTCCCTCCGTCCCTAAATACATGTCCACTTTGACTTTTGACTGGTTAAATTGACCAAAGTTTGACTGAAATTTACACGTACCATATAATTGAAAAAAATAATATACAATATATCAATTGAAAAGTACATTTCGTCTATTTTGAAATGTTACTTTGGGATTTTGAAAATAATTAATTGATAATTTTTAACGTTAAGTCACAAATTGGTCAATTTGACTCCTAGAAAATCAAAATGGACATGTAATTAGGGATGGAGGAAGTATGTTTTTATTGGCTTAGAGCTGGTATATATATCTACTTGGGAAGGTTCTTGTTTTTAGTGAAAGAAACAGAGGATACATATTTGATGCTTGACATTTTTTCTGGGTACATTCTTAACTGAGTAATGAGAACGCGCTTGAATTTGTCACTCTCCATCGGAGGTAATAGTTATGGAGAAATAAATTTAGTCTGTCAATAATCAATGGCTTAGTGCACAAGCCACATTTCCTTTTCATGTATATATATATATACATACACACACACACACTGCTCAGTACAACTGGCCTCTTTTTTTTTCTGTTTCCAATATTGAAATAACATGCTTTTAGACGTATAGATCCTGCTTGAAAGTATATGCCTTTAGTTTCTAGTTTTATGAATTACATACTCTTAGACTTTCCATTAATTGACAAATTAGTCCTTATAATTATATTATTTAAAGGGAACCCATCACTGGTATATTACCTACAGTAGAACCTCGATAAATGGATATTCGATAAATAAATAACCTCGTCAAATGAATAATTTTTTATGTCTCAATATGATAAAGGTAATGTTTTTTTTAATCTCAATAAATTAATAATCTCGTTAAATGAATAAAATATCTGGTCCCAAGTGTACCAAGTGTATTTATTTATCGAGGTTTTATTGTGTTTTTTTATTATTCTAATCACATGACACACGCACTTGTCTTTTCACCACAGACCATTATTTTCTTTCTATGTATCAATAATGAGCTGTCATCATCACTGTTTTCTATTTGGCAATCAGATCCAGGAATTCAATGACGTGAATAGTAATTATAGAATATTTATTCTAAGCACTAGGGCTGGTGGGCTGGGTATCAATCTTACTTCAGCTGATACTTGTATCTTATATGACAGTGACTGGGTGAGTACCTTCTTGGAACTACATTGTCCATTCCTTTTGTATTCTTGACTTATTTTCCAAAACACTGTTTTGTCTATTTCTTTTTTGCATATAATTTTTACCTCCAGTTAAATTGAATGTACTTTTAGGTGAGATTGACTTATATGGTATTTACTGTACAGAACCCTCAAATGGATCTACAGGCAATGGATCGATGTCATAGAATAGGCCAGACAAAGCCTGTTCATGTTTACAGGTTTGCGACTGCTCAATCTGTTGAGGTAAGTTGGGACATTTTGCTTGTTCCCATTTTAGGTCTAAAATGCCTTTTTTTTAGTGGAAAAAGTAATTGAAATTGTTCTTCCTAACAGGGCAGGATATTAAAAAGAGCTTTTAGTAAGTTAAAGCTTGAGCATGTGGTGATTGCTAAGGGGCAGTTTATGCAGGAGAAAACCAAAGCTGATACTGCAGATATAGATGAGGTATGACCTATCATTGAAAACATATCATTAAATCGTTTTCCACAGCAGTGGCTGGTTGCTTTTCTTTTAAGATTCTATCTTTCTATTGCTTGACTAGAGTATACTAAAATTTCCATGTGCACTAGTCAGATAGTTAACAATCTTACTGCCTAGTTTGATGCGCTCTGTATTTAATATTGACATTGTTTTCTAATGATGAAATATATAGCTAGATTATGTACTTGAAAGATAATTTCAGACCACGGGGCCTGTGATTGATGTGTTGTTTGTATAAGAAACTAAATTTATAGTTGCTGCAAATTTATCGAAGATATTAGATATCTCAATTGAAGAAATATAAACAAAAATGTCATTAGATAGGTTTGAGCTTGGGGTTGTAGGTGATTGAGGATATGTGTTTCGAGAATAGTGGTAGAGTAGGAGAGAATGTGGCAGCATAAAACTGTACATGGTCAAGCTAGTACCAACTTTACTTCAGTTTCATCTGAATTCATGTATTGCCTATAGTAATTTATAACTTCAATGTGATGCTTACATTTGTATAACTGTACCCACACTGGTGTCCTTTGCACTAATTTGTACAGGAGAACGGAACGAAACTGTTAAAAAAACACTTGGTATCATCTGTGCAGTTAGTTCATACTTTAGTCTTCTTTTGAGCATTTGAATGTTAAATAAAGTCAAGAGTTCATTGAGATCAGGTGTTGCTTGATCAGGCATAAGTGCCATGTCATTTTTGCTAGCAAATTGCAAATGAGATAGCTTGTGCTGTTAAAAAATGAGAACACATTGAGATGATCATTAGAAAAATGCTTCGGGGATGTATTTGCAAGTTGAACTTCATTTTAGGTACCAAAATTGCATTTAACCTATTTGAGAAGCCAATTCCTTCAAAAAATCAACCTCGTTATTTTTATTTATATATTTTCTGGCTAATCATCTATCATCTGTTATGTTTACATAAATTAAATCGCAATCCCTTGTATGTGTAAAAAAAGCCCTAAATATATATGATAAATGACTAGAAATAGACCTGAAAAAATTAAGAAAGAGAACTAGTCAGATTGTTTTGACAGATCCGAGCTCTCTGTTGCGTAAACATGGAGATGCAGCCAACCTTGCAATATTTGAATAACATGTGTTGTATTGTAAACGGTGTGCCGAAATCCGTATTACAGCCTTACCATGACATGTCTCATTTCAGGAAGATCTACTAGCCCTTCTTCGTGATGAAGAAAGTGAAGAAGACAAGATGATTCAGACAGACATCAGTGAAGAAGATTTAGAAAAGCTTTTGGACAGGAGTGACCTTATGGCTGCTGATGCTAAAACGGAAGATGGAAAGCCTCAATATACTGCAAGCGTGCTACCTCTGAAAGGACCTGGCTGGGAAGTGGTTATACCAACTGCAGCTGGGGGTATGCTCAACACCGTGAACACATAGTTAATTTATTAAGTAGGGAGTGTCAGGGTAAGCAATATTTTCTGGGGGTTGCTTAATGCTGGAGGGAGTACTACTATCTAAAAATGCTATTTTTAGGAGACATGGTGGGGTTGAAAAACACTACCTTTTTTGGATGAGTTCTCCACAACTCTATTTATATGTATCTTTGGTGAGAATATTTGTTTTGGAAAATTGCTTTTAGCAAGTTAAACTGTTCACCAAAGTGGGAGTATCATTCTGCCAGGTTATTGTAGTAAATTTTCATTTGTCCTGGGAGTATTATTGTGCCAGCTTTACATTGTTGTAAACTTACTGTTATAGTAACATTTTGCTGGGTTCTGCAATATTTTATGCAGCTCTAAAACTTCCAAGGTCAGTTGCAGCTTTTGTCTGTAACATTTTGCTGGATTTGGCAATGTTTTATCAAGCTCTTAGTTATCTATCCCATTTACACTAGCTTTGGCTTTCAGAGTTTGGATGATAAATGACAATTGACAACAAAAGATAAAAAGTTGGGTTGCCCATTTTGCTGTGTTCAGCAATGTTTTATCAAGCCTTTAGTTATTGATCCTGTTTCCTTTCAGAATTTGGGTGATATATGGCAAATTTTTTTTCAAAAAAAGTTCCGTTGCCGGAATCGAACCCGGGTCTCCTGGGTGAAAGCCAGATATCCTAACCGCTGGACGACAACGGACTGACAATGTTTGTTTGCACACAGAAGATTTTAGAAGATTTTCATCTTAACATGTTTTCAAATGAATTTTATTCAACCTGAAGAGTTTAAATTACTATTCAATGGGAGTTAAATCTCATAACTGAAGAAAAAAACATGAACTTGTGTCAACTAGGTGCATGTCATAGCGACACGGGCATGACATGACGTCAATTAGCCATAGTCAGACATGTCTTTTCATGATTCGACATGCCTTTTTATTAATTTTTTATTTTTTAATAATTATTTTAATATTAGAAATATCTAGAAATAATAAATATAATTTTAAAATATTTACATATATTTTAATATCTAAAAAGTTACTAATGTAAATGAGTATTATGATGGTATTTGGTTGTTAGTGTCAACTAACTTTAATTTTATATTCAAGTTCATTGTATATTAGTATAATAATTATTTATTAAATTTTATTATATTTAATTGATAAATGGCATGCCATTTGGGTTTCGGGGAGTCTCGTGACAGGTACCCTAGTGTCACCTGTTACCCTCTTAAACCTAACTAACATAATAATCCGATGACATAATATTTCTAATATAGATCATTAAACAAGTTACATATTTTGTTCTTTGTGTCAAATAATCAATATTCATCGAAAAGATATAAAAAGGATAGTCGATGTACTGTTATAGCTAAAATTTGGTATTGGATCATCTCGGATCAAATACGGGTCAATTGAAATTGAATTGGAGCAAAAAGATGAAAAATTAGGTTTTAGGCTGCAACGCACGAGGGGAAGACACGCTCTAGGGATAGAACGCGCCCAATATTGAGTGGAGTGAGTAATATGAGTCATTTGGAAGTAAGATGCAATGGGTGTACCCCGTAGAGTGAGGACTCGCCCCAGGGTTGGACGTGCCCTTATTATGTGAAATGCAGGATATTGATTATCTATGTGTTTTGATTATAATACAACGTAAAATGTGTGCATTCATGTTGTGCAAGACATGCCTGTACTATAACAAGACTAAGTCAAAATGACAGCTCTAAGAATTAGTTGTATGATGATATTAATTTGTATTTTGTACTGTATTACTTGAGTGTAAAATTGTCAAATTAGACTGGTGTATTTTTCTGTAAACAGTCTCAAGTCTAAGAATAAACTTTGGAAGAAGATCAAGAAGATCATGCCTCAGAGAAATTGTGAAGAAACTTGCAGTTGAATAAATCTGTTTTAGGTAAAATCTTCTAAGTTAAGATATTTTTATGGATAAAAAACATGTATTTCTTTAATGTAGGTATTTAATGTCAGGGTTGGATAAGCTTCGAGCTTTAATGGCTACGCTTGTGTTTCGTGACTTAAATCTGCCCTCACAAAAGGCCTACGACCTTGGCGTATGCCAAGGATCAAGCCAAAACGTAGTTCTTGGTGATGCATGCCCTCGGGGCTATGGCAGCGAGAGCTCACCAAGGACGTAGTGACTTTCATGTCCTTCGAGGACTGAATCTAAAACGTCGTTTCATGTAATGGCCTTGTGGCCTGAAAGATGCCTTCGCGACTTTGTGACGTGTGGAGCTCTTGTCCCAAAACGTTCTGCTGAAGTTGAAGGGGTAAGACTCTTTATATAGACGTTGAGAGTCTGGGAATTAGGGTAGAATTGGGTGACTTGATGGGCAAGTCTCCACCTCAGATTGGACTTTGGAGTCTTAGAAAGCAGGAATTAGTTTTCTTCTGAATTTGAGTTGCTTGGAGGCTACTTCTTGTAGAAGTAGTTACTTATTTGAACACATTTATTGGGCTGTTTAATTAGCCCCTTTATTAATTACGAATTTAATAAATAGTTGGGGTTTTGTGCCTCATTAATTGGGCATTCCTCTTTGACCAAATCTGGTCTAATTAATGCGACATTAACTCCTCAATTAGGGTTATTTTTAATCCCTAATCATTTGCCCCCCAACTTCTGAGAAACACACTCGATGTTTCGTAGAAGTTAGGTTATCACTTACCCTATGCGTGTTATCGTTTTTAGCGTAAAGTGTGGAACGACCTACACATTTACAACGATTTGCCTTATTCGAGACTTCAGGATATTTTCTGGAATTTATATAATTTTCCATACTCATTTTCTTACCTTATTCCTATTTTTAGGAATTTTATTGTATTTTTTCTTAATTTTCGGGGATTATCTCGTACTCACATGTATTTTTCTAAATTTTTAGAAAGTTTTCCGTACTCGCAGATATTTTCCCTAAATTTTTAGGATTTTTTCGTACCTCCGGGTATTATTCATAATTTTTTCTAATATTTTAGGAATTTTTTCATTCCTCCGTGTATTTTTCATATTTTGTTCCTAATATTTTAGGAATTTTTTCGTACCTCCGGGTATTTTTCATAATTTTTCCTAATATTTTAAGAATTTTTCTATACCTCCGGGTATTTTTCATAATATTTTAGGAATTTTTCCGTACCTCCGGGTATTTTTCATAATTTTTCCTAATATTTTAGAATTTTTTTATACCTCCGGGTATTTTTCATATTTTTCCTAATATTTTAGGAATTTTTCTATACCTCCGGGTATTTTTCATAATTAAATGTGTCAATTTTTAAACTCCAGGAACCATCGTGCAAAGTTCGCAAAACTAGGGGTATTAAGTGGCAATTTGCCACCTTTCCCCACTCAACTAGAGGTCTGGTCGAACTCCAGAGATTTACTCCCTACTGGTCGATTGGAATTCCACCAGAATATATATGTATTTTTATATTTCTTTTTCTTTTTTCTTTTTTCCCTTTCTCTTTTCTCTTTTTTCTTTTCTTTTTTTTTCTTTTCTCTCTTTTTTTTCCTTTTTTCCTTTTTTTTTTCATTTTTTTTATTTTTTTTCAAAATATTATTAATAAATAATAATATTTAATTATTCAAGATTTTTTGAATAATATTGGCCCCAAAATTAGGGGTGTCCAACCCGGATAAAAAATTTCACACGGATAAATTTCGATCCGAATTTTAATATTATTATTTCTAATAACATTTTTCTTCTTTATATTTATTATTTGAATAATAAATATATTTTTTGTGGAGGGGTCTTATGCAACATGATTGAGGGATTCTAATCATTGTAGACCAGGAATTTGCACCTTTCATACTAGGAATTCGTACCCTTTTGACGTGAATTCTTGGTAGAATTTCGACCAGGATGCATTCTGGTCGAATTCGACCAGGATTCTCGTCGGATTATGGGTGATTTTGTCGCTCTGGTCAGATTGATTTTCGACCAGGATGCAGCCCCCTTCCAACGAGGACTCTCGTCAGATTATGGGTAATTTTATCGCTCTGTTTGGATTGATTTTCGACCAGGATGCGGCCCCTATCCAAGGACTCTCGTCGAATTATGGGTGATTTTAACACTCTGGCCGAACTGATTTTTGACCAGGAATCCTGACCTCGTATACCAGTAATCCTAGTCTTTTAGACCAAAAACCCTGAATTACGGGTTACCAGCCTTTTAATGGCCATAACGTTTCGCTCGTTGCTCTGATTTGAGCATGTAATATACCCAAAACGAAGCTTATTTCGAGCTCTAAATCATGATGGCATCTTCATATTTTTTCTTGCGTTCCTCGATCCCTAAAATTTTGACGGAAAGTGGCTTATACGAGCTTTCAATTATCGTGATCTCTACGAGCCTTATTTTTACTTAGTCCAACCAGATGAGTTGTCCTACTTATATTCTCAACCATATTAAAACTTGAGTTTAAGGTATGTCAATGCTGAGTACCTTATTTTCTCAAAGTGCTTCCAAGTTTGTGGGATCCTTGTCCCAAATATGTTCATGTTTAGGATGACTCTTCAAAAATAGGCATTGTCTTTCCTTTCTGCCCAATTCAGGATGCTTTGATTTTTTCGAGGGCTAAGTCTCTTTATCAAATAAATCTTTCTTTTATTCTTATAGTATAGTCATCAAAACTTGTTTCAGATGCTCAACAATCCCGGTGTTGATCTCATCAAATCTAAAGTATATGTCTTGTCTTCCTCGTTCTTCCCGGGCTCAATGACCCCATTCTTTGGAGTTGTTTGAGTGATTCCTAGTGGCATCACAACATCAGCTTTATCAGCCATTAATAATGGAATAAATCTTATCTTTTCTTTGCAAGTCGTATGATACACCCTTTGTAGGTGTAGTAGATCATCTGCCAAATCATTTCCCGAGTATTCGTTCTTCTTTTTTAGTCCCTCAATCTGCTACCTCGGCTTTCCGATTTGTTAGGGATGAGGAATAGTTGTGGAGCAGGATTTACTATCCTTCTTCTCATTTCCATCGCCCGTCAATAGGATTCATGGGAATTCATACTTTTATATCACACTTTTCTACGAGTATTGTATCACTTGAATGTTGGTTATACAACTAAGGGTTTTAGCCTCAATCCTCTTCGTGTCTGGATCTACCTCTAGACACCGGCTAGGGAAATATATCAAGAATATCAATCTCATATGTTGTAAACGAGACATGGGAATTGATTAAAATCAATATCTTATAAGATTTCCTAACAACATGTGTGTGCTTCCGACATCAAGTATACTTTCCTCTCACAATCTTTGAAATTATTCATTAACTTTGTCCAATATAATCTAAATAGGATACATTTTGAGCAACATCCTTGCCCCCGAGCGTAGCCCACAGTTCCTTTTATGTACTTCTTTTAAGGCCAATTCCGTTGTTTGGAGGTTCGGGCATTTCAAGTAAGGAATCACGAACTACTTCTTGTATAAAGTCCTTGCAATCAGATTAAGCTTCAAATCTTTTTTCAGCATTTTTCATGCTTCCATGGCATCGTCGGGTCACCGACTAGTTTTAGTCGAGACTTCTAGGAAACGAGTCCTCACACATATCGGTGCTATTGGCTTTGTATTAGTTTTTGTGTCTTCGACTTGGAAGTAAAAGCTTCTCGTGAAATTTTCCATTTCCTAGGCAAAGACCTTCATGCTTCCCTCCCTCGGGATGTAGCACTATTTAAAGTGAGTCATGTCTTCACAAGTTTCTCATATTTTATTGTTGTCCCGTGCTTTATTTTGAATTCCCCATTTACTTTGAGAAATCATCAAATATTGAGTCTCCACAAACTTTTGAAGTTCTTGACCCTCGGGGTTTTAGCTGAGGCGATTCTGGCCACCAAGGCCTCATACTTATCTTCGTTCGTTATTTGAGAAATCCAATATCAAGGCAAATTCTATCGTAGATCCATCATGATCTCACACTACTCATTTTTTTTAATGGATCATCAAAATAGAGAACCAAATAGTACTTCAGTAAGATCTCTTTATCTTGTCCTACATGTTTCCTTACCCTCATAGGGTATCTCATCCCGCAGTACTAGAAAAAGTAGAATAGACTTTGTCTCTTAAACATCGGTTGGTGTTGGCACCAATGTAAAAAGTGCTTTTTATATCGGTTTTAATCAACCAATGTCTTTTTGTAAGATACGTATCGGTTTTTTAGCTCAACCGATGTTATAAGTGGGTTTTAAAAAATTTATCAAGCGCGCCTCCCCCGTTTCCCCCTTAACCTAATTCATTTTCTCTTGAAAATTTCCCCCTCATTTTTCGCCTCAGAAAAATTTCAAGTCACAATCTCCCCCCTTTTCAACATATCATTAAAAATTAAAATTCACAAACTGATAAAACATAAAAATAAACCATAAAATCAAACAAATCAAAACTCTCATCTCTCTCCTCTCTCACTTTAATCACTGAAGAACAACTCTCTCTCTACTCAACTGTGCTCTCCATCTCTCTCTCTCTCTCTCTCTCTCTCTCTCTCTCTCTCTCTCTCTCTCTCTCTCTCTCTCTCCTCGAATGCTCTCTCTCTCTCTCTCTCTCTCTCCATCTCTCTCTCTCTCTCTCTCTCTCTCTTTGTGCTCTCATTGAAGTTTAAAGGGCCGTAGGAGGTTGTTCAAGTAGGAGTTTACAACTTAAATTTAAAGCTAAGATGGAGGTTAAATCTAAGTCGGTGGTCAAAACTTAAATTGGGTAAGCTTCAAAACCTAATTTTAGAATTGGGGATTTAAATTTGAAACCCAAATTTTGTATTTTTTTAATTAGTTTAGTGATTGCTTTAATTGTGCATGTTATATTGAGTATTTCTGTGCTATATTTTTGATAGCTATGGCTGCGAATCCGTTGAATGCGAATTTGGCGTTTAATACTATTCAGAAGACGATTGGGTGGATGGACTGGGATAAAGAGGCCATTTTCCGGGTTTGGTGTCGTTGATTGTTGTGTCGTTGTTGTTGTATATTATTTATCTACCGAGTATTAAGAGTAGTCCTGATGCTCCCAAGCTTACTAAGGAGAAATTGGAGAAGATGGGACTGATGTCTAAAAATGAGATTCTAATGGCTGTGACTCTTGTTCTGACGGTATATGTTAGGTAATGAATCACGCACACATGGGGGGTGAATGTGTTTTTCTGATTTTAGGCTTTTCTTGAAAGTTAATGGTTGAACAAAGTAAATTAAATCTTGTATAGAAAAGTGTTCATGCAGAATCTAAACTTGTAGAAAATAAAGAATACAGATCTTCAAAACTCACTTAATTTTTATATTAAAAATTAAGACTGTTTTGCTACAAAATTTCTAAACTCTTTGATGTTAAAGAGCTCAGCTTCTTCTTGAGAGTGATACAAGAGATTTGATCTAAATTGTTACCACTAACTAGAGGACTAGTGTTAACTTTATAACTCAGTTAACTGCTGGTTTACACAGTGGATAATAAACATGCTATTAGCTTTTCTAAGCTGTCACTTGCCATTTCTATTTATAGAAAAGTAAATCTTCCATTTATGGCTTAGCATATCTTTAGCACCCCGTGTGCACTTTAATCTTCCTCTGTCAGTTAATCTTTGCCATTGATCTTGCACACTCTTCAAGCTGCTTTTTGTAGACTTGTCAATCCAGCTGTTGGATTGTTTGTTGATTGTTTATCTTGGATATTGAACTGATATGCAATTCTGTACTTTGAGACTGTACCTCGAGATCTCCAGTTTGAATAACACTTTACATATCGATAAGTACATAGGCTTATCGAGATCTCTAGCACTCCATATTGAGTTTGGCTTCTAGAGGTCTTCAGCTTGTCGAGATCTCTAGTTTTCATATCTTCACTTTGACTTATCGATAACTCAGAGTTCTCTACTGAATGTAGACTTGTCGATTACCCTAAGTTTTCTAGTGAATGAATGACTTGTCGATATCTCCAATCTTCATTTCTTCAATTTTGCTTGTCGATATCTTCCTTAGTTCTCTAGCAGCTTTCCTGACTCTCCACTTTGAATTCATTCATTTCTTCTATCCCGGTGGATATTGCTCATCCGTCGAGTAGTGATTGTAACCCGACGGATGTGTCTAACAGCAGTCATCCATTGACTAGACAAGCTACTATTCCGATGGATGTTCCTCATCCGTCGGTACTCTCTGAAACTTTAATGACTTCTCGATAAGTCATTCTGGAGTTCTCGAATGACTTCTCGATAATATTAAATCTGTGACTTGTAGAGATCTTGACTTAGGGTATTTTTCTCCAGACAGATTTATTCAACTGTTAGCTTCTTCAAAATTCTTCTGAGGCATGATCTTCTTGATATTATTCCAAATAGAATCCTTAGGCTTGATACTGTTTTAGGAAAAAGACTCCAGTCTCCTCCTTTGCATTTTTACAGACTTTAAGTGTTACAAGTACAAAATATAAATTTAGATAACAATACAACTTACTCAGGGTTGACCCCAAGCTTAACTGATTACTGGAAATAGCTGTTTATTAATCTTCTACTCAGATCAGATGTCCATTTGACTTGCTTCATACTATGATCAGAGATGCTAATGATATTGTTATCTCTAGCAATCTTTGACATCATTAATTATATATTACAATCTCCCCCAACTTGTTCATTATGAAATTATGCACAAGTTCTGATTGATGATGTCAAATGAAATAACTCGAATTTTTGAGACCTTGTAAAACGTTTAATGAATAGTAACTTTGACGGACGGGGAAAAACTTCTGAGCCCACACTATGTAGTGCATGAGAAAATGAGTTTCGGAGTTGATATTATGACTATACGTATCAAATGAGTGTATGTAAACGCTATTAGTTTTCAAAGAAAACGAACTTTAAAAAACGACCGTATTTACGACTCATCGAGAATTACGGGAATCACAATATAATTACGAGATTAAAATACTACGGATTTATATTTATATAGGATAAATAAAAATATAAGGAATAAATACGAAAGGAATTACGTTGCGAACCATTTACGAGTAAGTATTACGAAAACGTTTAAGCAACCGAGCGAACGCGTAAATGATTAAATAAACGTAACGCACTAACTAAAACATGGTAAGGAAGTAACCATGGTTACTTCATCAAATAGTGAGCTAACCATAGGATGATCAAGCTAGCTAGCAAAATAGTGTGCTAAGGAAGCTAAACCTTGTAGTTAGCTTGTAAGCTAGTAAGCTACAAAGATTTATCCCTAAGATTTGCAACCAAGAATCAACCTAGAATGCTATACTAAGAGAATAAAATCAATTTCAAGATATCACCCCATCTTCCTAGAAGTTACCTAGCAAATCAACCAAGCTAAGCAACCAAGAGGAGTATAAATACCCCCCTTGAAGCTCCATTCGGCCCTAATGAAAAAAAGGGAGAGAATTCAAATTCAAAACTCCAAGTTATAGCTATTGTTAAATCCTCCAATTAATTATCAAGCCTCCTCGAAATTAAACTAAGGTAAGAAAATTCTTTCATCTCTTTTTATCAAGGTTTGATGGGTGACATAAATTCAAGAAACTCACTAGTGAATAGCATAAATAGTAACCTCTCTTTGGTTTCTTGATTTCAATGGTGGTTTTAGGTTCTAAAAATCATACCAAGCACTTCCAAGCCTCCACCATCCTCAAGTACACATATCAAGCTTTCAAGAAAGGTAAAAATCTTTGGCCCAACTTCATTTAAGATTCATTTTTAAAATCCATTTAGTATGTGGTAGTAAACCTAGTATAATGAGTGTTATTGGTGAAATCTTGATGATTAAGTTAAGTAGATTTAAGTTTGGTTGTTGTTGCCTCAAGAACATGATGTTCTTGAGAGGAGTTTGTGTGTTGATGATGATATGATGATTGTTGGTGGTTGTGTTAAGAGTTAGAGCGTAAACGAAACCCCGATCGTAAACATAACTCCGTTAAAACCAACGAATCATAACTATAAGTTTATGCAGAAAGTCCCGAAGTTGTAAACTATAGTTTCTTGAAAAATAACCCTTTTTTAGGATAGACAATGTTACAAGGATCGTTTAGGCTCTTTAATCGCTTGATTCTGATTTACGGATCAAAAGTTATGACCGTTTTAGTAAAAGTGATTTACGCGACAAAAACTGCTACAAATCACAAACTTTGAAAATATAAAGGATCGACTTAAATGTGTTCATGAATCATGAAATATTTACATAGAGTAACATATTGAGTTTCCTAACTGGCATAAAAATTTCAAGTGAAAATACCGATTTTTCAATTTTATAAAAATATCGGAGCCGAGACCGCGCGAGTAGAAACCGTAAGAATCCATAAGCGGAGCCGACGACGATAATGAGAATGAGCCTACGATACTTAGAAAAATGAAGTGAACATAATGAGAATGAACCCGATTAATCACTATAGATTATTAATTATGGAGACACAAACTAGTTGAGGAATATTATTTTAAATATTCTTTTAAAGAATAAACCCATTCGAGGTTTAATTATTTATCGATTATCATTTAATTATTTATTATTTATTAAAGGGTTTATTGTTGATTTAAAAATCATAGATTTAAAATATACTTTCTGATTTCAGAATATCATTCGAATAAATTCAGATCATCGGTGAATATTATCCCGACTTATTTAATATGTTGAATATAGTTTCAAGGAGAAACTTTTCCCCCTTATTAATTATCTGTTGACAACGGTCAACTCACATACTTAGTACTTCCTCCGAAATTCTCGGAAGTACGTATATACATATATATACACTTATATCTTAGAGAGATAAGCTGTTTCTATCAACAAGCAAAATGCTTGGGGAACTTCGATGTGGTTCGAGTTCTCGAGATTGATAGAATTCTTTTAAAGGACAAGGGAGGGGTAGACTCTGGTAGTATGTGTGCTAGATGGACTACCAAAGGTACCGTAGGCGAAGGTACTCAGTGTACTCAGGAACTTGTGAAGTATGTGTATACCCGAAAATGGGACACGTAGCCCGAATGTGGAAATGGTGATAACCGGGATACGAAGGTGTCGTCCTTCTACTAGTTAAAAAGGTTACTATTATCGTATTACGACTGATCATCGTATATGGTGGCTCCAACGAGTGTCCTAATTCTTCCAATTGGAATTGTGATGCAATACCGTAACCCAAACCTAGGTGCTGGGATTACTATTAATGTATTCGCATGATATTAAAATCCCTTAAAGAATTGTTTTCATAAGAAGGTGTGTATCACCAAGGAAAACTATTTTTGAATAAAATATAATAATCATATATAATGTTATCATACAGTCATTTTCATACTGTACATTATTATGCTGGGAATTATAGCTCACACTTGTTTTCTTAAATTGACACAACACAATAGTGAATCAAGATGCCTGCCATGAGAACCACAGCCAGGAAACGGGTAGGAAATGGCCAGCTGTTCCGTAGATTGTTTGGTGCTGTACCACAGGTAGTCAGAATAAGCTGGATTAGTTTTCAGTTGTTTATAGTTTGGCTTATTTATAAGTATGACTTATGTAAGGTAAGAAACAAGAAACATATATTTGGCCGGTGGACTAGCCTTACCTAAAGGTCACTCCCCGGTAAGATTAATTACTTTTGGGTTATAATAATTATCACTTGATGGTTAACAATTACTCTAGTTATGATGGTTCATTTACAAGACAATAACCTGTAAGTGTGTGTGTGTGATAAGTGTGGGGTCGTGAAGCGTGAGTATTTATATATTGTAGTGTGAGTTGTGTGAGTTTAAATGGCGTGGCCTCCGAGACTCCTGACCCCGGTTTTGGGCCACAGAAATGGTATCAGAGCCTTAGGTTATCAAATCTTGGAAACAACGAGACATAAAATATGTAGACATAGGAATAACAAAATAATCAATTAGAGCTCAAGTCGAATTCGTCGTTGGGCTACACGGGTAGTCTTGACCGTTTTACCCTCAAGGGAATTCCAACTCTAAGTTAGTAACACCTTGCCTATTGTGTCAGGTACCAGTGGAGCCTAGGAGGGAGGTTGATCCTGTTGATGAGGTCATGATTCCTGAGCGTGACCCTATTCCCGAGCTAGAGAGCCCACCCATTGATGATTCAAATGATGATCCTACTGAGGATGTTCTAGAGGAGGAGACTAACCTTCTTGTCCCCATAGCTAATGGCATAGTCTGGAGAGATGTAGAGATGTACCCTCACCAGGCTATCCGCTCTCCTACACCACCCCCAGGGATCCAGAGCCCTATGCCTTATACTGATGATGATGAGGAGGCGATACATGCACAGTTCCACGAGGTTCATGACATATCCTCTAGCGACCCATATTCATCTTTACCACCACCGGCGACCATGCATGCAGCCGTACACGACTGGATAGTGGGTCAGCTTAACGCTGAGATCACTGCGGCATCTGCTCGTATTGCGGAGTTACACCAGGCACTGACAGCTGAGAGAGCCACCCGACTAGGATACCCAGGAAATTTCAGAGCTGCTTCCCCAGCCATAGCCCGCAGAGAGATCGATGGGATCGAGCTCCGTACCAGGGTTCAGATGAGGATGACAGCAGTGGGATGATACATCCCGGTAGTTGATGCAGAGCTGATGATTGCAGGAGCGATGAGGAGGGTGCGTGACCTCACTCGCAGTGATAGTGACTGAGAGACTAGTGACTAGATATGGACCTTGAAGAAGGTTGGGTGACTTATCACCAATTTTGATAGGATAGCTAGTAGTAGATAGCGTTCCTAGCCCTTCAGGGTACACTGCTTATGTATTTTCATTTCAGTATTCAGAACTAGTAGTGATAGATTGTAATCAGGCATGTATGAACTCGACTAGTTGTTTCATCCCCAAGATATAAATGGGAGATCTTATTAATATATATCTAAGCAGTTATTAAGAAATGATGTCTATATTATTGCACTTTATAAAAACCTGCTAGATAATAAATGACATGCTTACATATGAATAAAATAATCCAACTGTTATAATTACAACTATGTTGACCAATTTTCAATATCAGAACAATACCACCCCGTAGAAGAGGAACCAGGGCACAGCCCGCAGAATCTGTTAACCAACAACGAGGTGAACCTGACCCTGTAGTGAATGAGGAAAGTGAAGAAGACCTAGACAATAATGAATATGATGAGGAAGAATATGTAGAAGAAGAGGATGAGGATACCCATCAGGGAGGAAACCCCATGAATGAATTTATGGAACTGTTAAGAGCAAATCTGAACCAACAACCTATTCCACCACAGCCACATGCTGCCCAACAGACTGCAACTACTGCCTTTAGAGCCTTCAAATCTCTCAAACCCCCAGAGTTTCTAGGATCTGCCGACCCCGTTGAAGCACGGGCCTGGCTCAAAGAGATAGAAAAGTCCTTCGAGATACTAGGTGTTGAGGAACGACATAAGACCATTTTCACTTCTTACATGCTGAAAGGAGAAGCTAACTACTGGTAGGAGTCCAAACGAAACCTAGAAACTGATGTTGTGATTCCATGGGATAGATTTACCCGACTGTTCTAGACAAGTACTTCCCTAGGTTTATGGAAACCCAGATGGAGATTAAGTTTCTGGAGTTGAAACATGATAAAATGACTGTGGCAGAATATGAGGCCAAATTTACTGAGTTGTTGAGATTTGTGCCTGAGTTCGTGAATACCGAAGAAAAGAAAGCGCGAAGGTTTCAGCTTGGTCTGAAACAGTGGATACAGAACCGAGTAGCAGTGTTAGAGTTGACAGACTATGCCACCTTAATGCAAAAAGTCTCGATTGTTGAAGCTGGAAGTGAGCAGAGTGTGAAGGAAAATGAAGATTGGAAGCCAATGAATAGGAACCGAAATAGGAGCCTTCCGAGCAGGTTCGTCAGGGGAGCGGTGTCCTAACCTGCACGAGGCCCCGGATTCAGAAAGGCCCCAAGAGAGAGTGTTGGCCAGGGCGACGAACAATCTAGGGCAACATTTCATAGCCAACCACGTGCCCCAATACCAGAGTGTCAAACCTGTAAGAAGAGATACCTTGGAGTGTGTACCCAGACAAGAGCCCCTCTGAGATGTTACCGGTGTGACCAAATTGGACACCTTGCCAATAACTGCACCCGACCCAATGTAACGTGTTTCCAATGTGGGAAGGTAGGGCACATGAGAAAGGATTGTCCAACGTTGAATCCCCCAGCCTCAAGGATGAGCAAAGCTGCATCCAACCAACCCCCAGCTGCTAGGACCTTCAACATAACCGTTCAAGATGCTGTCCGAAACACTGACGTGATAGCAGGTACCCTTTTGTTAAATTCCGAACATGCAAGTATCCTATTTGATTCTGGAGCAACCAAGTCTTTTATATCTCAAGATTTTGCTAAAAAGTTAAAACTTAATGCCATACCCTTACGTGAGATATTACGAGTGGAAATAGCAAACAAAGAAATAATTCCTGTAAATCAAGTACACCCTAAGTGCAAGTTAAAATTAGAAGGGAAGATCTTCGAGGTTGACCTAATCCCATTCGCGTTAGGAGAATTTGATGTAATCTTAGGAATGGATTGGTTATCCGGTAACGGAGCGCAAATAGATTGTGAACGGAAGAAAGTAAAGATAAGATTGCAGAATGAAAAAGAAGTAGTGTTTAAAGGTCAACGACAGAACCGGAAATTTCTAACCATGCCACAGGTAAAAAGATTGTTAAGGAAAGGTAAAGAGGCCTATTTGGCTTATGTGATAGATACCAAGAAGGAAGTCCCTAATATACAGGACATACCCGTAGTAAATGAATTCGAGGATGTATTTCCAGAGAACTTACCAGGATTGCCACCTGACCGAGAAATAGAGTTCGCTATAGAGTTAGCACCAGGAATGACACCAATATCCAAGGCCCCATATAGGCTAGCCCCAGTTGAGATGAAGGAACTAGCTTCTCAACTGCAAGAGTTATTAGATAATGGAATGATAAGGCCCAATGTGTCGCCATAGGGAGCACCAGTACTGTTCGTAAAGAAAAAGGACGGCAATATGAGATTATGCATAGACTATCGAGAGCTGAATAAGCTGACTATTAAGAATAGGTACCCTCTCCCCAGAATTGATGATCTATTCGACCAACTCAAGGGAGCCGTACATTTTTCCAAAATAGATTTAAGGACAGGATATCACCAGTTGAAAATCAAGCCGGAAGATATACCGAAGACTTCTTTTCGCACTAGGTATGGATACTATGAGTTCTTAGTTATGTCGTTTGGGTTAATCAATGCACCCGTAGCCTTTATGGATTTGATGAACAGAGTGTTCAAAAAGTTCCTAGATATATGTGTGATAGTTTTTATCGATGATATTCTGATCTACTCAAAGACAGAGCAAGAACACACAGAACATTTGAGGATAGTCTTAGAAATCTTGAGGAATGAGAAATTGTATGCCAAGTTCTCGAAGTGCGAGTTTTGACTGAGAGAAGTTCAGTTTTTAGGACATGTGGTGAGTAGCAAAGGAGTTTTAGTTGACCCTACCAAAATAGAGGCGGTATCCAATTGGGAAAGACCAACTACCCCAACAGAGGTTAGGAGTTTTATGGGTTTAGCAGGATATTACCGAAGATTCGTGCAAGATTTTGCTAAGATAGCCGGTCCATTGACTAGACTTACCCGGAAGACAGAAAAGTTTGTATGGACAGAGAAATGTGAGGACAGTTTTCAAGAACTGAAAAGGAGGCTGGTGTCAGCACCGGTGCTCGCTCTTCCCGATAGAAAGGGAGAGTTTGTGATATACAGCGACGCATCGCTTAAAGGATTAGGATGTGTACTAATGCAGCACGACAAAGTTATAGCGTATGCCTCTCGGAAATTGAAGGAATATGAGAGCAAATACCCTACGCATGATCTAGAATTAGCAGTCATAGTATTTGCCCTAAAAATTTGGAGACACTACCTATACGGTGAGAAATGCGAGATCTACACTGACCATAAAAGCCTCAAGTATATTTTCACTCAAAAGGAACTGAACATGAGACAGAGGAGATGGTTATAGTTGATAAAAGACTACGATTGTGAAATTTTGTATCACCCGGGTAAAGCCAATGTGGTGGCTGACACCCTTAGTAGGAAGGAAAGACTCAAGATGATAATGACATCGGAGGAGTTGATTAAGGAATTTGAGAAGATGGAAATTGACGTGAGGATGACCGGTAGGGGAACAAAAGGATTATTTGAGATTAAGCTTGTGCCAGGGCTGACTGAAAAGATATGAGTATGTCAGAAAAAGAAGATGAGTGAGGAAAGAGGAACATTGTGTTGGATTTTTAACGCAACGGGGGCATGGCAAAACACTTTTACACATACAAAATCCAAATAAAAGCATATAAATCATGAATAAAAATTCGAGGGATCGAATCTAACCTTTTAAAATTAATTCGGAGACAACGATCAGAGATCCTTAGCAGTTGCTCCTCAAGTGTGAAGCACTCCACCGGTATCCACCAAGAAAATGACTTTTAGGAGGAGGAGGAGGTGGAGAGAATCGGGTGTTCCAAACTTTTTGGGTTTTCGGGTTTCAAGGTTGGAATAAAATTAGGGTCTATAATAGTGTATTTATAGGCAAAATTTTCAGCTGAAATTTTCTCATAAATATTATTATTATTTTCCCATTTATTATTCTCATTAATAATTAAAACACCTTTTAATTATTAATCCTTTTTCTAAACACTTTAGAAATAATTCTCTCTCTTGATTTAATTTCCAAAAATTAAATCCTTAATTAATAATATTAAGAACTTTTCTTAATTAATTTATAATCAATTAAATCTCATTTAATCAATTATTAAATTTGCCAATTAATTATTTATTTCACAAATAAATAATTATTAGCCATTATTAATTAATTCCTCCACCAAAAAATCATTCTCTTTTTATGGTGTGACCCTGTAGGTTCAATATTAAGCCGGTAGTAGAAATAAATAATAATAAAACTATTTTATCATTATTTATATAAATTCTCTAATTTATTAAATATGATTAATTAATTAATCACATTTATTCTACATCGTGAGTGATGCTTTTCAACATATCGTGACTATCCGGATAATATGAATTCACTGCTTAGAATACCAAGAACCTGTCAGTGAATAGTTACCGTACAATAAACTCCTTCTACCCTACAATGTCCCGATTAAATACAAGGCATGGATCTCGTGTCAAGCCTATCTAATTCAATCACTTGCTTACCATTTACTATGCATAGTTCTATGCAAATTAGAAACTCCTTTCTAATTTCATTTACTCTGGCCAGAGATTCCTGAACTAGCATAAGTGGATCAGCCTTGAACATTCGCTTCCTTCACTAGAAGGGGTAGATCCTTTATTGATCATACACTATCTTCGTGTACAAATTTCTATACCCAGAAGAGCCCTAATAATTGTCCCTGGAGACTAAGAACTAAACCAAAGCATAGTTCAGTGTACACAAGATGACTATGATGACCTCAAGTCCAAGGATACTTGTACAACTATCACTAAGCGAACAACTGCTGATACGTGAGTGAACTCCATCAGTTGTTCAGCTGGGCGAGTCATGTTCAGTGAACTTATTCCATAATAAGCACCTACATACTAGCTATAGTGTCACCACACAATGTCTATGAGAACAGACATCCTTCAAAATGAAGCAAGCATAGTATATACCGATCTTTGCGGATTATTAATTACCAGTTAGTAATCCTATGACCAGGAACTATTTAAGTTTAGAGTTATCATCTTTTTAGGTCTCACTATTATGATCTCATCATAATCCATAAAAAGCTTTACTCTAAACTATGGTATATCTTATTTAAACACTTAAATAGATAGAGCCCGTAATAAAAACAAAACAAGTCTTTATTAATATCAATGAAATCAAAACAGATTACATAAAAGTTATTCCTAAATCCTAATACCTGATTGGACTTAGGATATATTCCTTTCAATCTCCCACTTGTACTAAAGCCAATCACTCTGGTATCTAATACCCATCTTGACGATCAAAGTGACTTTCATAAAGTAGCTTTGTGAGTGGGTCTGCTATGTTGTTATGTGTGTCATCTCTAATTCAATACAATACAAGAAATGTTATCGCGCTCCCACTAACCCTTTTGTAGACGCATGGTTCATCCACGTTTTTGATAAAATCAAACTCTTTGATTGTCTCATCAAAATGGATGTTCCATCTACGAGAAGCTTGCTTTAAACCACATTAATCGCAAGCAAAATCCGAACTGATTTTAACAGGGCTACATGTAAAAAGTTTTATCAAAGTCAATCCATTGCCTTTGTTTGAATCCCTTTCCCAAAAGCCTGGCCTTATAGGTCTCCACCTGGCCATCTGCTATAATCAATCTTTTGTATACCGTATACGTAGATTCCATTCTGGATTTCATGGCACTATGCCATTTCTCTGAGTCAACACTACTCATAGCCTCATTATAGGTCACAGGGTCGTCATCAACAATGATCGACAACTCATTGTCATTCTCAATGACAAGGCCATATTACCTCTCAGGTTGGCGAGACACTCTCCCTGACCTATGAATGGGCTGTTCCACAAAAGGTTGTTCAGTCAGAACAGGTGTTTCCACTTGATCCGTAGTAGTTTGTGCTTCTTGAACTTCATCAAGTTCAATTTTGCTTCCACTGTTTCCTTCAAGGATAAACTCCTTTTCCAAGAAGGTAGCATGTCTGGAGACAAACACCCGATGATCGGTGCAAAAGTAATACCCTAAAGTCTCTTTAGGATATCCCACAAAACTACATTTTACGGATCGATATTCCAGCTTATCTGGGTCAACTTACTTGACATAAGCTGGACATCCCCAAATCTTAACGTGTTTAAGACTCGGTTTCCTTTCTTTCCATATCTCATACGAAGTTTGAAGAACAGATTTGGAAAGCACCTTATTCAGTAAATATGCTGAGGTTTCCAATGCATAACCCCATAGGAATACTGGAAGATTTGCATAGCTCATCATGGACCGAACTATGTCTAATAAAGTTCGATTTCTCCTTTCAGATACCAATCTGGAGGAGTCCACCGGGAGACTATACCATTTACTTTGAGATAATCCAGAAACTCTCCATTCAAGTATTCACCACCTCGATCTAATCGAAGAATTATGATACTATGTTTGGTTTGTTTCTCCACTTCATACTTATATTCTTTGAACTTTTCAAAGGCCTCAGACTTGTGTTTCATCAAACACATATCCGTATCCAGATCTATCATCTATGAAAGTAATGAAGTATGAAAATCCACCCATGGCTTGCATAGACATTGGTCCACATACATCTGTGTGTACCATTCCTAGCAAATTTGCAGCCCTCTCTCCATGTCCACTAAATGGAGACTGCAGTGCCACAATAAAGTGAGATTTTCATCATCCCTTTTCTTTTATTAGTTTGTTCAATCTGAAGTAAATTATGTCACATATATACAGACCATTATTTAAATCACCACGTCCATAAAGAATATTATCTCTAAGAATAGAACATTCATTATTCTCAATAATAAATGAAAAATCCACCCAAGTCTAACATGGGAATAATATTCCTCACAATCGAGGGAACAAAATAACAATTATTTCAAACAATAGTCTTGCCCGTAGGCCTATGTAAATGAAATGATTCTACATCTTCAGCAGCAACTCTTGCTCCATTTCCCATCAGTAGAATCACCTCCTCTTCCTCAAGAGTCCTACTTCTCCTTGGTCCCTGCAACAATTGCAGATATGAGAACCACAGGCGGTATCTAATACCCAAGTAGAAATGACATATTCACTTATATCATGAACATACCTGAATCAGAAGCGGTAGTCTCACTACCCTTCTTCTTCAATTCTGCAAGGTAAACCTTGCAGTTCCTCTTCCAGTGCCCCACCTTGTTACAGTGAAAGCAAACAACTTTGCTCTTGGGGTCTTCAGCTTTTGGTGGAACCGGCGTTTTCTCACCTACTTTCTTCTTCTTGGAAGAGTTCCTCTTCCTTTTCTTAGGATTGGAACCTTCACCAATTAGAAGAACAGAACTCTTCTTAGGGGGAAAATTCGATTCCGCAGTCTTCAACATGTTGTGGAGTTCAGGCAGGCTGACATCCAACTTATTCATGTGAAAGTTCACAACAAACTGCGAGAACGAACTCGGAAGCGATTGTAAGACCAAGTCTTGGCTCAGTTCCCCATCCATGGCAAAACCAAGTTGTCCAAGACGTTCAATCAAATTGATCATCTTAAGTACATGGTCATTCACAGATGATCCCTCAGACATCCTACAACCGAACAACTCCTTCGATATCTCATATCGAGCTGTCCTCCCCGCCACATCATACAACTCTTGTAGATGCATTAGGATAGTGTGAGCATCCATATGCTCATGTTGCTTCTGTAGCTCAATGTTCATGGAAGCTAGCATGATGCATTGAGCAACATTTGCATCATCTATCCACCTATGATACACAACGTGTTCATCATTATGTGCATCACTAGCAGGTTCAGTGGGCTTAGGTGAGTCAATCACGTATTCCAGCTTCTCAATCCTGAGAACAATTCTCAAGTTTCGAAGCCAGTCAGCATAATTAGGACCAGTCAATTTGTGAGCATCCAGTATGCTCCTGAGTGATAGTGGAGAAGACATAACGTATAAAGTAAATCTGTAAATGATAAACACATAACAACACTTAGCAAATATTCGATTTCATTTCAAAACACTATATGAATCGGGTCTTTATTCATAAGTGGCTCCCACTAGTTTTCCTAATTTATTCAACCCCCTATGTGAAAAATTAAGCATTCATAATGCTAGTGGGAATAGGGATCCTACATTCCATTACACAACCCCGGCTGTAGCACGAACCGCCATGCAATGTTCAATAGGCAGACAACTCTTGTCAATTACATCTCATGTTATTCCCTAATTAAACTTTAGCCTCTTGAATAATTGAGTCTCGGCTGTAGCACGACAAACTCAATATTCTAAATCAAGTCTAACCCAACATTCCGTACTATTGAATCAGTCCCCAAAGGCCCACGGCTGTGGCACATAACGACCTTTAGATTCTTATTCAATGTACACATCTCTATGTAATAGACAAGTATTTCTTATTTCGAAATCAAAGCCCTCGGCTGTAGCACGAACCGACAATGATTCAAAAATAAGAACTACTTTTCTATCATGTTGGAAGGCTATGACCGACACAAGCCCGTTGTGTCATTGGCCAATTACTACTTGATATTATTTAATTTTAGAGGGATTATATTACGTTACAATCATAATCATATTATAAAGAAATTCTTCCTTTTAAATTAAATATTTCAAATCAATAATCAATAATCAGATGATTCCCAGATCGGGTGGAGCATTGTCAAGAGGCATCACTTAATAACCCTTTCTTACAGATAGAAATCTGTTGTTGACAGAATCATCCTTTCTCTCATATCGAAAATTCATATTCAATTACGTGTTTCATAAACACAAGAATCTCATGATTGTATTCATAATATTATTATTAAGGTTATGAAACAATTTCACTATACTAGGTTGTCTAACAAACGCCTTATGTTCATTCAAGTTTACCTAAATCTATCATCGCATGATAAACTAAGCATATATCACATATATAAACATGAATAAACATCAAGGTAGGCATGTTACATCATCTAGCACATTCGTCTAAGCAATATACATCTCTATGTATCACATGAAGTATTTAAAAGCAATTTAAACAGTTAAAAATAGCTCACAAACACTTCTGTTAGCTATAAACAGTTCGAAACAATTTCATAAAATATCATATAATATACCATTAGAAGCGTCTCGAAAATACGAATCCAACGGCACCAAAATCACCCCATTCTGAGCTTCCACGCGCCCGCACGCGCCCCGAGAAAATGTCCCACACGCCATCACGCGCACATGCGCTGTCAGGCGCGTGTCAGACCTCCCCCACGCGCCACACGCGCCCCTAACCCCTATGCTGACATCAGCATGACATCACCAGCGCGTGTCATCCACGCGCCGCGCGTGGCAGGCCAGCGCGTGAGCCCCACGCGCGCGTGGTCGACGCGCGGTCCTTTGTCCTGTTATCAGTCGCCGCCTTTTCCTCGATCGCCGTGCTGTCAGACCTGTCTTTCTGTGCCGCAGCACATCACATGTGCTTTGTCTCCTTGCTTTGCTGTCTTCTTTTACTCCGTAACAATCACAGACAGCAGACGCATATGATAGATATATACATACAAACAATTGTATATATATATGACTTAATTTAATTACGAATTTAATTGCAACAACTTCAAAAATTCATAATAAAAAATCTATACATCCTAAAATTATGAAAAAATACCCAGACGATCTACAACACTTGTAGAACCCAGATCAACATTCAAAATTATTCTGAGAAACGATTTCTCATCAGATAAAATTAATCCATGACATAACTTGTAAAAATCATAATTAATTCATACAAGCACATAAAATTCTGAAATTTTTACCACAGATCTATATGCATACAACCTATGCTCTGATACCAATGTTGGATTTTTAACGCAGCGGGGGCATGGAAAAACACTTTTACACATACAAAATCCAAATAAAAGCATATAAATCGTGAATAAAAATTCGAGGGATCGAATCTAACCTTTTAAAATTAATTCGGAGACAACGATCAGAGATCCTTAGCAGTTGCTCCTCAAGTGTGAAGCACTCCACCGGTATCCACCAAGAAAACGACTTTTAGGAGGAGGAGGAGCTGGAGAGAATTGGGTGTTCCAAACTTTTTGGGTTTTCGGGTTTCAAGGTTGGAATAAAATTAGGGTCTATAATAGTGTATTTATAGGCAAAATTTTCAGCTGAAATTTTCCCATAAATATTATTATTATTTTCCCATTTATTATTCTCATTAATAATTAAAACACCTTTTAATTATTAATCCTTTTTCTAAACACTTTAGAAATAATTCTCTCTCTTGATTTAATTTCCAAAAATTAAATCCTTAATTAATAATATTAAGAACTTTTCTTAATTAATTTATAATCAATTAAATCTCATTTAATCAATTATTAAATTTGCCAATTAATTATTTATTTCACAAATAAATAATTATTAGCCATTATTAATTAATTCCTCCACCAAAAAATCATTCTCTTTTTATGGTGTGATCCTGTAGGTTCAATATTAAGCCGATAGTAGAAATAAATAATAATAAAACTATTTTATCATTATTTATATAAATTCTCTAATTTATTAAATATGATTAATTAATTAATCACATTTATTCTACATCGTGAGTGATGCTTTTCAACATATCGCGACTATCCAGATAATATGAATTCACTGCTTAGAATACCAAGAACCTGTCAGTGAATAGTTACCGTACAATAAACTCCTTCTACCCTACAATCTCCCGATTAAATACAAGGCATGGATCTCGTGTCAAGCCTATCTAATTCAATCACTTGCTTACCATTTACTATGCATAGTTCTATGCAAATTAGAAACTCCTTTCTAATTTCATTTACTCTGGCCAGAGATTCCTGAACTAGCATAAGTGGATCAGCCTTGAACATTCGCTTCCTTCACTGGAAGGGGTAGATCCTTTATTGATCATACACTATCTTCGTGTACAAATTTCTATACCCAGAAGAGCCCTAATAATTGTCCCTGGAGACTAAGAACTAAACCAAAGCATAGTTCAGTGTACACAAGATGACTATGATGACCTCAAGTCCAAGGATACTTGTACAACTATCACTAAGCGAACAACTGCTGACACGTGAGTGAACTCCATCAGTTGTTCAGCTGGGCGAGTCATGTTCAGTGAACTTATTCCATAATAAGCACCTACATACTAGCTATAGTGTCACCACACAAATGTCTATGAGAACAGACATCCTTCAAAATGAAGCAAGCATAGTATGTACCGATCTTTGCGGATTATTAATTACCAGTTAGTAATCCTATGACCAGGAACTATTTAAGTTTAGAGTTATCATCTTTTTAGGTCTCACTATTATGATCTCATCATAATCCATAAAAAGCTTTACTCTAAACTATGGTATATCTTATTTAAACACTTAAATAGATAGAGCCCGTAATAAAAACAAAACAAGTCTTTATTAATATCAATGAAATCAAAACAGATTACATAAAAGTTATTCCTAAATTCTAATACCTGATTGGACTTAGGACATATTCCTTTCACATTGACCGGTGAAGAAGTGAGATGCGAGAAGGATGAGAAAGGGATCATGAGGTATGCGTCCCGGATTTGGATTCCAAATGTGCAAGAATTAAAGGATGAGCTGCTGCACGAAGGGCACATCTCTAGGTATTCAATCCACCCAGGAAGTACGAAAATGTACCGTGATCTTAAGGAATATTATTGGTGGCCTAACATGAAGAGAGGAGTAGCAGAGTGGGTCAGCAAGTGCTTGATATGCCAGAGAGTGAAGGCTGAACATCAGTGACCTAGTGGACTATTATGACCCCTAGAGATTCCGGAATGGAAATGGGAGCATATAGCCATGGATTTTGTGATAGTCTTACTAAGAACAAAGACCAATCATGATGCCATATGGGTTATCATAGATAGATTGACCAAATCCGCACACTTCCTACCAATCAACGAAAGATACACCGTAGACAAGTTGGTAGATATTTACTTGAAGGAAATTGTAGTGAGACACGGCGTTCCTGTAGCCATAGTGTCAGATAGAGACCCAAGGTTTAATTCCCGATTTTGGAGAAGCTTCCAGGAATGCGTAGGCACCAGACTAAACATGAGTACCGCTTACCAGTCCCCAGACCTGACCTATATCGAGCAGCCAGTAAGGGTAATGGACCAGAAAGAGCAAGTGCTGAGGAACAAGACTGTGAAGCTGGTTAGGATCTTATGGAGAAGTCAATATGTTGAGGAATCAACTTAGGAACTTGAAGACGTAATGAGGAATAGATATCCCCACTTATTTTCTACTTGATTCCGGGACGGAATCCTTGTTAGAGGGGAAGACTGTAATAACTCGAATTTTTGAGACCTTGTAAAACGTTTAATGAATAGTAACCCTGACGGACGGGGAAAAACTTTTGAGCCCACACTATGTAGTGCATGAGAAAATGAGTTTCGGAGTTGATATTACGACTATACGTATCAAATGAGTGTATGTAAACGCTATTAGTTTTCAAAGAATACAAACTTTGAAAAACGGCCGTATTTACGACTCATCGAGAATTACGGGAATCACAATATAATAATGAGATTAAAACACTACGGATTTATATTCAAATAGGATAAATAAAAATATAAGGAATAAATATGAAAGGAATTATGTCGCGAACCATTTACGAGTAAGTATTACGAAAACGTTTAAGCAACCGAGCGAATGCGTAAACGATTAAATAAACGTAACGCACTAACTAAACCATGGTAAGGAAGTAACCATAGTTACTTCATCAAATAGTGAGCTAACCATAGGGTGATCAAGCTAGCTAGCAAAATAGTGTGCTAAGGAAGCTAAACCTTGTAGTTAGCTTGTAAGCTAGCAAACTACAAAGATTTGTCCCTAAGATTTGCAACCAAGAATCAACCTAGAATGCTATAATAGGAGAATAAAATCAATTGCAAGATATCACCCCATCTTCCTAGAAGTTACCTAGCAAATCAACCAAGCTAAGCAACCAAGAGGAGTATAAATACCCCCCTTGATGCTCCATTCGGCCCTAATAAAAAAAAAGGGGAGAGAATTCAAATTCAAAACTCCAAGTTCTAGCTCTTGTTAAATCCTCCAATTAATTCTCAAGCCTCCTAGAAATTAAACTAAGGTAAGAAAATTCTTTCATCTCTTTTTATCAAGGTTTGATGGGTGAAATAAATTCAAGAAACTCACTAGTGAATAGTATGAATAGTAACCTCTATTTGGTTTCCTTGATTTCAATGGTGGTTTTAGGTTCTAAAAATCATACCAAGCACTTCCAAGCCTCCACCATCCTCAAGTACACATATCAAACTTTTAAGAAAGTTAAAAATCTCTGACCCAACTTTATTTAAGATTCATTTTTAAGATCCATTTAGTATGTGGTAGTAAACCTAGTATAATGGGTGTTATTGGTGAAATCTTGATGATTAAGTTAAGTAGATTTAAGGTTGGTTGTTGTTGCCTCAAGAACATAATGTTCTTGAGAGAAGTTTGTGTGTTGATGATGATATGATGATTGTTGGTGGTTGTGTTAAGAGTTAGGGCGTAAACGAAACCCCGATCGTAAACATAACTCCGTAAAAACTAACGAATCATAACTTTAAGTTTCTGCAGAAAGTCCCGAAGTTTAAAACTGTAATTTATTGAAAAATAACCCTTTTTTAGGATATTAAATGTTATAAGGATCGTTTAGGCGCTTGAATCGCTTGATTCCGATTTACGAATCAAAAGTTATGACCATTTTAGTAAAAGTGATTTACGCGACAAAAACTGCTACAAATCACGAACTTTGAAAATATAAAGGATCAACTTAAAAGTGTTCATAAATCATGAAAATTTTACAGAGAGTAACATATTGAGTTTTCTAACTTTCAGATAAATTTAAAGTAAAAATACTGATTTTTGAATTTTATAAAAATGTCGGAGCCGAGACCGTGCGAGTAGAAACCGTAAGAATCCATAAGCGGAGCCGACGACGATAATGAGAATGAACCTACGATACTTAGAAAAATGAAGTGACCATAATGTGAATATGACTTAAAGGAATAATAAGGGTAGTATAAGTTGAGAGGGTGCATAATAAGTAGCACATGAGTGCGAGTCGCCGTAAATTCGAACGGGACCTAACGAAATGAATTGTGTTATGGTTATATATTTCCGAGCGGAAGCTAGAGCATCCTCCACCTCGAGATACCCAGGCAAGTTTACGAATCCAACTCCATTTTTACTGTTGTGTTGTGAAAGGATTGTTTTACTATCATTGCATAAATACCATGCTTGCCATGATACGTAGTTGTTGAAATTTCGCATAATATAGCGATGTTGTACGATAAAGTATATATCGTGAAATGTTATTTCGCTTTAAGCGTGACGTATTATATAAGAGCGAGAGTCGGTCGGAATTTAAGATAAAACCCGGGAATCATTCCGGCAATATTATAGGACGATTATAAGTCCATAGTAATACATTTTAAAGGGACTCATCGTCCACTTACGAAACATTAAAACACCTCTAACTTTTATTAAAACAATTTTCCAACGATCATATTCCCTCAACTATATTTTATTGTTCGAATAATAAATACTATATACTTATTCCTTATTATGGGAGTAGTATACTCCAATAACTATTTATTTCAAACCCGATTAATCACTATAGATTATTAATTATGGAGACACAAACTAGTTGAGGAATATTATTTTAAATATTTTTTAAAGAATAAACCCATTCGAGGTTTAATTATTTATCGATTATCATTTAATTATTTATTATTTATTAAAGGGTTTATTATTGATTTAAAAATCATAGATCCTGATTTAAAATATAATTTCTGATTTCAGAATATCATTCAAATAAATTCGGATCGTCGGTGAATATTATCCCGACTTATTTAATACGTTGAATATAGTTTCAAGGAGAAACTTTTCCCCCTTATTAATTATCTGTTGACAACGGTCAACTCACATATTTAGTACTTCCTCCGAAATTCTCGGAAGTACGTATATAGATATATATACACTTATATCTTAGAGAGATAAGCTGTTTCTATCAACAAGCAAAACGCTTGGGGAACTTCGATGTGATTCGAGTTCTCGAGATTGATAGAATTCTTTTAAAGGACAAGGGAGGGGTAGACTCTGGTACTATGTGTGCTAGATGGACTACCAAAGGTACCGCAGGCGAAGGTACTCAGTGTACTCAGGAACTTGTGAAGTATGTGTATACCCGAAAATGGGACACGTAGCCCGAATGCGGCAAGGGTGATAACCGGGATACGGAGGTGTCATCCTTCTACTAGTAGAAAATGTTACTATTATCGTATTACGACTGATCATCATATAAGGTGGCTCCAACGAGTGTCCTAATTCTTCCAATTGGAATTGTGATGCAATACCGTAACCCAAGCCTAGGTGCTGGGATTACTATTAAGGTATTCGCAGGATATTAAAATCCCTTAAAGAATTGTTTTCATAAGAAGGTGTGTATCACCAAGGAAAATTATTTTCGAATAAAACATAATTATCATATATAATGTTATGATACAGTCATTTTCATACTGTACATTATTATGCAAGGCATTATAACTCACACTTGTTTTCTTAAATTGACACAACACAACAGTGAATCAAGATGCCTGCCATGAGAACCGCAACCAGGAAACGGGTAGGAAATGGCCAGTTGTTCCATAGATTATTTGGTGTTGTACCACAGGTAGTCAGAATAAGCTGGATTAGTTTTCAGTTGTTTATAGTTCGGCTTATTTATAAGTATGACTTATGTAAGGTAAGAAACAAGAAACATATATTTGGCCGGCGGACTAGCCTTACCTAAAGGTCACTCCCAGGTAAGATTAATTACTTTTGGGTTGTAATAAATATCACTTTATTGTTAATAATTACTCTAATTATGATGGTTCATTTCCAAGACAATAACCTGTAAGTGTGTGTGTGTGATAAGTGTGCGATTGTGAAGCGTGAGTATTTATATATTATAGTGTGAGTTGTGTGGGTTTAGATGGCGTGGCCTCCGAGACTCCTGACCCCGGGTTTTGGGGCGCCACATCAAAACTTTAACTAAATGCAGAAACCAATCTTCCCATCTGGTCTTCTTTTGTTGAGTTGCATTTAGATTTATTCTTCTCTCCCCTATGAAGAATAGAATATTTTATTATCTGGCAACATCCATCAGTTGTTTTGGCAGACATTTAGATATATTCTCCCCCTTTTTGACATTATCTCTAAGTGGAAAGATCCATCTAGATGCACATTGTTCAAGCTACTGTCATTGTCCATTTAGAACACTGTCTACAACCTCCAGCTTCAGTGAGATTTGTGGTGATGAGTTTATCAAGTAGAATAGAGGTTTCACTTAGACCTTCATAAAAAGTCTGTAACAAAAAAAATCCTAAGCTCTCTGTTCTTTTGAATAAGTAGTCTCACTACTTCTCACTGCACTAGTGTCATGACTTTTGAGAGTCAGAGTTCCCTTACAAGGATTACTAAATCCATACACTCATCTTCCTCTCCTTTTTCCAGGAAGGAACTTTCCTCTCTTATTCTCTGTTTTTTTCTCAATCTTTTCTCTTATTCTCACATGAAAGGCTCAGTTGTGTTTGACTTACAAAAATAAGAGGTGGCTAAGAAGAGTTGTCTGTGATCATATGATTAGGGGTAATCCATATAGGTCTAATCATACTCATTTCATCAGAAAAGAGAATGTTGGCTTGAAGTTGTGAGGTGAAAGAATCATGAAGAACACTTGTGACTATGGTCACAGTTTGACTCACAGATTGCTCTGTAGTTTTGATAGTGTGTTGTTCCTCACTTGTAGTGGAACCTCCAACTGGATTGGAGGGGATTTGACTAGGTTACCATCATGTACACCAGCCTTAAAGCCTTGTGTGTCTTGTAACACACTGGAACATAAATGTGCTATACTTGCCCTTCTCATGACATTGTCATAGACAATTGTACTTCTAGCTTTGACTGCTAAGGCAGCTTGTACTAGAGTTATGAGGGGAGTTGTTCCTTTTTGAGGAACCTCCAATTGAATTGGAGAGGATTTAGATAGCTCCCCCTCAGGAGTTGTAATAACCCAAAAAAAAAATTGAACTTTTTGTAACCCTTATGAATAGTGATTTTGCTGATCATGCTGAATAAGAAAAAACTTTTCATGCCACACTATGTAGGGGTTCTTTTATTGATATTCTGAGATCTTATTAGTACTCTATATGGTATATAAGTGTATGTAAAGATTGTCAGAATCCAAATTCGAACACTTTAATTTTTCCCGAAAACCTACCAGATACAGAAAGAATTGAGTATAAGGTAACATGATTAAAAGGATTTTAATTCAAGGATTATAAGAGAGGATCATAAAAGGAATATAAAATATTGAGAAAGGTTTAAGGGAACCTAAGTAATGAGATCCCGGGTATGATCCCTCAAATGATAAACGAGAACGAAAGTTAAGCAAACCGTATAACAGATAAGCGGTCATTAGCCAAGTAATTAGGGGTTAATCAAAGAGATTAGTGGGTGATGATGTCATCATACCAATAAGAAGAAAACAAGTGTAAGAAGATGACATAAGAAAGATGACATATGCATGGTGACATAAGCATGACAAATAGAAAGGTTAGTTGGTTGATTGTGAGCCATGTAATTTTTACCATGGTAAATTTAATTAGCAAACAAGAGAAGCAACCAAGCCAAAAGAAATCATAACACAAAAATTGAGAAGTTGACTTTGTTTTTCCACAAGAAGCTCTCGGCCAAAACCAGAGCAGCAACTTCAAACTACCATATCTCCTTCAATACTCACTCAAATAGTATGTTCTATAGCTCTTTGGAAAGGTATTGAGATGGCCTACAACTCTTGTTCACAAGTCTCGTCCAAATAAGCAGGTTAAGACCCTCGTTTTGACAGTTCTTTCAATCTGACTTTTAGAAACTTCAAAACCTAACTTTGTGTTCTTGATTTCTTTGGAAAGATCAAGCTTGTAGGAGGCTCCCTAAGACTTCCTAGCTACTCTAATCACTCGAAGGAAGGTATAACACCTCAAACCCTAACTTTACTTTGAGTATTAAGATGGTTTTGATGGTTATAGTAAATGAGAAGCATGATGCTTGTGTGTTTAGAGTTTGGATTGGATTTGTAGTGATTTGGATGTTGAAATCTTGCTTATTGTAACACCCCCAAATCCGGGGTCGGGGATCCGGGTTGTCACGAGTTTCATTTCCCTTAATAACACCCAATCTTAATAAATAATCGACTACTCTGTACTGTGACCCCACAATAAACACACACACCACAAGTTATAGTCTCAGAGATGAATATCCAAAAATAACACGAGTCATTTTATTCCACAACTATTTGCCATTACACCTTAAAAGGGTTTCTGAATAAATTTACATTTTCCTTGCCATTATTACAATTCATAAATATACATAAGTCTGGTACATCAAAAGTTGAAAGCCTAGCCTATTGGTAGATCCTACCTCAGCTACAATGGCATCAACGCCTACAGGAAACTGCAACGTTTCCTATCCGCTCGCGAATTGGGAGCTTGATCCTGTTCATCTTGTCTATCTGATGTTGTGTGATGAAAGAAGAAAGCAAGGGTGAGCAACAAGCCCACCAAAATAATATGTATAATAATTAACAATATATGAGCATTCTCCTAGTACTCATGAAAGTCTTGGTCAAGAAGAAATGAACCAAGCTGATATCTTAACACGACCAAGTCACAAAATAATTCAGTATATATATACATATACTTTTCAAAATCTTGGAAGTCCTCTTCCATGCATAATAAACACAGAGTTCCCGTTTATAACTGTATAAAATATCGTTGCAAGGTGATCTCATATATCTAACCTTGTCTCAACGTTTTTCCGAAAATCTTTGACATGCACAAGATAATCATTTACTAGAGATAAGTTTAAAAGATGAAGTTACAAGATACTCCAATATACTTATATCTTTCCGAATACTACTTGAACTACCACCGTTCAAGTTATAATTAGTTTCAAAAGTTCATCACATAGATGAGAATACAAGATAAGACTTGAATAGATTCAATCTTTGAAATATTATTCAATGAAATGAAGTTACGAGATACTTCATTAAGTCCCGATATATATATATATATATATATATCCATATATATATATCTCTCATACATTTCCTAAAAACCTCTGTCATGTAAAGTATGAACAGAGTTGCAATATCCAATGAATTTTGGAAAGAAAAGAATTTTGGCATAAACCCGATATCTTGCTGATCAGGCAAAGATACCAATAAGTAACCTTTTATACTAGTAGATGGATGAATCCCCCACCGGTCATCACCCTGGCCACATAAGGACCTTGTGCTAGACCGCCACCCGGCCTCTTACGCGTTGATGGACTGCCACCCAGCCACTTACACTTTGATAGATCGTACCCCGGCCTGTCACTTATGCCGACTCAATTAGATGGACTTACTTCCCGAACATTGGGTAAGTAATCAATTAATTTATCAAAACAGCAACCTTGTTGCGAATATAAAATACACCACAGAGCCGGATCCCTCAGGTTTTGAGCGAGTATTTAAATTCCCTTTAAAAGGAAGATCTTAAATATAAAAATGAGTTTTGGGGTCCGCTCTAACTTTTAAAAATCATTTTTAAGACTCGAAAACACTTTAAAGAGTGTTTGGAATAATGCTGATTTAATAAAGTAAATCAGTCCCAATATATTAGAAAATATCTGAACATTATTATTTAAATAATATTCCCATAAAGAATAATCTTTATACGAATAATTGAAGTAGAAGTTGTAAGACTTATACTTGAAATGAGTATTAGATAACCAAAGATATACTTATACGAAAGTACTATCTTTATTTGAATAATCAAAAATAAGTTTGATTATCGACACCTTATTCTTTAATAAAATAAAGTATATATCTCAGCAAATAATCGGAGTCATAGATCCTCAAATGAATATTCAAATAATATTCAATAAATAATATAAACTGAGTCATAAGCCCTCGAATGAATATTCGAAATAATATTCATTAAATAAAATAAACTGAGTCATAAGCCCTCGAATGAATAATCGAAATAATATTCATTAAATAAAATAAAAGGAGTCATAAGCCCTCGAATGAATATTCGTAATAATATTCATTAAATAAAATAAAATTATCGAATAAACATTATTCGATTAATAGTTTTAAAAACTATATCAATATATATATATATATATAAATATATATTATACTCGGGAGCCTCGCCTCCCGGTTTTAGAAAAGTTCACCTTTTGATCCCCTATACTAAGGGTATACTCAAATACCGCTTATCTCTAGCATAGGTATTATGCAACTATAAGCATTGAACCAACAGATATATAAATCAAGAATATGAAACAGGCATGCATATATACCATATCACATGCTACAATATATCGCAAGAATTTGCTAATAACAAATATGCATTTATCGCAAGATCATGCATATACACATATACATCACAACAACAGTTATACGGGTAGAAAACTTGCCTGAGTGCTCCCGGATAGGCTTAAGCTTAGAGTGGGTCCGATAACCTATGAATAACAACATAAGTCGGAATTAGACCCCGGTCGCTTAAGAAACTAGACTTTAACCATTTAGAGTCCTAATGTTCGCTTTCGCGCTTAAGGATTCACTTAAGTCGCTCGAGTACCCTTGGATCCACCATTTTTAATAAATTAACCATTACGAGTTTTAAGGCGATTCTTTCGCAGGTGTCTTACCAACTGCCTATTACACCTTACATAAATGTTTCATATTTCAATTAGTCTTTTAAGGTCTTTAACCTATGTTTCAAAGTAAGGCGAGGGGTAATGATTCGTTCGCGAAACGTCGTTACTTAAAACGGCCGTTTTTCCTAAACCGTAAATCGGAATCAAATGAACCACATATCAAAACGAAGCTCGTAACATGAAATTTCTAAACATGGCAATGGTCAAAACCTAGCAGGGAGTTATCGGGTCCTAATGTTATGAACAAAAGCAGTCTAAAGTAAATCGGACATTACGACGACTATGTTTACGCGATTTCCCAATTTTATACCATTCCAATTCAACCACCAATCAATCCCAATCCATCCATACAACCAAAATTCATCCTCACTACATCATAACAGCCCCAATCAACTCAACATTAACAATTTATACTTATTCTTAAACTTGAATTTAAACTATACTTAAGTCCTTTAACCAAACCATAAGATTTCAACCTTCAATTCACTACCATTCCAACCCAAACTCTAACCCAACAAACATCAAGATACTCTTTACCATAACTATCAAAATCATCCTAATATACAAAGTAAAGCTAGGGTTTGGAGATGTTATACCTTCCTTGAAGCTTTTAATCAATGAAAGATCCTTGGAATGCCCATGGAAGCCTTGATCTATGCTTAAGCTACCTTGAACTTTCATAAAAAAATCAAGAAAACCAAAGTTATTTCTTGAAGGTTACTATTCACCATCTTCTTCCTTGATTTATTGGAAGAGATTGTGAAGGAATTAGAAGCTTAAACTTATAGGATATCCATATCTATGTACAAGGGACCTTAGATAATTACCTTGTGATTTAACAATGCTTGGAACTTGATTTTTGATTTTTCTTCCTTTGAAAAGAAGAAAAAGTCGAGAGCAATGTTGAAGGAATGAAATAATTTTGTGTTTGCTTTGATTTGTTTTGGCTAGCTTGGTTGTTTTTGTTTTGTTTTTGGGTAATTACCTTTCTAACCTTGACTTTGTGTGGTTTTAAATCAACCACATCTCCTTCCCCTTATGTCATGCTTATGTCATGCTTATGATGTCATCATCCCTTACTTGCCCTCTTCTTATTGGTTGGATGACCTCATCATCCCTAACCTCCTTGATTAACTTCCTAATTGTTTGCCTAATGACCGCTGATCTGTTATACGGTTCGCTTAACTTTCGTTTTCGTTTATCGTTTGAGGGATCATACCCGGGATCTTATTACTTGGGTTTCCTTAACCTTTCTCAATACATTATATTCCTTTTATGATCCTCTCTTATAATCCTTTAATTTAAATCCTTTTTATCCTGTTACCTTATACTCAATTCTTTCCGTATCTAGTGGATTTCCGGGAAAAATCAAAGTGTTCGGAATTGGATTCTGACGATCTTTACATACACTTATCTGTCATATAGAGTGCCAATAAAATCTCAGAATATCCATAAAAGAACCCCTACCTAGTGTGGCATGAAAAATTTTCTCATTCAGCAAAAACACTATTCATAAGGGTTTCAAAATTTTTCAAAAAATTGGGGTTATTACATTTATAGTTAATGAAACTTAAGTATAGCTAGTAGTTCATGTGTGGGGTTATATAAATTGGAAAATCTTGAGGTTTGGGGACTGATGTAGTAAGGTTTGGATGAGGGTTGGTTGTATTGTTGGTTGTGAGTTGAATGGTGGTTGTTTGGAGTGGTTTAAAACTTGGTAATCGCGTAAACATAGCCGTCGTAATGACCAATTTCATACAACTGCTTGTTCTTAGTGTTCGGGAAAGAGAGCTAACTATTGAATTATGTCGTAAGCTTCATTTTGATATGTGGTTCGCTTGAATCCGATGTACGGTTTAGGAGAAACGACCGTTTTAAGTAACGGCGTTTCGCAAATGAACCATTACCCCTCGCCTTACTTTGAAACCTTGGTTAAGGTCCTTAAATGACTAATTGGAGTATGAAAAAATTATGTAAAGTGGACTAGACAGTTGGTAGGGTACTCGCGAAAGAATTGCCTTAAAATTCTTAATGGTTAATTTATTAAAAATGGTGGAGCCAAGGGTACTCGGACGACTTATGTGATTCGTTAAGCGTAGAAGTGACCATAAGCGAACGTTAAGGTTCAATTGGTTAAAGTCTAGTTTCTTAAGCGACCGGGGTTTAATTCCGACTTATGTTGTTGTTCATAGGTTATCGGACCCACTCTAAGCTTAATTCTATCCGGGAACACTCAGGCAAGTTTTCTACCCGTTATACTGTTGTTGTGATGTATATATGTATATGTATTATCTTGTGATAGATGCATGATTGTTATTAGCAAATCTTACGATATATTGGAGCATGCTGATATGGTATATATGCATTCTTGTTTCATAATCTTGATATCTAATTGTTGATTCAAATGCTTATAAGTTGCATAATACCTATGCTAGAGATAAGCAGTAGTTGCGTATACCCTTAGTATAGGGGACCCAAAGGCGAACATTTTTCTAAAACCGGGAATCGATGTTCCCGAGTATAATATATATATATAAATATATATATATATAGATATAGTTTTCAAAACTATTAATCGAATAAGGTTTATTCGATAATTTTATTTTTATTAATGAATATTACTTTGAATATTCATTCGAGGACTTATGACTCTGTTTATTTTATTTAATTAATATTATTTTGAATATTCATTTGAGGACTTATGACTCCGCTTAATTATTAAATAATATTCTTTATTTTATTAAAGAATAATATTTCGATAATCAAACTTATTTTCGATTATTCAAATAAAGATCGTACTTTCGTATAAGTATATCTTTGGTTATTTATTATTCATTTCAAGTATGAGCTTTAAAACTTTTACTTCGATTATTTTTATAAGGATTATCCTTATGGAAATATTATTTAAATAATAATATTCAGATATTTTCTAATATATCGGGACTGATTTATTTTATTAAATCAGCATTACTCCAAACATTCTTAAAAATGTTTTCGAGTCTTCAAAATGATTTTAAAAGTTAGAGCGGATCCCAAAACTCATCTTCAAATTTAAGATCTTCCTTTCGAAGGGGATTTAAATACTAGCTCAAAAATCTGAGGGATCCGGTTCCGTGATGTATTTTTTTTATATTCGCAACAAGGTTGCTGTTTTGATAAAAGAGTTTTTGATTACTTACCCAACACTCGGGAAGTAAAATTCTTGGAATAAGTTAATCCATTAACAGACATCGCCTGGGAAATATCGGTGACTTTTTCTTTCCAACTAGATGCGACTTCTTGGTGGAGTCGTATCAACAAGTTCCTACTTGGGGAAAGGGGAGACGAGCTTTACGTTTCAGAGTCATGGATTTCATCTGAACTAGGAGGGCGTAAGTGGTCGAGTGGCGCCGATCCAGCCTTATTTATTGGTCCAAATGGCCTGGAAGTTCCGCTAAGACGGTCCAATCCTTAGGAGTCCAGTGTTCGGTTGACAAGTAAATCCGACAGGTTCTCCTCTATATGTAGAAAATGGTGGGGTTGCACTACTGCGACTGATCATCGTGAGTGGTCTTCCTGGCGCGGCAAACTCCCGTAATGAGTTCATCATCCAATTGGATATTTCTGCAACACTACCCAGAGCACTTCGATAGAAAGGCTACGACTGGGCGATTGTTAAGTGTTGGCAGGGTCGAGTTTTCAAAATAATGTTTTCATCAAATGAAGTATCTCGTAACTTCATTTCATTTTGATGATATTTCAAAGATTAATTGTATACAAGTTTTGGTCGTGTAGCTTCATCTATGGGATGAACTAATTATAACTTGAATGGTGGTAGTTCAAGTAGTATTCGGAAAAGATATAAGTATATTGGAGTATCTTGTAACTTCATCTTTTCAACTTATATCTAGTTAATGATTATCTTATGAATGACAAAAGTTTTCAGAAAAATGTTGAGACAAGGTTAGATATATGAGATCACCTTGCAACGATATTTTTATATATTTATAAACTGGAACTCTGTGTATATTATGCCTGGCAGAGTATTTCAAAGATTTTGAAAAGTATATATGTATATACTGAATATTTTGCGACTTGGTCGCATTAAGATATCAACTTGGTTCATTTCTTCTTAACCAAGACTTTCTTGAGTACTATGAGAATGCTCATATATTGTAAATTATTATACATACTATTTCGGTGGGCTTGTTGCTCACCCTTGCTTTCTTCTTTCATCACACAACATCAGATAGACAAGATGAACAGGACCAAGCTCCCAATTCGTGAGCGGATAGGAAACGTTCCGCAGTTTCCTATAGGCGTTGATGTCGCTGTAGCTGAGGTAGGAACTACCAATAGGCTAGGCTTTCAAATTTTGATGTACCAGACTTATGTATCTTTATGAATTGTAATAATGGCAAAGAAATGTAAATTTATTCAGAAACCCTTTTAAGGTGTAATGGCATATAATTGTGGAATAAAATGACTCGTGTTATTTTTGGATATTCATCTCTGAGACTATAACTTGTGGTGTGTGTGTTTATTGTGGGGTCACAGTACGGAGTAATTGATTGTTTATTAAGATTGGGTGTTATTAAGGGAAATGGAACTCATGACAACCCGGATCCCCGACCCCGGATTTGGGGGTGTTACAGGAGTACTACCCTCAAACCTTTCAGTCTATGAAGACTGTTTTGCACATGAAGGGCATTAGGAATACTCATGGAATATTCAGTAAATTGATAAAGTTTCCATGTTTGGTGGATTCTCTTCTCAAACAACAAAACAATCTGAAGAACATTATGAAATTGCTGTCCTTTTGTAAAACAAGTTTCTTTTGGGAGTCATTTGAGTGGGATTGTGTTTGAGTTTGTGTTTGTGTTTGTGTTGCTGTATTTGGGAGAGATGTAGTTTGGTTTATAGATGTTTTAGCTGCATTTTAACACAAATACCTGTTGATTGAAAATTTGAATTTCCTGTTATTGTCTGAGTGAATTGTGTCGAACCTGTAATGCATTGAACATATCTGGAGTTTTGATTAGGCATAAGCATTGATCCATACAGTTGCAAACATTATGACAGGAAAACTAATAATTAATTAATTTGTAAACACAAGGCAATCATGACATAAACAATCAAGCAACCAAAAACAAATTGATAAAGAAGAAGAGAATTTTCATTAATATTAAACACAAAGTACATTAAGATTCAGATTACATCAAGTAAATCCTAATCCTAGCTACTCTAATTTGGGCTTCTTCTTCTCGGCCTCCAACCTCCTTGCCCTGCGCTGGTAAGCTCTGGACATGGAGTGTGCAAGAGAGATGATCCTCTCCTGCAACTCCAGAGCAGCAAGATGTTGCTGCTCAGTTACCCTTGCACGTCTCTCCTGCTCTAGAGAGACTTCTATCTCAAAGAAAAGAATGCTGAGTTGATCATCCCACGAGAGTTCGTCAATGATCTCTCGTGGAATATCAAAGGGGTTGCAAACAACCCCCCTGAGACGGACACGAAGACCGAAAGGATCAAAGTAAATTTTGTCTTCAGCCAGATGATGGACAGACTGGTAAACTCCATTAATAAGTCTATAGAAGACTGGGGCATCCATTTGAGAGAGAGAGAGATGAACAGGAGGTGAGTTTTGAAATTAGATGTTTATTGAGAATAAGAGTAGTGATGAATGATAAAGAGTGAAGTGTTTTAATTTATAGAGGGAGTAAAGATAGAAACTAAGAGACTCTTGAGTTGCCCGAATAATAAGAGTAATAATCACATAAGCATACTTGACAGTTAGAAATGACTAGTTACTATTCCCCATGCAAGTACTCAAGAATCTTAGTTCACTATTTAGAATAACTATTCCCCATGCAAATAAACAAGTACTCCCTACACAAAAAGCAACTCCTCCTATCATCATATAGTGAAATAAATTTAACCATTATCAGCTTTCTCAAAACATCAGATATAATGTACTAGTCTACTTACATTGGACTAAAATATTTCCACATTAAAAAAACACATATGCACGTAAATGTGTCAATAAGTCAGAGTAATTATAGACAAAGTATGTCAAAAGTATTTTGCTGAACATAATTTATGAATTAAATTATTTCAGTTTTTCATACTTTTTGCTTCTTTTGATCTGTTATTTATTAATTTCATATAGTTAGAATATGAATTAGTAAATATTCAGTTTTCTTAGAATTTCGAGAAATTCCAAGTTAAAATATTCGAGAAGTCTGGGTATTTATAGTAAAAGTAGATGACTTGTCGAGAACTCAAAAATAGACATTAGGAGTTTGTCTATCGAGAAGTCATTTTGAGAAATAAGGTATATATCGAGAAGTCATTGTAAATTACTCTTTTAGAGAACTCAAACTTGACTTATCGAAATGTCAAATAGATACCCAGTTTATCCAAAAAATGGACTGAACTAATTCTCACTTTTATTTGAATAAATTCAAAATAAAAGTAAAATAAATTTTCCAAAAGTATTTTACCAAAATAATTTATCAATTTAAATTATCTCAGTTCTGAGTTATTGATAAGTCAAAAATTATACTTGTAGATAACTCTGTGAATGAACACTACTAGAGAACTATACAAGGACTTATCGATAAGTCATTTTAAGCCTATCGAGAAGTCACTCGAGAAGTCAATAAATTGACTTATCGAGGACTCACTCGAGAAGTCTTAAAATGACTTGTCGAGAAGTCAATTTATACTTATCGAGAACTCAGCTCTCTAAATACTTTTGGTTAATACAATTCTGTCTTGTGTTAATTTTACATATTATGGATGTAAATTAACAACTAAGCAGTTTACTTATGTTAGATATATTTGTGATGTCATGTCTAATCTGTTGTGTTTAGTTTCAGAACTTAACAACAAGACTTATCAGAACTTACTGAAGTCAGAGCTTATATCAGAACTTAAGGCCGTCAGGATTTATATCTAGACTTAAATGCGGGTACTTCAGATAAGGAATGCGGCTGATTTACAGGAGAGGATCTGGACTAAAATAAAAGAAGTTATGCATGAAGAGTTGGACAACTAGAAGACTTGTAGAAGATAATATCTGATTGATATATTTTAGGAGACAGAATTATATTCCATATCAATTAGAAGATATCTTGTAACTGTGTACAATATAAACACAGCTTAGGGTTTACACTAAATGTGTTATCATTCACGAGAAAGTTTATACATTGTAACCTAGCAGCTCTTAGTGATATTGTTCATCACTGAGAGAGTAGTTTAACCTACTTTGTAACAGAGTTTATTATATTGAATAAACTTGATTAATGTTACATACTTGTGTTCTAAATCGATTTGATTGTATAAACACTATATTCAACCCCCTTATATAGTGTTGTGTGACCTAACAATTGGTATCAGAGCATCTCTGTTGATATACAAACAGTGAGATCCAGTTTACAATCATGTCTGAAGAAACACAAACTCCAACTAAGCCCATCGAAACTCAAGATACTCAAAACAATCAAACCCACAGTCGTTATGAAACCATTAGGGTTCCCATACTGAGAGCATCTAAGTATCCTATATGGAAGGTAAAGATGGCTATATTTCTGGAAGTCACAGATCCAGAATACCTTGATAGAATTAATGATGGACCATATAAGCCTACCAAGCTTTCTGTTGCAGTTGCTGATCAACCAACAAAGATGATACCAAAGGAGAAAGGTGATTACACAGCTGAAGACATCTCGTATATTGCCAAGGATGCAAGGGTAAGGCATCTGCTGCATAGTACAATTGACAATGTCATGTCAAACAGGGTAATTGGATGCAAGACTGTAAAGAGATATGGGATGCTTTGGAGACAAGATGCTAGGGAACTGAAGCAATAAAAAAGAACAGGAAGACTATACTTACTCAAGAGTATGAGCACTTTAATTCAAAAGCTGTGAATCATTAACTGATTTATATGACAGGATTGCCAAACTCTTGAATGATCTGTCACTGGTGGACAAGGAATATGATCTTGAAGATTTAAATCTAAAATTTCCTTTTAACTCTTCCTGAAAATTGGGATTTGAAGTCTACTACCATAAGAAACAACTATGACCTTGCTGAAACTACTCTTGATAAAATTTAGGGTATGGTCAAGACTCATGAACTTGAGATGGATCAAAGGAGCAACAGGCATGGAAGAAAGTCAAAGACAGTTGCTCTTAAAGCTGAGGAGGAATCTTCTAAAGTGGTTATCTCAAAGAGGGGCAAAGGAAAGACTCTCATTATACAGTCTGATTCAGAGTCATCATATTCTGATGATGATGATTCAGAATCTGAAAATTTGTCTGAAGTGGATGTTGATGCAGAGATGATGCAACTGTGTGCTCTTATGGTGAAGGGTATCACAAAGATAGCCTACAAGAAATTCAGAAAGGGCAAGAAGTTTTCCAGGAAAGGTGGAATTCTGAAAAGAAAGGGTTCAGAAAGTCTGAAGGCAAAGAAGGAAAGTCTGACATAGGAGACAACTCAAATGTCAAATGCTACAATTATGGTGAAAAAGGCCACATCTCTCCTGACTACAAGAAAGGAAAAAGTGATAAAGGCCATGCACTTATCACAAAGAAGAAAAATTGGGCAGACACTTCAGATTCTGAAGAAGAGGTGAACTATGCCTTGATGGCAAATGCTGATAGCAGTTCCGATGCTGCTGAATTGAAGGTACCTCAATCAACTCTTGCTTTTCATACTGATGATATTTTTGAGCTAAGATTATATCTTAAAACCATGTTCATTAGTTTTAGAGATCAAACTTTAACAAATGAAAGATTAACATTTGAAAGTCTTGCTCTTATAAACATAAATGACTACTTAGAAAAGGAGTTAGTTATGTTCCATCAAACTCAGAAAGAAAGAGATGAGGGTTTGTATGTTAGAGATGAAGTGCTAAAATTGAATAAATCTCTTAAATCTGAACTGGAAAAAGAAAAGGAGATAATCAAAACTTGGACTAACTCTGGAAGAACAACTCAGAAAATCTTAGAAAATGGAAATTGGAAAGAAGGACTAGGTTACCTAGATGATAAAGAAGAAAAGGAAACTGTGTCATCTAAACCAAACTTTACAAAGAAAGCTGAAAAGCCGATGGTAAATCCTGTTAAATTTGTTACAAAAACTGATGTGTCAGAATCTGAAAAGATGAATGATTCTAAAACAGAAGTCAAAGAAAATTCAACTTCTGACAAATTAAAACAGGTAAACCAGCTGAAGTAAACATAGGTTTAATGATAAAGAAGCAGCTTAAGCATAGGCTGAAAGATATTAAAAATGTGAACAAGATAAAGGAAGCTAGAAAAAATAGGAATGGAAAGGAAGGTGTGAATAAAAGCAATAATTATATGCCTGTTCCTAATGCTCCTAGAAAGAAATGCTATAACTGTGGAAACTCTAACCATCTTGCTTCTTTTTACAGGAAAAATAAAGATATAAACTCTTTACCTCCTAGATCTAGAGTTAAGAGTCAGTCTGTTAGGTTTAAACCACAAAATCCTTGTTTTCATTGTGGTAGTTTATGACATTCTATTTATACTTATAAGGTATCATAGTTTGTACTATGATTATTATCAAATAAAACCTTCTTTGAAGAAAGTTAGTGTAATTCCTTCTAGTGTAAATTCTAATGCAAAGTCTGATATAAAGTCTGATAAGAAGCATGTTAGCATAAATTCTGAAACTAAATCCGCTGCAAATGCTAACAAACTTAAAAAGGCCAAAGGATCCAAGCAAGTCTGGGTCCTTAAAACTAACCAATAGTGGTCTTTGTTATTACAGGGCAACAGGAAAAACATCCTAGTTCAGGACAGTGGATGTTCAAGACAAATGACTGGAAATAAAGCCCTGCTATCAGACTTTATGGAGAAAGCTGGCCCAGGAGTTTCTTATGGAGATGGAAACATGGGAAAGACTTTGGGATATGTCAATATCAATCTTGGGAATGTCATAATTGAATCAGTAGCTCTTGTCTCAGGACTTAAACACAACCTGCTAAGTTTGAGTCAAATTTGTGACAGAGGTTATCATATGGATTTCTTTGAAAAACTCTGTGAAGTTTTAAGTAATTCTATAGGTAAAGTGATTCTGAAGGGTTACAAATATGGTAACATATATAAAGCCAGACTTTCAACAAACTTTGATGGTTCTGCAATCTGTCTGTTAAGCAGAACATCAATTGAAGAAAGCTGGAATTGGCACAAGAGACTCATTTAAATTTCAACAACATAAATGAGCTAGTAAAGAAAGATCTTGTGAGAGGACTGCCAAAATCAGTATTTGCTCCTGATGGTCTGTGTGACTCATGTCAAAAGGCAAAAAAAGAAAATCTTCATTCAAGAGTAAAACTGAATCCTCAATTCTTGAGCCTTATCACTTACTGCATGTTGATCTATTTGGTCCAGTCAATGTCATGTCTATTGCAAAGAAGAAATATGCTATGGTGATAGTGGATGAGTTCACAAGATACACTTGGGTGTATTTCTTGCACAAGAAGAATGAAACTGCATCTACTCTAACTGATCATGTCAGACATCTGTATAAGTTAATGAAAGATTCTGTTAAAATCATAAGGAGTGATAATGGAACTGAGTTCAAGAGTTCAATCATAGAAGAGTCTTGCAAAGAGCATGGAATAAAGCAGGAATTTTGTGCACTTGGAACTCCACAGCAGAATGGAGTTGTAGAAAGAAAGAACATGACTCTTATTGAAGCTGCATGAACTATGCTTGATGAAGCAAAGCTACCAACCTACTTTTGGGCTGAAGTTGTGCAGAGTACTTGTTTTACACAGAATACTACACTTATAAACAAGCATGGAAAAATACCATATGAGATGGTGAAGAAAAAGAAGCCAAATCTGAAATAATTTCATGTATTTGGATGTAAGTGTTTTGTTCTTAAGACTCATCCTGAACAGCTGTCAAATTTGATCTAAAAGCTGATGAAGGAATTTTTGTTGGATATTCACTTTCCAAAAAAGCATTCAGAGTCTACAATTTAAGAACAAGGGTTGTCATGGAATCTATCAATGTATCTTTTGATGATAAAAAGATTACTGGACTTGAAGATTTCAATGATCATGATTAACTGAGATTTGAAAATAAAGATATAAATTCTAATACTGTAAATTCTGATGACCTAAATCCCGATCCTGTAAGTTCTGACGGGTTAAATTCTGATGTCATTGAAACTGTGGTAACTACTCCAAGGGAAAATGCACCTATTCAGGGGGAGCAAGCTGATGAACCTACCACATCTCAAGACTCTCAAGAAGCATCAGAACCTGTTACTGGCACTTCAAGTTCTGATTCATCAAGTTCTGATGAGCCAAATTCTGATAATTATGGAAACTCTGATTCTTCAAATCCTGAAGGATCCAACTCAAATTCTGAAATTTCAAAGAGCATAACTTCAGGGGGAGCATCAGAAAATGCTGATGGAGACAACATAGATCATGAGGGAGGATCCAGTTCTAGAGATCAACTTCCATCTGTAAGGAAGTGGACTAAATCACACACACCTGACTTAATAATTGGAGATCCTGAAGCAGGTGTCAGAACTAGAACAACAATATCAAATGAATGTCTCTATCATTCCTTTCTATCTCAGTCTGAACCAAAGAAAGTGGAAGAAGCTCTTCAACATGCTGATTGGGTGCAAGCAATGCAGGAAGAGTCAAATGAATTTGAAAGAAATAAAGTCCGTACCCTAGTGCCAAGACCAAAGAATAAATCCATTATTGGCACAAAATGGGTGTTTAGAAACAAAACTGACAGTGATGGCATAATTACAAGAAACAAAGCAAGGCTGGTTGCTAAAGGTTACTCTCAACAGGAGGGTATTGACTATGATGAAACATTTGCTCTAGTTGCTAGATTGGAAGACATAAGGATCTTTTTGGCTTATGCTGCTCACAAGAAGTTTAAAGTCTTTCAAATGGATCTGAAAAGTGCTTTTCTCAATGGAGAATTGGAAGAAGAGGTATATGATGAACAACCTCTAGGCTTTGTAGATCCAAAATTTCCAAATCATGTCTATAGGCTTGAAAAAGCACTTTATGGCCTTAATCAAGATCCAAGAGCATGGTATGAGACTTTAGCTCAATTCCTTCTGGAAAGTGGATTCACCAGAGGCACAATTGATAAAATACTATTCTACCTCAACCATGGAAAGGACTTACTTTTGATAAAGATATAAGTTGATGATATCATCTTTGGTTCTACAAATGCCAAACTCTGTGAAAGGTTTGCAAAGCTAATGTAGTCAAGATATCAAATGAGTATGATGGGAGAACTTAGCTATTTTCCTAGACTTCAGGTCAAGCAAAATGAAGAAGGTACTTTCATAAATCAATCCAAGTACACCAGAAATTTACTCAAGAAATTTGGAATGCAAGACTGCTCAACTGCATCTACTTTCATGGCCACTGCAACCAAGTTAGATAAAGATATTGGAGCATCAGTAGATATTACTAACTACAGAGGTATGATTGTCTCTTTATTCTATTTGACTGCAAGTAGACCTGATATCATGTATGCTACCTATCTTTGTGCAAGATTTTAGGCTGATCCAAGAGAACCTCATCTAATAGATGTGAAAAGGATTTTTAAGTACCTCAAAGGTACAACTGTTCTAGGATTGTGGTATCCTAGGGAATCAGATTTTAAGCTAATAGGTTACTCAGCTGCAGATTTTGCAGGATGAAAAATAGACAGGAAAAACACTAGTGGAAGCTGCCAATTTCTTGGAGGCAAATTGGTTTCTTGGTTTAGCAAGAAACATAAATCAATTTCCACATCAACTGCAGAAGCAGTATATATTGCTGCAGGAAGCTGTTGTGCACAGATTCTTTGGATGAAGAATCAGTTACTGGACTATGGGTTAGAATTTTCTAAAATACCCATTTACTGTGATAATCAAAGTACTATTACTATGACAAGTAATCCAGTTCAACACTCAGTGACAAAGCACATCAGCATTAGGTACCATTTCATAAGGGAACATGTGATGGAAGGTATAGTGGAATTGTATTTTGTCCCAACAGATCAACAACTAGCAGATATCTTCACAAAAGCACTATGTGAAGCTACCTTTACAAGACTGGTAAATGAACTTGGAATGGTTTCAGGTTTTTTCTCAAAATCTGTTTAGTTTTTGTTCTCATGCATCAGACTTTATGATCAGTGTTTACAGATTTTCTGATCTCCATGTAATCTGTGCTTAAACTGTAATATATTAAATACTGATTGTTATCTGATGTGATTCTATATACTCTGATAATGTTTTGAATGTTCTGTGACTATTCAATCCAATGAGGATTATTTGTTAGATGCTGACTTAGTAGTCTTTAACAAACTGTGTATCCCATGTTTGAATTAGTTATTTATGTGGAAATCCATAACACAAGCAAATTCTGATTTTGATCTTAGTCAAATTTACTTTGTGTATCTTATTATTAAGTCACAAATAGATTATTGTTTCTTATCTGTCAAACTCTGATGTCAGTAAATCTTAAGGATGAACTACATGCTTGATAAGCCTCACTTATTTGAAGAAAACAAAAGAAAAGAAAATTGAAGTCAGGTACTCCTTTGAGATCTAGAGTAAATATGTGAAAGTTAAGACCCAAGGGCATTACCGGTACTAAGTTATATGCATTAGAAAAGCAAATAAATTTTTCTTGGTGACTTTTCACATTCTCTGATTACTGGAGAAATACTCTGATAATAGCAAAAAATCTGATAGCAGTTGTGACTCATTTACACTGAGAAGCCACTGTAAAAAGAATATCAAAAGATGCATAAAATGAGCACAAGTAGTTGAGGTGGACTCTTGCATAAATTTATTCTATAGTAGACTTCAAAATTAAAGACAAATTTTAAGCATTTTTCCTAGTTACTCTCAGGAACTCAAATACTGGAGTTTTGGAGGAGTGGAGTTATGATGATGGTGGTGAAGCTGGATCCCCAAGTATCATTTTCACAACATGGGAAGATGAGCATCTGGTTACTTTTTCAACAGTTCGACATGCTTTGCACTTACCAGAAAATTGCACTTTTAATGCTCAAATTGAGGAGCCACTTCTACAGGGTATGATGGCCAATCTTGGCTATGAGAAAGGTTTGTCTAAGCTGGGACAACTGAAGAGGCCATACATCAGAAAGGAGTGGAGCTACTTTTTTGACTACATCACCAGAGCTTTTGCCAACAAATGCTCCAACTTTCATGCCATTCCTATTCTGAGTCAACAAATAGGGTATGCACTTCTAAATCAAACTCACTTTGATTATGCTACTTCTATTCTTGGTTTTATTAGGGATAGGATGAACGAGGACCCAAATACTGTGTACTTTGCTAGATTTTGTCAATTAATTTACAATTTTTGTTGTCCTGATAAGCCTCAAAACTATAGTGAGATAATTCAACCTTTTAAACTTGCTAAAAGGGCCTTCACAGACTTGTTATCTACTGATAATAAGAAAGAGATAATAAGACCCCTTCAAATTCCTGATTCTGTAAAACAATTCTTAGTAAACTCTGACCCCAATACATACACACCAAAATTTCCTGAAGTTGCACCCTCTCAACCTCCATCAGCACCTACAACCAATACTCAACCAACTTAATCCTCTCAACCACAACCACAGCCTACCATCAGAACTTATTTCCAACCTGCACAATCTTCTCAACCATAACCATCAGCACCTACTACCAAACCAACCTCTGGTACTTCCCAAAAAGTGCCAGTTGTAAAATCTTCAAGAGCAAAATCTATTCCTAAATCTCCACCAAGGAGAAGAAGGATGATTCTTAGAGATGAATCATATGAAGATGAACAGGTACAGGTTCCCACATCAGAACCTGTAGAGTTAGAAGCTCAAAAATGTAATTTTTTAGAAGGAGGTAGAAGCTGAAGAGTCAACTCTTCAGAATGAAAATAAAGCTGAAGGGTCTGGAATTCAGAAAAGGAAAAGATCTGCAAATTCTGATGCAGATCATGTTTCTCCACCAACCAGAAGATCAAAGAAGAAGAGAGCAGGAAGGCATATGGTATAACCTCACTCTGAGGAAGGGGATCAGGAATCTCTGATCTCATCAGAACCTATGGTAATTGAAGCCCTTTCAGCACCTGGAAACACTGTTCATGACACAGTGATCACACCTCCTGTCTCTCCTATCAAAGAAAATGTTCAAGTTGAAGATTCAGGATTAATTCCTGAAATTGATATTCATAGGCTAAATATTCCATCTGTCTAGTTTCTGGAAGCACCACAAGGACAAGTGACAACTCCACCTGTTTCTCCATTAAAAGCTGACATACCAACTACTCCAATTCTGGATGTGGAAACAGATGAAGTTGTACCAGAATCTCCTACAGCCATACACATACTTGTGTTGTCAGAAGATGATGAGTTTCTTGCAAGTTCTGGAGAGTCAGCTCCAGTAAACACTCCAGCTCAAATTTTTGGAAAGGAGGCATTGCTTAAAAATTTGTTGAACAAGATGCTCATGTTCCTTGGGAAGAAACTCACAGAGGAGTTGAGTGGACCAAGAAGTGGAATGAATCTGACTTCATTCCAAGCTCAAAATTTCTGTCAGATCATATTACAAAAGCTGATGAGTTATTGACAAATTCTGACTTTAAAGCTCAACTTAAAGTCACAGCTCTCAGTACTAAAAGTCTTCAAGGTCAACACTCAATTACTCATTTCAAGGTTGATAAACTACAGGAAAATGCTGATAAGCTGGACCTGATGCTAAAGCTAGACAAGAACAGGTTTATCAGACCTATTCATGAGAAAGTAGAGGCTATTGAGAAAGTTCAAGAAAAGCAACATGCCCAACTGACTGAGGTCCTGCAGAATCAAGCCTCTCAAAAGAATCAACTGAATGAAATCCAATCTTCAGTGGAACTTTTTCTCTCTCTACTCCTGCCAGATGATGCCAAAAAGGGGGAGAAGGTAGTTAAGTCCAAATGCTCAACTAGTCAAGTACTGAAGAAGAAGGATGATAAAGGAGATGACCAGGGAAACCCTAGCAAGGGCAAAGGTCAAGGACAAGGGCAAAGCAGCAAAGTTTCTTCACATAAACTAAATCTTGATTCTAGCAAATCTTCTATATAGAAGAATACAAGTTATGGAGCTGTGAATGCTCAAGTTCTGAAAGCAAGTTCTGATGATCAAAGTCTGATATCAAGTTCTAATATTCTCATTCAAGGAGGAAGTCAAGTCTCTCAGATGTTTTTACAAACTCTGAAGCTTAAGGGAAGGGAGACTACAGTCTATTACAAAGATCCCAAGATTCAGACACTTTATGAAGAAATTGCTAGAAGATTATTTCTCAAGTATAATCCTAGAATGGATTTAGAGACTCTAAAGGAGGAAGAATCTAGATTTGCAGCTGAGAAGACAAATCTTAAGTCTAAAGCTTCTAATGCAAAGAAACCTCCAAGGCCTAAGGCAAAAGACATTGTGATCAAGGAAACTTCTGAGGCTTCAAAGCCCAAGACAGGATCACAAGTTGAAATTGATCCCAAGGAAAAAGGGAAAGGAAAGAGTGATGAACCAACAAAAACACAGGAGATGAAGATTCCTCAAATCCTGATGAAACCAGTGTGCAAAATGGTACAAGTTTTTGATGATACAGCTATTGAAGATGAAACTGTTGAAACTCTGAAAAGAAGGTTGATAACAGAAGAATCTAAGACAACCTCTGACAAAGCTCAAGTTGTTTAGAGTGAAGAACAACAAGATACAGAAGAAACAACAAATCCTGATCAAGTCATCAAGACATCAACCTCTGACAAAGCTCAAGTTGATTTGAACAAAATGACAGTTACTGATAAGAGAAAACTCCTATGGAAAAATGTTAATCCATCAAATCCTAAGAATAGTCAACTGCTATCTGATTTCATGGCTGTTGGATTGAAAGCCAGAGAAGCAAGAGACAGAGCTGAATTAGGTTCTGAAGAAGCCAAGATCAAGAGAGGAGTTGAAGTACTTACCAGAGATCCATTATTATTAACTGACAAACCACTTGAGAAAGTTACACAAAAACACCTTGACAAGGTTATATCTGTTCAAGTGGTACTGGATGCTCATGATAAAAGTAATGTCAAAGAAAAACTGATTCTGTTTCTTGAAGATGGAAGAACATACAGAATGTCAGAATCAGATGTGCTGAACAAATCTCTGAAAGAACTTCAATTCTTTCATCATTTGGAGATAAAGTCTGAGATTACCAGGAGATGGTCAAGTTTCATCATGAAGACCATAAGGGATAAAGCCAGAATCTCTGGATCAAGGGTTACAGAATTTGTTCCAAATATAGTTGAAGATGATGGAAGTGAAATTCTAATGAAGAAGAATTCTGCTAAACTTGAAGTTATTCTGAAAGAGAAATGTCTGTGCTATAATGAAGACTCATCTCATCCAAGAGTAATCAGACTTGGTGATGGATTAGAAAGAAATCACATCTCAGCACTTAGGACTGCAATCTACCAGATTGGATGTCAAGATGAAGAAATGAAGCAAGTCCAGGCTACATTAGCTTAAGTCCTGAGGAATGCAGAAGAGAAGCTGATATCAAACTTTGTCAAGAATCACTTTGGATTCAGATTGACTCAGTAAGATTGGTAAAAACTACAAGGACTGTAAGTTGTAGTTAGTTGTCTAAATAAACTCTCATTGCATTTGTACTTAAATGTTTTTGACATCATCAAATCTATCAACTTGTATATTTTTTATAATTTACAAGTTGGGGGAGATTGTTAAATATATTTATGATGTCATGTCTAATCTGTTGTGTTTAGTTTCAGAACTTAACAACAAGACTTATCAGAACTTACTGGAATCATAACTTACTGAAGTCAGAACTTATATCAGAACTTAAGGCCGTCAGGATTTATATCAGGACTTAAGTGCGGGTACTTCAGATAAGGAATGCGGCTGATTTATAGGAGAGGATCTGGACTAAAACAAAAGAAGATATGCATGAAGAGTTGGACAACTAGAAGACTTGTAGAAGATAATATCTGATTGATATATTTTAGGAGACATAATTATATTCCATATCAATTAGAAGATATCTTTTAACTGTGTACTATATAAACACAGTTTAGGGTTTACACTAAATGTGTTATCATTCACGAGAAAGTTTATACATTGTAACCTAGCAGCTCTTAGTGATATTGTCCATCACTGAGAGAGTAGTTTAACCTACTTTGTAACAGAGCTTATTATATTGAATAAACTTGATTACTGTTACATACTTGTGTTCTAAATCGATTTGATTGTATAAACACTATATTCAACCCCCTTCTATAGTGTTGTGTGACCTAACAACTTAGAATTTGAAAAATTCCAAGTTAATTGAATTTGAAAAATAAATATGCAGAGATTTATGAAATATTTATAACTCATATTTCAGTTAATTTCCAATTTAATCAAATTAATTTTGATTTACTGGAGATTAATCTGCTGCAAAATATTAGCTGAGTTCTTGCCTTAGGATGAAGAATTAAGCATTCCAATTTTACTTACAAGTCTAGTGAAAGTTGCTTCATCCAAAGGTTTAGTAAAAATGTCAGCTAGTTGTTTTTCTGTTGATACAAAAATGAGCTCAATGTTACCATTAGTAGCATGTACTCTAAAAAAGTGGTACCTCACATCAATGCGCTTTGTCCTAGAATGATTAACTGGATTACCTACTATAGATATAACACTAGTATTGTCACACATAATAGGAATTTTGTGTAACACTAGGCCATAATCCGTTAGCTGATTTCTAATCCAAAGCACTTATGCACAACAACTTCCTGCGACCATGTATTCAGCTTCAACTGTAGAAGTTGATACAGATTGTTGTTTCTTGCTGTACCAGGATACAAGTCTTTGCCCAAGAAATTGACAGCTTTCACTGGTACTCTTTCTATCAACCCTGCATCCAGCAAAATCTGCATCTGTGTAGCCAACAGCTTCAAAACCAGTTCCCTTAGGATACCATAATCCCAAGTTTGGAGTCCCCTTCAAGTATCTGAAAATCCTCTTTACAACCATCAAATTTGATTCTTTTGGATTGGCTTGAAATCTTGCACATAGACATATTGCAAACATGATGTCTGGTCTACTTGCTGTTAAGTAAAGCAATGATCCAATCATCCTATTGTAGCTTGAGAGATATCTACACTCTTGCCCTTTTTATCCTCATCCAACTTTGTTGCAGTAGACATAGGTGTAGATGCAGGTGAACAATCAACCATTCCAAACTTTTTCAAGAGACCCTTGACATATTTAGTTTGGCTGATGAAGATACCATCACTTCTTTGGCTGACTTGAAGTCCAAGGAAGTAACTCAGTTGCCCCATCATACTCATTTCATATTAACTTTGCATAAGCTTGGAGAATCTTTGGCACAGCTTCTCATTAGTAGAACAAAAAATGATATCATCCACATAGATCTGAACTAGGATCATATCTTCACCATGTTTCTTGTAGAAGAGAGTCTTGTCTATGGTTCCTCTAGTAAAATCATGCTTTAATAGGAAATCTGATAGTGTGTCATACCAAGCTCTAGGTGCCTGTTTTAGTCCATCTAGAGCCTTGAGTAATTTATACACAAAATTTGTAAATTTTGGATCCTCAAATCCAGGAGGCTGTTGCACATAAACTTCTTCTTCTAGCTCTCCATTTAGAAAGGTACTTTTGACATCCATTTGATACACTTTAAAATTTAAATATGCAGCAAATGCTAGAAAAATTATTATAGCTTCAAGTCTTGTAACATGAGCAAAAGTTTTATCATAATCAATTCCTTCTTCTTGTGAGTAGCCTTTTGCAACCAACCTTGCTTTGTTTCTGGTAACTATACGATTTTTATTCATTTTATTCCTGAACACCCATTTTGTTCCAATAATGCTTCTGTTCTTTGGTGCAGGAACTAACTTACAGACTTTGATTCTTTCAAACTGAATCAGCTCTTCCTGCATGGCAGATATCCAGTCAGGATCCAGTAGAGCTTCATCAATTTTCTTAGGCTCTACTTGAGATAGAAAACATGCATGTAGGCACTCATTAGCAGTTGCACTTCTAGTCCTCACACCAGCAGTAGGATCAACAATAATTGCTTCTCTAGAGTGACTTCTATCCCACTTCCTTGTGTGAGTTTGTTGCCTTGTGCCTTCATCATTTTCTTTATCATTGGTATGACTGGTAGATCCTTCTTCTCTTTCTCCCCCTGAGTTTGTGCTGTCAAATTCAGGTGTTTGAGATGAGCTTCCATTCCCATGATTTTCCAGTTCAGTAGTCTCTTCATTCATCAACTGTTGTACATTAACTTCATCTTCTTCATCAAAATCACTATCAATGTTGAGGTTTTCAAATGCAAGGGCTTCAGCTTCATTACCATCAAGGCATTCCAAGCCTGGACACTTGTCATCATCAAAGGTCACATCTGTGCTTTCCATGACCTTCTTTTGATCAATCACATAGACTTTGTAGGCTGTTCTTTCCAGTGAATATCCCAAAAAAATTGCTTCAAAAACCTTTGAGTCAAATTTTCCCACATATTCAGAGTTGTCTTTCAAAATGTAACACTTGCTTCTAAACACATGAAGATGCTTTACAGTAGATTTTCTCTTAGACATGATTGAGTAGGGTGACTTGCCATGTGCCTTGTTAATGAGATATCTGTTCTGAGTATAACATGCAGTGTTGACAGGCTCTTCCCAGAAACTTGTTGGCAACTTGACATCTTGCAACATTGTTCTAGTAGCTTCAACCAATGTTCTGTTCTTTCTCTCAACTACTCCATTTTGTTGAGGTGTTCTGGTAGCTGAGAATTCTTGAATAATGCCTTGCCTTTGCAGAATTCACTTAATATAACATTTCTCAATTCTGTTCCATTGTCACTTCTCAGTCTTTTCACACAATTATAATCTTTAGCCTATTTTTTCTATCTTCTTGATGTGCTCAATTATGATATGTGGAGTTTCATCTTTAGAGTACATGAACTCTACCCAAGTGTATCTTGAGAAATCATCCACCATCACAAGTGCATTTCTGTTCCCTGAAATTGATAAGACATTCACTGGCCTAAACAAGTCCATGTGAATAAGCTGCAAGGGTGCACTAATAGAATTCCTAGTTTTTGACTTGTGACTAGATCTTTTCATCTTTCCTTTCTGACAAGCTTCACAGACTTCAACTTGAGCAAACTCCAGCTTGGGCATGTCTCTCACTAACTCCTTTTTGACTAAGTTGTTAATTACCTTGAAATTCAAGTGAGACATCTTCTTATGCTATAGCTTGCTTTGTTCTTTTAATTGCCTTAAAATTCAATGTCCTGTTCTTTCTCTCAACTACTCCATTTTGTTGAGGTGTTCTGGCAGCTGAGAATTCTTGAACAATGCCTTTGCAGAATTCACTTAATGTAACATTTCTGAATTCTGTTCCATTATCACTTCTCAGTCTTTTCACACAATTATAATCTTTAGCCTGTTTTTCTATCTTCTTGATGTGCTCAATTATGATATGTGAAGTTTCATCTTTAGAGTACATGAACTCTACCCAAGTGTATCTTGAGAAATCATCCACCATCACAAGTGCATATCTGTTCCTTGAAATTGATAAGACATTCACTGGCCTAAACAAGTCCATGTGAATAAGCTGCAAGGGTGCACTAATAGAATTCCTAGTTTTTGACTTGTGACTAGATCTTTTCATCTTTCCTTTCTGACAAGCTTCACAAACTTCAACTTGAGCAAACTCCAGCTTGGGCATGTCTCTCACTAACTCCTTTTTGACTAAGTTGTTAATTGCCTTGAAATTCAAGTGAGACAGCTTCTTATGCCATAACTTACTTTGTTGTTTTGATGCCTTCGTGTAGAAGCAACAAATACCATCATTATTTGTTGATTCCAAGTCTGCAACAAATAAGTTTCCTTTCCTTGCTCCTTTCAGAGCAATTTTACCAGTTTTCTTGCTGATAAAGGTGCATCCTTCTTTGTTGAATAAAACTTCAAAGCCTTTGTCTGCAAATTGGCTAACACTGAGAAGATTCACCTCAAGACCAGCTACCAGTGCTACATCATCAATGACAATATTTTCAGAAACAATCTTGCCATATCCCATTGTGAATCCTTTGCTGTTGTCTCCAAAGGTCACCAATAGGCCAACTTTCTCCTCAAACTATGATAGCAGGGTCTTATCACTTGTCATATGTCTGGAACATCCACTGTCAATGATCTATATGAATTTCTTCACTTTGCCCTGCACACAATGAGACTCAGGTGTGTTTAGTGACCCAAGCAGTATTCGGTACTATCTTCTTGTTAACTGATTTAGCAGAAGTAGAGTGATTTGTTTCAGATAAAATAGAATTCAATGATTGTTGTGCACTATCCCTTTCTGATGTAGACTCAATTTTTGATTCTTTAAGGTCTACTCTCAGTTTGTGGCAACTCTTCATCACTTTCAAGTTACAAGGGATGTAATCAAACTTATCACAGAATGAGTAGGGATCATTTAAATCTGCTTCATTGTATTTGCAGGCTCCTTCAGTTAGCTTACTAACACCCTTTTTACAAAGGTAAGTTAGATGATTTACAGAGCCACATTTTTCACACTTCTTTCCAGGAACATCTGCAACATAGGTCAGATTATTGCTTTTATTTATCCCCATTCTTCCATTTCTATTTTTCTTCTTCTTTCTTGCATCTTCAATCTTGGTTTCTTTGACAGGAGTCTTGGTACTTTGATTGTCCATAAGATTTTCTTCAGTCTTGGAAGATTGAATTGAATTATTATTCCTCTTTTCATTATCCTCATCTGCAATTTCTTGCTTGATAATCAATTCTTCTTCACTGAAGTTTACCTCACAAGTCTTAAACACAGGTGACCCAACATTTTTCAGCATTGCTTGAACATTTTCACTCTTTGTTGCTTTTCCTCTGTCACCAATATTTTTCTTCTTGTTGTTTAAGGTATCATAATCAAGACCAATAGCAATATTTGCACATGGTTTGTCTTTCTCATGGTACTGACCAACCAATTCAGATGCATTGTTGAAGGACTTCAACTTTACTTCATTTTCTCCAGTTTTTCTCTTAGCACAGCCTCAATCTCATTTACACACTTGAGGTTTTTCAGATAAACATTTTCTTGTTTCAAGGCTTCAAGCTCCACTGTTAACAATTCAACTTCTTGTTTTTCACTTTCAAGCTTCTCATTTAACTTTGTTAATCTACTAACTTCTTCATTAGCAGCAACCGTGCTTGTATGAATGTGAAACATTTCTGTGCTCATCTTTTCAACAATTTCTTTATATTGATTCACATTTAAATCAGTGGAGGTAAGAGTTGGTACCTGTGATTTAAATGAGGATGACTCTCCTTGCTCCAAGGCCATGAGTGCATAGTTTCCTATATCTTCATCTTCATCATTTTCAGAGTCATCCCAACCTTTACCTTCTACAATATAAGCTTTGCTTTGCTGTTTCTTCAGAAGAGCTTCATACTTTGCTACAAGTTCAAGATACGCTTTATCTTTCTTTGCCTTCTTGGGTTTCTTGCATTCTGTAGCAAAATGGCCTAGTTCATCACAACAGAAGCACCTTATATTAGATCTGTCAACAGATCCAAATTTGTAGCCAGTCTTGCTATCAAAATTGTACTTCCCTTTTTCCTTCCAGCTGCTATCTTTGTTAAAGGAATGTCCTTTACTTTTGAAGTATCTTGGCTTCCTTACTCTAATGTTAGAGAATTTTCTAGCCAGATAGGCCATTGACTGATCTAGCTCATCCAGTTCTTCAAGAGTATAGAACTCATCCTTTTCCAACTCTAGTATGACTTGCTCCTGTGAATCAATTGTTCTCTGCTCACTTGTTGAGACAACTAGAATATGAGATCTTGGTTCATCGTTAGATGTTTAACCTTCATTTACTATTAAAGCACTTGAGTCATCTACAACATGTCCTTGACCAGACCTCAACGATTGCCTTTGAATCATCTCTAGTTCATATGTTTTGAGAATTCCATATAGAACTTCCAGAGTTATTCTGCTCAAGTCTCTCCCTTCCCTGATTGCTGAGATTTTCTGTTCCAAATGGTCAGGGAGAGTAAGCAAGAACTTTAGATTCACCTCTTCAGCTTCATAGTATTTGTCATGAAGCTGTAAGTCATTTATCAGCTTATTAAATCTTTCAAACACATCAGTAATGCTTTCCTTAAGCTTAACCATGAAACCCTCATACTGTGAAATCAGTATCCTTCTTTGATTAGATCTAACCTCCTCAGTTCCTTCACAAAGTATTTCAATTTTCTCCCTTATTTGCTTGGCAGTGTCACATTTAATAATATTGTTGTACATCACATTGTCAAGTGACTCAATCAATATCAATTGCAAGCTGTTATCCAGGGAGACTTTCTCCTTTTCAGGGTCAGAATACTCAGTTAGGTCTTTTGGAGCATAATGAGCTGGTATGACCATGTCTCCATCTGTAAATTCCTCAACTCTTACCATAGGAATAAAGGGTCCATTCTTGAGGATCTGAATATAGAATGGATTGGCCATCTTGATAAACAGCATCATTTTCTTTTTCCAAAGAGTGTAGTTAGCTTTGTCAAAGGTAGGAATTTTGATGCTACTGATTTTCTGTGTGTTCATTCTTCCAAGATCTTGAATCTGTTTACTTTTAGATTTTGCTCTGATACCACTTGTTAGGTAATAAATCACACACGGAGGGGGGGGGGTGAATGTGTTTTTCTGATTTTAGGCTTTTCTTGAAAGTTAATGGTTGAACAAAGTAAATTAAATCTTGTATATAAAAGTGTTCATGCAGAATCTAAACTTGCAGAAAATAAAGAACACAGATCTTCAAAACTCACTTAATTTTTATATTAAAAATTAAGACTATTTTGCTACAAAATTCCTAAGCTCTTTGATGTTAAAGAGCTCAGCTTCTTCTTGAGAGTGATACAAGAGATTTGATCTAAATTGTTACCACTAACTAGGTCCAAAAGCTTCCGTCAAAGCAAAAGATCTGAGGACCAGTGTTAACTTTATAACTCAGTTAACTGCTGGTTTACACAGTGGATAATAAACATGCTATTAGCTTTTCTAAACTATCACTTGTCATTTCTATTTATAGAAAAGTAAATCTTCCATTTCTGGCTTAGCATATCTTTAGCATCCCGTGTTCACTTTAATCTTCCTCTATCAGTTAATCTTTGCCATTGATCTTACACACTCTTCAAGCTGCTTTTTGTAGACTTGTTAATCCAGCTGTTGGATTGTTTTTTGATTGTTTATCTTGGATATTGAACTGATCTGCAATTCTGTACTTTGAGACTGTACCTCGAGATCTCCAGTTTGAATTAATAGAACACTTGACATCTCGATAAGTACATAGGCTTATCGAGATCTCTAGCACTCCATATTGAGTTTGGCTTGTAGAGGTCTTCAGTTGTCGAGATCTCTAGTCTTCACATTTTCATTTTGACTTATCGATAACTCAGAGTTCTCTACTGAATGTAGACTTGTCGATAACTCTAAGTTTTCTAGTGAAGGAATGACTTGTCAATATCTCCAATCTTCATTCTTCAATTTTGCTTGTCGATATCTTCCTGAGTTCTCTAGTAGCTTTCCTGACTTCTCCACTCTGAATTCATTCATTTCTTCTATCCCGGTGGATATTGCTCATCCGTCGAGTAGTGATTGTAACCCGATGGATGTGCCTAATAGCAGTCATCCGTTGACTAGCCAAACTACTATTCTGATGGATGTTCCTCATCCGTCGGTACTCTCTGAAACTTGAATGACTTCTCGATAAGCCATTCCGGAGTTCTCGAATGACTTCTCTATAACATTAAATCAGTGACTTGTAGAGATCTTGACTTAGGGTATTTTTCTTCAAACAAATTTATTCAACTCCAACCTTCTTCAAAATTCTTCTGAGGCATGATCTTCTTGATCTTCTTCCACATAGAATCCTTAGGCTTGATACTGTTTCAGGAAAAAGACTTCAGTCTGCTCCTTTGCATTTTTACAGACTTTAAGTGTTACAAGTACAAAATACAAATTTAGATAACAATACAACTTACTCAGGGTTGACCCCAAGCTTAACTGATTACTGAAAATAATTGTTCATTAATCTTCTACTCAGGTCAGATGTCCATTTGACTTACTTCATACTATGATCAGAGATGTTAATGACATTGTTATCTCGAACAATATTTGACATCATCAATTATATATTACAGTATATTTCAATCTTGATGATTTTTATTTTTTACAAAGCAGTTTTACTATATTTATGTTTTGATACTTGTTACAAATACTACCCTTTATGCGTCATCTGTATTACATTAATGGCTTACTAAACACCAGTCAAATACTAATTTGTTGATGACTTGATATACATACTCGATCATAATTTAGTTTGATGAACATTTTAAATGAATCTGAATTTGAATTTGTGATACACAACTTTTTGTATTAAACGTGTGAAAAGTTGGGATATAATATTAAATGTGTAAGATGAAATAAAATTGAGATACACAATTTATTGTCACTACATGGGGTCCATATTAGAGGGGATGTCCGACCATAAAATAATACATAAGATATTTTTTAAGTTTTGGAAGACGCGTGTAAACTGCAGTTATGGTTTTCAGTTGAAAACCATGATTGAAGTTTGCCTGGCACATAACTTACTTTTTAAGCTTTTACTAGTAATTTGTTTGTTGATAAAATTTATGGTTAGTTGGCTTTAGACCTTTTGTTTTAGGTTGCTGATTAATATTTGTAAGTTCTTTTTGTTATCGGTTATTGAGAGCAATAATCCGTTGTCTGGAACTGTCTTAACAGTTATAGCATTCATATTGCATTGGTTTTTATTGTTAAGAGCAACTTAGACTTGGAAATACTTTTGTGTAGCTACCCCATATTCTGTAATTTAATTGTTATAGATAAAAGTTCGATAGATAATTCTTGTCAAGGTGCTACGCGGTGATCAAGTGTCTGGACAGTGGACTCCTAGGCACCATTAAGCAATGACGTACCCACAAGCTGTTGTATTCTTTACTCTCTTAGAGACTATCTGATTATGAGATCCTCTCATTCCTACTCCATGATATTAGAATCTGTACTTGGATCTTTAATGATGAATGAAAAAAGATGTCTACACATACATTTTACAGATTAAGGAAACAGACGCTTTTTAATCTGAAGGTTAATGCATCTGCAATGTTTTAATATTATAACTTAACTTTCTACGAGTTGTAATCATGACATATCTAATTATTGATAACTTCCTGTAGACTCCAAGGAAATAAACATTTTAGAGTTTTAAGTTTATGCTATTAGCTTGACAATCATGAAAATTAAATTGAAAATTCCTCTTCCTTCTACTATGAAATTGTTAGCTTGGTAGTTTGGCTACTGATGAGGAGCAGAAGTGAAAATTAAGGAGACTTTTTTATAAAGCATAAACTTGTAAACTTTTGAGGGGACAGTTTTAATATTATTTACACTTTACTTCATATCACAAGTAAGCTTCACAGTAGAAATAAACCTTTAATATTCAATTGAGCTCGTGTAAATATAGTGTTCTTGATATTGATCACTTGGTTACACTTGTACAGACTTTCGAAAGGGATCCATGGCATCATATCTCCCGGCAACCAATGAATCCTTGGTTCAAGCTACAGAAGCCAAAGCTGCACCTGAAGCCATTGCGATTCTCTACCGCGTACTTGATGACCCTTCATCAACTTCTGAAGCTCTAAGAATCAAAGAACAGGCAGTTTCTAGTCTTTCAGATCTTCTTAGAGAACAAAGTAGGGCAGAAGAACTACAGAACCTTCTCACTCAGTTGAGGCCATTCTTTTCCAAGATCCCCAAGGCCAAAACTGCCAAAATTATTCCTGGAATTTTTGATACTGTAGCTAAAATACCTGGAACTTCTGATCTTCAGGTCTCCCTTTGTAAAGAAATAGTTGAGTGGACCCGTGCTGAGAAGCGTACGTTCCTTTGTCAACGGATTAAGGCAATGCTTGCAGCTCTTTTGATGGAAAGCAAGGAGTATTCGGAGGCACTAAACCTTCTCTCAGGTCTGATCAAAGAGGTAAGAAGGTTGGATGACAAACTAGTGCTCGTGGAGATAGACCTGTTGGAGAGTAAACTCCATTTCTCTTTGAGAAACCTTCCCAAAGCAAAGGCTGCTCTTACAGCTGCAAGAATAGATGCCAATACGATTTATGTGCCACCAGCTCAACAAGGAGTTATAGATTTGCAAAGCGGGATCCTTCATGCAGAAGAGAAGGACTATAAAACTGCCTACAACTATTTCTTTGAGGTCCGTTACTACTTAACAGTATATGTCAAGCTTGGTTGAGCATCTTTGTTAATTTTCCTTTTTTATCTAAACTTATCTTTGTCCAAATATTCTGTTAGTAGTTATGCAGGTTTGTGCATTGAAGTGGTCGTACAATGATCGTGAACTAGCATCTGGTGGAAATCTAAAGTTTGTCCCTTATTATTTTAGTTCTTCCGCCTTCGCCTAGATGCAGCGATTATTGTGTTTCAGAAATCTGAAACGTTTGAAGGTAATTTTGTTTGACATCTTATTCTAAATCCTTTTATGGTACCTCTGATGAATACAAACACGCTTGCTATTTTTACTGGTGAATCAAAAAGCTAAGCGACCAGATTCTTCCCGGTGCAGAATTAGGGGACCTTTCTTTGGTTCAGAAGTAGCACTGATTGAAATAGTTTAAAAGTTTGGCACCAGAAGGTTTGCACGTTGTCGGATATTGTAGCTAGTGCACAATTAGAATAGATGGATGAATGTGTAGTACTTGATGTTTGGATTATGGATTAGATAAAAATGTTGTGCCTGATGTTTGAATCTTGGTTGTTAGATATATAGACAATTGTTATTATGTAGTAATTATTTTTTTGGGAGTTCTTTGGTTTTAATTTTTTTTGACATATGTATTTTTTAAATGTGCATTAATAAAACAGGTAATCAGACATCATTACAGTGGAAAATGATGTTAATTTAACATTTATAAATTTTTTATTAAATAAACAACCCAAGTCTATCAAATCTTAATACATCAGTTTTAGTGATACATTTACATTAGTTTATTAATTAAAAGCGATGTTAAATACCACAATAAACAAAGTCTTAAAAATACAAAACCGATGTTAAAGAGGATTTTACACGACGGTTGATAACAAGGAAATCTTGTTAATTATTTTCATAGAAATCGGTTCATGCACTATAGAAATCAGTTCCTAGACACAAACCGATGTTAAAAGATATTATTAATATTAGTTTAATTCAAAAACTGATGTTCAAGATACCAGTAACATCAGTTTACTGGGAAAATTCAAAATTATTGCTTATGTGGCATATGTTTAAATTGATAAAAATATCATATTATGTTACCCAGTAAAGATACAATTGTTTAAGGGGGTTGTATACAATTGCATAAATATTTCGAACAAGTAATAAAATATAACAGCTTTTATATATATCTGATAAAAACTGTTACAAAACTCTCTCAAGAAGTACTGGTGTTCTTGAGAGCTGCTAGGTCGAATGATACTCAAGATCGATACACTATGTGATGACCTGAATTGTGTTTATATACTACACAGCTACAACTAAACAATATAAGATATGCATTATCAAAAGCTAACTGAAACTGATACATATCTTCAACTGAATAGATAAAGTCCTATAACTCAGACGTAAAAGATATCTACTCCACAATACAAGGAACATAACAAATCTTCTAAGCTGACTGTCTTCAAATACTGATGACATCCAAATGCTGATGATGTGTCAAATCCTGACGACACATCAAATACTGATGACATCCAAACATCCAGATCCTGAGCTTCTTCTGATCATTGAGAATTTAATATGTAACAATCTCCCCCAATTTATGCTTAATGTAATGAAGCACAAATTCCATTCTCAATGATACCAAAACCAATCTACAAAATGTACAAGGAGTAAAGCTTACTTCAGTATCTTCAGATAACTGACAGTTGTTTCCAGAAAGTTTTTCAATCTTTATTCCTCCTTATCTCATAGGACTTTAACAAGCTTTTTTTTCAACTCTTTCTTCTCTTCACTGTCTTCTCCAAGCTGATAGATGGCTGATCTCAACTTAAAAATTTAGCTTTTGTTTATCGCAAGATCACCAATCAATATGAAACTTAAACTGACATCTTCATGATCAGGACTGAAGGATAACTGAGGACTGTTGAGAAAAACTTTTAGCACTGCAGCTCCCTTTTTCATCTTCATTTCTTGACCAGTATAAGTTCTGTACTCAGGAACATAATCACCATTATATTTATCATATTTTATCATGACTCTTCTTCTGATGACTTCAAGTATCATAGAAGACCAATTTCTGGTGACACTGTTCTCAACTCTAAGAAGATAGTGAATGTATTTCAATTATGTCACAGTCTTTATTAAGAGTTGCTGCAAAGTAAAGCTCTTTACTTTACCATCTCTGAAAAAGTACAGAATCTCTTCTCTGACATCATTATCATTTATCTTTCTATAAACGATCTTCACAGCTTCAACTTTCTCAAGATGTGAAGGAGAAATTCTTTCACCAAGATTCTCTGTAAGAGTAATTATATCCAGCAGATCAGATCTTAAAATCTCCATATCAGAATGACCAATGCCTCCTCTGGTTCGATATTTGATAAGTTTCAGTTTTTCATTGTATTCCACCCAAGAAGGTTTCTTGATGGACTTATCAACATCTTCCTGTTCTGAAATAGAGTCTCTTAACCCTGCTGACACAAATTCAACATGCTTGAACCCTTTAGGATAATCAAATGTATAAATGTCTTTCCATCTTCTGTCCTTCTTGCTGAGAGGAGCATAACTTGTAGACAAATCATGAATCTTCCCTTTTGCTTTATGCCATAGTTCTCTCTTTGATTTTAAAACTCTCTGCACATAATCTTTGCATGCTTGATCAACTTTCCTTCTATCAACCTTTTCTTTTTCATCAACCTCTAAAACATGAGGAGTGACTACTGTAATAAGGGCTGACTCATTTAGTGCTTCGGTAACTTTTTCATCAGAGTCAAAATCAGTTATCAGGTTCATAGCATCATGATCTGCTTTTACCTCAGGATTTGTGTCTGCATCAGGAGTTACATTCTGATTTGTTGTATCAGCTTGATCAATGTCAGTGGCTGATCTTTTCTTCCTTTGCATAATCAACTCTTCTGGCTTCTGAACTTCTTCATCTCCTTCATATCCTTGTACATGAACATAACCTTCTCCGAATAGAAAATTCAGAAAATTAGAGTTAAATGTAGTCACTTGACTTGATTTAGAAGCTCTTCCTCTTCCTCCTCTTCCTTTAGCTCTTATAGATCTCCCACCTCTTTTTCCTCTTCCTTTAGAAGTGTTAGCTTCAGCTTTAATTTGAGCTATTAACTCCTTTTATTGCATAACTGCTTCTTCAGGTGTTAGATCAGGAAATTCTGCAGTTATATACCCAAGAGCACTCCTAGCATTCTTTTGCTCAAACCTCTTGTCTTTGTAGTACAAGACAATCTCTTCACCTGTTTTCTTATGCCTATAAGGGAAGAATAATCCCTTAGTATCTGCTAAATTAGAGATTGTAACGTCATCATCCTCAGGAGCACCAGCAGTAGTCTTGTGCTTGGCTTTATGAGCACCAGTAGACTTCCTTTTCCTGAAGAACCAGTCTTCTTGGAATGTTGAGGTTGTTGAGTAGTAGAAGCAATTTGAATATCTGTAACTGGATTCTTATTCTTATCACCATCATCATCAATATCCTTATCCTTTGTCTGAATAGAATCTGGTGTACATTTTGTAGCAACTATCTTCTCCCCCTTTTTGGCATCAGTATTTGAAAGAAGAGAAAACAGAGCATCCAGTTTGTCACCTATAGAAGAGACCTTATCTTCTAAGGAGGAAAGTCTAGAGGCCATGCTGTGTTGAGAGTCAACAACATCTATGATAGTATTTTTCACACTTTTGAGTTCAGCTGAGGTAGGTGTGTGAAGCATAAATCCATCAATTTTTTCCTTGACAGCAACATGAGACTTCTTCATTTCATCAAGGTCAGAGTGAATTCCTTTAACAGAAATAGTGGAGGCCTTAAGATGCAACTTCAGATCAGGAGTTTGAATTTCATCATAGGCACGATGAATATGTTGCAGGCCAATATCAGATGAGATAGAAGTATATGCAAGTTTCCATTTATAATCCCATTATGTCTGTCAAAAATACTCAGCATCAGCATTGTAATAAGAAGGATTTTCATTGAAGTGCGAAGAAGAACCAACATTGGACTTCTTAGATGCATCAATTGCAGTCTTAAGCTGAGCTGTGTCTGAATCATCCGCATCACTGTCATTATCAGAATCATACAACTCATCAGAAGAATTTGCAGAATAAGGCAGAATTGCCTTGCCTTTATCCAAATCCTTTGCAAGAGATGCCTGTGGCTGATGAGATCCTGAAACAGAAACATGGTAACACCTAAATCTCTCTGTTCTTTTTAAGTGATCTCATCACTTCTCACACAATATATTAATTTTAAGAGTAATATTGTTCTCACAAAATAAACTTATAAGATTCTTGTCTCAAAGCTACCTCTCCTTTTGCCAGTACAGGAGACTGCCACTTAAAAAAAAATTCTTTATATGATATTTTCACATAGTCTCACAGAAAGGCTCAATCACACATTTAGCAAAGAAATAAGAGATGGCTGAGAAGAGTTGTATGCTTTTCATATAAATAGAGGTAACCTCAAAGAAGAGACTATTTATAATCATACAAACATGTGAATATATGAGGAAGTTAGCAATACCTAAAGGTGAGTCCTCAAGTGGAAGTAAGGATAGTGGAGGAACAAACAACACATCAGGATGCTTTTGTAAACTAGCAATCAATAGGGGATCATTAATAGTAACTAGTTCAGTTGAAGGATGAATCTCAGCAGGAGCTGTTGTAACATCAGGATTTGATCTGTCAGGAGAAGGTGAGAGACCGGCATCAGTACTTTGAACTGATGGTTCTTGTGGAGTCCGAGAAATGTGAGTTGCTTCAACAATGCTTGGTGAAGGTTCTTGTGTGCTCTTCTCAAAAGTAGGATCATTTATGATTGCATCCACCTTTGACAGTATCTCCTGATGTGTTTGCTTTTCCAGTAGTAGTTGAACAGAGTCAATAAGAAAATCACTCTGAGCAATATTAACAATGATTTGTGCAACCTCGGTGTCTGCATCTTCCTTTTGAGAAGATGGTTCTTGTGTAAATGGATGTGTTGCAATTGCTAAATCCCTTTGAGACTTAGGTTCTTCTGTACTGACATCCTTGGCAAGAGGCCGAGTCTTCTTCTTCTTTCTGATGTATCCAACTACTTCTTCACTTTTTCTTTTCGACTGGCTCTTTGCAGTTATCTTGAGTTCAAATTTGCTTTAATTACTGGAAGCTTGTTGAGCAGAGCACTAGCATCAATAGTTGGCTCCTTGGTTCCAGTAGTGTCAACAGAGTCATCAGGATGTTGATCAATGGATTTCTTGATTTGTGACAAGGGCCCTATTGGCATCTAATCATCTGAGTCAGAATCATCAGGTATGATCAGTCTTCTTTTCCTGACTGGAAAACAGTCTTCTTTCTTCTCACTTTCACTCAGTGAGGCTTGTCTAGCTTTATGTCCAGATGTGACAGATTTTGTAAACAGCCTTTTCTTTATTACAATTGATGTCTTTTGAGGGACAACAGAGGAGGCTAATTTAGAAGCTGGGTGTGTTTGCTGTTTGGAAGAAGAAATGCTTGGGTTAGAAACAAGATGGGTGGTTTCTTGATTCTCAGCATCAGGAACTGTGACAGAGGTGCCAACATCAGGATTTGCAGGCACTTGTGTAGGAGTAGGTCTATTTCTTGACATAAATTGCCTGACCTCTCTAGGAAGAAAGGGAGGTCTTGAAAATTTATTCTTTTTATCCCTTTTAATATGATCAGTGATAGCTTTTTCAGAAATTTGAAAAACAGGAAGTAGTTCATCATCATCAAAAATAGCATTAGGGCATAGAAAATTGAAAATTAGTTAAAGAAATCTAGCATAGCCTATCACTCCTGATGCATCTGCTCTCTTAGCAATTATGAAGTGTAGTATTGTATTACCATAATCAAAATTACCAGAGTAAAGAAGAGAGTACCCAATTTTCAGAGAAGTGGATGGAAGAGCATTAAAATTTGTTGTCTTATTCAAGAAACACCTACTGATGCAATCAAAAAAAAATCCATTCTCTTTTCAGTTTAGTCCTTGCTAGTTTTCAAATGGTTGTGATTTCTCCTTGATAGCCTAAAGTCCTTAGCATATCAAACAGCTGCTCAGTGGTATGAGTATCAGGAGCACCATCAAGGGCAGGCAATCTCAAGGCTTGAAGCAGAATATCAGCATCAACTTTATATCTTTGGCCCTCATACTCAAAAGAAAAGCCAATGTTTTTTAAATTTACCAAAGCTGTATTCCATACCTGCATGACAGCCCTGTATGACACCTTGACAGGATTCGTATGAGCATACCCAATTGAACATTGAAGTAGAAAATCCTGAATATCATGAAAAGATGATGGTAGTTGCTGATGTGTAAGCAGAGCTAAGTAATTGTTAGTGCCAAATGTATTTCCATGAATGATTGTGGTTTGGCTGAAAAGTGGTAAAACATCAGATGGTGTCATGATGTGTATAGCTTGTGAGAGAGAGTATAAGTGAGATGTACACAATGAAACTATGTGTATGATGAATTTTGTCACAGAATTTCTTCTGGTTTTATAACTTTACTACTCTGGAGTATGTATAACACATTCATATGAAGAAGGTAATTTAGTGAATTTAACTTTGGACATGTAACAATTACTAAGTAATAGAATTTGACGGTGGAGTAAATTGCGGAAGTAAAGACAAAATACATACAGATATGTCAAGACACAACTGTAGAAATTTGTTTATCAGATAATCCACCATTAACCATTAATTAAGTGAGACACTTAATTGCAGCAATAAAACTACTCAGAAATTAATTATTACTAATAGTCTGAATTAGAACATGCTGACCTGTCGTCAGTATTTGAGACCTCTTTTTTTTAGGATTTGACAAACTCAGGATATGTCGATTCGAATTCAACAGTTGTTTGTCAAAGCATCACAAATTATTAGCAAACCACAATTTTAATCAAAACAATCATCAAGATATACATTTTAAGTAAATGATGTAAAGATTAATAGGCTTCAATAAGAACATTCACATGCATACATAGCGAAATAAGCATAGATTAAATCTTGCAATCAAAAGAAATTTCATTAATATATCAGAAGAGTACATTTCATGAAATTTGTGGATTACATGCAAAAGAAGTTACAAGATAGTCCTAGTCTAAGAAGATCCTCAACAGTCTTAGTCAAAGAACTAAGGCTGTTGATGTTGATTAGTTCCTCCTACTATTTACAAATAGCACAGCAAGATGGATGATCCGTTCTTACTGAAGAAGAGCCTCTCGCCGTGCTTCTTCCAAGAGATCAAGATGGAGATGATAATCCATCTCAAAGAATAGGAGATCTGTCTGAATCTCCTGTGGAACCAAGTTCCACACCTCATCGGGAATGGTAGTGATGTGCCATTCCTGCTCCTAGTCATCACAATTGAACTCTACGTTAAAGTATTCAAAGTTCATGAACATGTTGACAAGAACCATTTTTGTGATAGGAGAAAATAGTGAGAAATGAGAGAGAAGATCATTTTGTGTGAGAATAGGAGATAATATGACTGAACTGAAATGACGGTTAAATAGCCAAAGGAATATCAAAGGACTAGGGGACTGATCAATTATTAAGTGAAGAGTTAACTTAATGTTTTAACCAAAAGATGTCTTGTTCAGGCGTGTCTCCCTAGACTGATTTGTAATGATGACAATGATAAATTTATTCATACATGCACATTTAGCAAATAAATTCACTTAATTCATTATGCATAAAACTAAATACATCAAATATTCCTGGCTTAATATCTAAAACAACATTAGGACATATCAGGATTTGATCAATATACATCAGGATTTGATCAAATATAAATTGAAAGAAATTTATTTGTCCCAACTAACCATACCAAGTTCATTTACCAGCTTTATAAATGTTGCTTCAAGTAGTGGCTTTGTGAAGATATCAACCAGCTACTGATCAGTAGGAACACAATAAAGCTCTATGGTTCCTTCCATGACATGCTCTCTTATGAAATGATATCTGATACTGATGTGTTTAGTAAGAGAGTGTTGCACCAGATTTCCTGTCATAGCAATAGCACTTTGATTATCACAATAAATAAGAATTTTTGAAAATGATAATCCATAGTCCATGAGCTGATTTCTCATCCATAACAACTGAGCACAACAACTCCCAGCTGCAATATATTCAGCCTCAGTAGTTGAAGTAGAAATAGATTTCTGTATCTTGCTGAACCATGAGACTAATCTGCCTCCCAAAAACTGCAGCTTCCTGATGTACTCTTCCTGTCTATTTTGCATCCAGCAAAACCAGCATCTAAATAACCACATAATGCAAAATCAGCTTCCCTTGCATACCAAAGTCCAAGTGAAATAGTACCCTTGAGGTATCTGAAAATTCCCGTTACTGCAATTAGATGTGGCTCCCTTGGATTTGCCTGAAATCTTGCACACAAATAGGTGGCAAACATAATGTCTGGCCTACTAGCAGTTAGGTATAAAAGAGAACCAATCATACCTTTATAGCTTGTGACATTAGCTGATGTACTTTCACGAGGATCAAGTTTTGTAGCAGTTGCCATAGGAGTACTTGCAGTTGCACTTTCTTGCATATTAAACCTCTTCAGTAGATTCTTTGTGTACTTGGACTGATTAATATAGATGCAATTATCAGTCTGTTTAATTTGCAAGCCGAGGAAATAGCTCATCTCTTCCATCATACTCATCTGATATCTTGATTGCATCAACTTTGAAAACTTATCACACAATGTTTGATTAGTTGATCCAAAAATGATATCATCCATATAAATTTGAACTAAAAGCAAATCTTTACCTTTATTCAGATAAAATAAGGTTTTATCTATTATACATCTTTTGAATCCACTCTCAAGTAGAAACTGAGCAAGTGTTTCATACCATGCTCTAGGTGCTTGCTTCAGTCCATAGAGTGCTTTATCAAGTCTGTAAACATAGTCAGGATGTTTAGGATCCACAAATCCTGGTGGTTGTTCAATATAGACTTCCTCTTCAAGTTCTCCATTGAGAAATGCACTCTTGACATCCATCTGGAAGACTTTAAACTTCTTGTGAGCAGCATATGCCAAGAAGATTCTGATTGCTTCCAGCCTAGCAACAGGAGCAAATGTCTCATCATAGTCAATACCTTCATGTTGGGAATAACCTTTAGCTACCAATCTTGCCTTATTTCTGATGATTGTTTCATCAGAATCAGTCTTATTTCTAAAGACCCACTTTGTGCCTACAATTGACCTGTTCTTAGGTCTAGGCACCAGCTTCCAAACTTCATTTCTTTCGAACTCATTCAATTCTTCTTGCATAGCCATGACTCAATCTGCATCCTTGAGTGCATCTTCTACTTTCTTTGGCTTTTCATTTAAAAGTATATTATGATACAAACATTCATTCTGAGTTACACTTCTTGTCTTTACACCATCATCAGGATTTCCAATAATCAGATCAGGAGTATGATCTTAGTCCATTTTATGGCACTGGGAAGTGTCCTTCTGGAGCTAGATGCCCCCCTGAATTGTATGCCTCATAAAATGCATTTGAGGCTCCCCCTGAATCTGTTATGTTATCTCTTGATGAAATATTGGGACTAGACTCATGTTCATCTGATGTTGAATCAATATTGGATTCTGAGAGATTAGATTGAGAAGAATCTTGAGATGATTCTTCAGTGTTAGTACCATCAGCCGACCCTTGCCGTTGCTCCCCCTCAATATGTGCAGGTTCATTAGTACAATGATTATCTTCAGAATCTGAAGGAGTGTCAGGATTTAGATCTTCAGGATTTGACAGTTCATTAGAGTTTGACCCAGATTCTAATAATGCATTTTCATTTTCAAAGATTAGACTTCATGTGTGTCTTCTGCAAAACCAGGAATCTTCTTATCATTAAAAGATACATTTATGGAGACAACTACAATGTTTTTTCTCAGATTGAAAACTCTGTATGCTCTTGATGGTGAGTAGTCAACAAAAAATTCCTTCATCAGCTTTTGATTCAAACTTTCCTAGATGATTAGTATGTGTTCTCAAAACAAAGCACTTACATCCAAATACATGAAGATGTTTGAGACCGGGCTTCTTTTCTTTCAGCATCTGATAGAGAGTAACACCATGTCTGTTTATCAGAGTGATATTCTGAGTATAATATGCCGTGTTTACTGCTTCAGCCCAAAAGTAAATGGGTAGTTTTACTTCTTCTAGCAGAGTTCTGCCAGCTTCAATCAAAGTTGTGTTCTTCATCTCAATAACACCATTTTATTGAGGTATACCAGGAGCTGAGAATTGTTGTTCCATGCCTTTGTAATTGCAGAATTCCACCATTTTTGAATTCTTGAATTCAGTGCCATTATCACTTCTCAGAGTTTTCACTTTATGAGTGGATCCATTTTCAAATTGCCTTATGTGGTCCAAAAGAATTTTTATAGTTTCATCCTTCCTGTGTAGAAAATAAACCCAAGTATATCTAGTGAAATCATCAAAAATTACGAGTGTGTACCTTTTCCTGTTGATGGACATTATGTTCACTGGTCCAAAGAGGTCCAAGTGTAGCATGTGATATGGCTCAGATATAGAGAATTCTATTTTGCTTTTGAAAGATACTCTTCTTTTTTTGGACTTTTGGCAAGCATCACAAAGACCATCAGATGAGCATATCATATTTGGTAATCCTCTTACAAGCTCCTTCTTGGCAAGTTCATTGATTGAATTGAAGTTGAGATGTGAGAGCTTCTTATTCCATTTCCAGCTCTCATCTACTGATGCCTTAGAGATAAGGCAAGTAGTTTCCTTTTCAAGACTTTCATGTAGCCTTGCTTCATATATGTTACCATGTCTGTATCCTATCAAGACAATTTTCTTTGACTTGTTATGAATAACTTCACAGTGTGAGTCATAGAATACCATATGATAACCTCTGTCAGTGATTTGAATGATGCTCAGAAGATTATACTTCAGTCCATCCACCAGAGCTACATTCTCTATTGCTATATTTCCAATTATCAAGTTGCCATATCCCAGAGTATGTCCTACATTTTCATCTCCATAAGATACATCTGGGCCAGCCTTCTTCTCAAATTCTGACAGCAGGGATTTATTTCCAGTCATGTGTCCTGAACATCCACTATCCGAGACAAGTGTATTTTTCTTATTACCCTGTAATCAGAAGAATAATTAATTACAAGGATTTTTAAGGACCCACACTTGTTGGGCCCTCTTTTTGGACAACTTAAGCCTTTGTGTGTCAGGAGTACTTCTGACAGTTTTTCCTTTGTCAGGATTTATCTTGTCATAAGCAGATTTAGTAGAACCAAAAGAATTAAGCAGACAAGCAACTTTATTAAATTTAGGCAAAGGTTCATAATAGTTGTGATACAACTTATGATAGGAACTACAAGTATAAATCGAATGCCAACTACTACCACAATGAAAACAAGGATTTTGTGGTTTATAAAATACTGATCTACCCCTAACATCAGACTCGGGAATAACAGTTTTCAATTTCTTACTCCTCTTGCAATCAATAGCAAGATGATTAGTATTTCCACAGTTAAAACAAGTTTTTCTGGGAGCATTGGGAACAACTTTGTAATTTGAATCCTTAGAAATACCTTGCTTACCATTCATGTTTCTTCTAGGACTTTTTACTTGAGGTTTGTCAATAACCTCATATAATTTCTTTTTCAATTGTCTTGCTTACAAAAGTCCTATGTACTTTTATTTCTTAACAGTCTTAATGGTTTTCTTGCTCTCCTTTCTTTGAGATCTATTACTTACCAATTTTTCTTGTGATACTGATGTTGAACCCTTTTCAAAGATGGATTTGGGTTCATCAGCTTCTGTAGAGATAAACTTAACAGGAGTCTTAAGAGAAATTTTATTTTCAGTGTCAACATCTTTAACTCTATCTTTATAGCCTAGGCATTCTTTCCAGTTTTTCTTTGAGATCATCTCATGAACCTTTTTGCCTGAATCAGTCCAGACTTTAAGGGTTTTTCTCTCATTTTCTAAATCCTTTTCTAACATATTGTATCTAGCCTCAAGGATCTTTACTATATGTTTAGCTCTCTCATATTCTTTCTTCAAATCATTCTGATTTATTAAGTCAGACTCTAACTATACATTCCTAGATTTTAAGATCTCAATTTCAGTTACAAGTTTATCATTTTCTAGAGTCTTATTCTTAAAATTACCATGCAGAGATTTAAGAATAGATTTCGACTCAGATATATCTTCAGTATCAAAAGAGAAGAAAGAAGTTGGTGCCTTAGACTTAGAGGAAGCAGGATCATCAAGGCTAGCCATCAGTGCATAGCATGTGTCTTCATTTTCAGAATCAGAGGAGTCCATCCAATTCTTGCTTGATGTGATCAGGGCTTTGTTCTTCCCTTTATCATGTTTTGTTTTCTTGCATTCTGTAGCAAAGTGACCAGGTTCATCACAATTGTAGCACTTGATCTTTGTCCTGTCTACCTTTCCATCTTCGGAGTCCTTTCCATCTCTTCTTCCAGTTGACTTCCTTTCACCTCCAGTGAACTTCTTTCTGAAGCTTCTGTTGTTCTTAGACTTCCTAAATTGCATCCTCTTGAAGCCCTTAACCAGCAATGCAACCATTTGTATGACATCAGAATTTGTCATGTTCTCATCAGTTTCAGAATCAGTATCATCATCAGGATTTGATGATGAATCATCAGCATCTGATTCTAGAAAATTGTTCTTCTTTCTTACAACTCCAACATACTTTTCTTTTGAAGCTTTATCATTTACTTTTAAAGCAACTGATTTCCCTTTGTTGCTTTTCCTCTCCTTCCTTTGCTGGACTTCCAGATCATGAGTTCTCAGCATGCCATAGACTTCATCCAGAGTAATTATTTCCAAATCATACTGATGTCGTATGATTGAAGTCTGAGTCTCTCATTCTTCATTCAAGGCTCTCAGAAACTTGGTGTTTGAATCCTCTCGATCATACACCTTTCCCACCAGAGACAGATTGTTGAGCATGGTCAGAAATATGTCATAGATCTCAGTGAGACTTTCATCAGGCTTGGCCTCAAAGTGTTCATATTCTTGAATCAAAACAGCCCTTCTGTTCTTCTTGATAGCCATGGTTCATTGACATTGAGTTTCAAGAGCATCCCAGATCTCTTTGGCAGTCTTATAGGCTATAACCCTATTTGACATCACAGAATCAAGACTGTTAAGCAAAATGTTTCTTACCTTTGCATCTTTCAGCACAACTACTTTCTCTTATGGTGTCCACTCACTCTTCTCCTTTAGCTGATAGTGTTCAGCAACAGTAGGAGTTGCATGCACCAGTTTTGTTGGCATGTAGGGTCCATCATTAATCACGTCGAGATAATATGGATCTGTAGCTTCTAGGTGCATGAGCATCTTCAACTTTCATGTAGGATATTCAGTCTTTTTCAGAATGGGAATTTTAATACTTTCATAATTGTTCAAAGACATGTTTAGATCATTTCTGATTGTAAGTTTATCAATGAGCTCTGATACCAATTGTTTCCCAGTAAAGATATAATTGTTTAAGGGGGGTTGGATACAATTGTATAAATGTTTCGAACAAGTAATAAAATATAACAGCTTTTATATATATCTGATAAAAACTGCTACAAAACTCTCTCAAGAAATACTGATGTTCTTGAGAGCTGCTAGGTCGAATGATACTCAAGATCGATACACTATGTGATGACCTAAACTGTGTTTATATACTACACAGCTACAACTAAACAATCTAAGATATGTATTATCAAAAGCTAACTGAAACTGATACATATCTTCAACTGAATAGATAAAGTCCTATAACTCAGACGTAAAAGATATCTACTCCACAATACAAGGAACATAACAAATCTTCTAAGCTATCTGTCTTCAAATACTGATGACATCTAAATGCTGATGATGTGTCAAATCCTGACGACACATCAATACTGATGACACCCGAACAACCATATCCTGAGCTTCTTCTGATCATTGAGAATTCAATATGTAATATATTATAATAATATATAAGTGATAGATGTGCATTAGAAACTTTACATCAAGAACTAAATATCGGTTTTATATAAAAAATGATGTTATATGTCCTTTTTCACATCAGTTTAAAAATGATGTTAAATGGGGGGTCTTTAACATCACCCACGAAGACTTCAGATTTTTTTATTCATAGATATCGGTTTTTAGCCGATATCTATTGATGTTTTTCTAGTAGTGCTTCCCCCCGACTTCTTGGTTGTCAATGGGACATTCAACCATGAAGTCGGTCAAATCTTAAACCTTAAATACGGTACATGTTTATACTAAATTCATCAGGCACGGTTGTCCACTTAAACAACCTTCCACCAGCCTCAGGGCTGTGCATTGTGCCCCCTGGGGCTAGTTTTGCGCATTTGGGAATACAGTTTAACTTCCTCATGCTGTGGTCATGGCTAACGCGAACTTCTCAATACTAGAGTTATTCACACAAAATTTCACTGTCCTAGCATGTGGGTTGCTGAACCTCCATGTCTTTTCTCACAGGGGCAAGTCTCAATTATACAATTGAGTTTTCCATGTATAAATTTAGTACTTCTTCTGGTGTTCCGATTTTCTGCTTCTTCAATTTCTCAAAGATTATATGGCTTTCATCAATCCATAAAGGGTCCTTTACTTTCTTTAATATCGTGAAGAAGGGCAAACACTTGTCACTGGGTTTGGAGATGAACCTCTCCTAAATCGCACTCTTGTAGGATTTAACATTATCTTGTGGTGCATCAGCACTTCAAATACCTCTCGAAGGTGTTTCATGTATTCTGCCTTATCTAGGCTCTTAATTTTATTATACCATATACTCTCATGGTCTTTTAATAGAGATGCTAATTTTTTTTACATTTTAACCTTTGGTAGGTGGCATTTGGTTTCTCAAAATAAAAGCAGTAAAAAGATACATAATATTACAAAGTTAATGAGGAGTGGTACCTTAGAAATGCTGTCATTATAATTAGCTTACTGTTTTGTGGTTTCTCGCCTGCCAAGGGCAAGAATTCCTCTTCATTTTCCTCACCGTACTCCGGTTACAAGTGGATAAGAATCATATCTGCTGTTGAATTTCCTCATTACTCGTCGAACTTTTGAAATTCCATGTCTTCTTTTGGGAGGACCTGCCCCCCACTCAATCGGGCCTTTAATCGTGGCAACATATCATAAAATGCAAGTTGGGAATTAGCGAGTCCCATTTGCCAAGAATTTTTTAGAGTTTTATATCATAGTGTGATGATCATCGGGTCTTCATGGGGGAATTTCAACCCTTTAAAATCAGAATCATCAAAATTATTGGAAATTTCCATTGTCGCTCTTTATGGTGTACTACCTTTCGGGCTAAAGCTTTCATTGAGTTTCTTAAAGTCCCATCGATTATTAGTCTTCTAAATATCATATTGATAATCGGCCCTCGGGGCTACTTATTTTCCTGGAGTATCTTGATCTCCCCTCTTATTCTTCATAATCTTTCATTCAATTATTTCTCCACCATTTTGGTGAACCTTTTCAGTATCCCTCAGATTTATAGCTCAATTGTATTCCTTAGCTAACGGCAATCGTCGATGTTCTCTATGTGAAATCTTGGATATAAATTCTTGTTCCTCTTTTAAGGGTTGGTGCGTAGTGGCATCGACCATTAACAGTCTTTATCTTTTTTAATTTTCATCAATATGCGGCTTCTTGGAGCATTAAAACGTGCCCACTTGGTTAATTTCGGTTCTCTATTATTCATTTTTGCGGGTGAATTAGGGTCTCCATCGGGGATACGTATTCTTATTATCACACTCTTGATCCTCCTTTGGCTTCTAGCTGTAATCTTATGCGCCTCATATTATGGGTCAAATTCTTCTTCATGTTGTTTATTTTTATATTGACATACATGCCTTTCCACTATTGTAACTTGTATATGCTTTTCAGATTGGTTTCGGCCAATGATAACTCAAAGTTAACATCCCAGGCTCCTTGTTGGACTATCAATGACATCCGATCATTCAAGTATATAGTGATCAAGGATTTTCTTTGAATCGGTCTAGGTCATACAAGGATTCTTTTTATTAAGGATGCAAATTAGCTCATACAGTTTTGCACCATTATCGAGTCATGCCCCCGGGGTTTAAGAAAATGTCATGCACTTTATAAAATCATTCATCGGCTGTTGTACTAGAGAGTTTGAAAACTTTCTTACGTGGTTATCCAAATTATTGAATCCATCACATGCCAAGATTGGGGTACCTTTAGCTTCCTTGAAATATAGGTATTCGTAGTTTCTCTCGTAGAGAGAGATACGTGGGATTATTTAGACCTTCAAGGGCATCAAATCTTTGGGATCAATACTTGGAACTTCCTTCTTCTCTGTTCATGGAAGGCCATCCGAGCCAACTATATCGGGTAATCGACCCTCGGGGTTTAGGCTTTCCAAATTTTGCAAGTAGTCGAGTTTATTGTTCCCTTTTCAGGTTTATTTTCCTTCATTAACTCACGAGTTTGATGAGACAAAAATCCGATCTTTATCATCCTAAGCTTTCAGTCATTGAGGCCCTCGAGGCTTGGGAAATCTTTTTTCATTCGGTCACTTCCTGGACGTCGCCTTCTTGGAGTGGTATCCTTCTCACTTCATATCTCATCGTCCTCTGTCTAGGGACTGGAATAATCACAAATTTGGTCATTGATGGGTTTCAATCCTTGAATATAAGGGGGTGTATATCCTTTGCACGGTTGATGTTGAATTCTGCTTTCTTGGTTATAACCTTTGAATTCATATCCCGGATCGTCCATGGTTCGGGAAAGGAGAACATTGGTAGAGCTAAGTTCTCAATTACCATATGAAATTGGGGATTCGACCCTTAAACTTGAGGATTCTATCTTTCGAATTTGGGGTTCTTAAATCGTCCCTTCAAATTAAGATCAAGTTTTTGCCTAACGCATCTCCCAACTTGTTAAATCTTGTTGATGTGCTCCTCATGAGCTTGAATTCTTTTTTGAAATGGGTCGAGGAATCATCCTTCTGCGCCCTCGAGACTGAGAACATATTATGATAATGGGCTATTTGTTTGGTTGTATTCTTCGTGGCTCGGTCACCTTATCAGATGGACAATTAATCTCGGAATCTTTTATGAATGAGGATCAGCCCCTGTAAATACCGGAATTCATAATCCTACTGTGTTCGACGCTGAAGTTTACTATAGTCAGGTAGGTTAGCGTTTACCCTAGATGAAAACATATTGTTAACATCCAAAATCCGATTGGGGTTTCATCCCCTAGTTTTACATTCCTTGAGATTGGGGATTGGTCCCTAGAAATAGCTTTAGGGTTACAGGGAATCCCATTATTGTGGGACCAGCTTCTGGGTTTTGTGATCGAAAGTTGTGGTGCTTCAAAAGGTGGAAGCGACAACTTGAGTTGTGGCCGGTAGATCTTGTTTGCTTTATGTTTCCAGATCTTTTTGGGTTTCCGAATGTGTGCTTATGAGGACGGATCCTCTTCTTTATGATTTTGAGCATTCTCTCTTTCATGTCTTCGGGGCTAAAACTGCCCTTTGACAATAGGTTATTTGCTCGGATACACCCTTCTTTGGGTAGTCTCCTCTTCATATGAACAATCGTTATCCTCGATATAAGGATCATAAAAATGGTAACTTATCCTTTTAATAAGGTTTAACCCTTATAAATATTGAGGTTCGTACTTCTCATGCACTTGACGTTGCGTTTCTTCTCAAAATTATGCATCTCATAAGGTGGGTGATCATTCACCCTTGATGGAAGCACAATTATTAACATCTGAAATTCGGGTGTTCATTAGTGATAGCACCATCTATAGTTTGGGACTCTTCACTTAATTATGCATCGGTTGAGGTTGAAGACCATTCTTTGATTCAAAAGTTGGGTAATGGGGATCTTTGTCCCTGAGAGACTAGTCCCACAAATATTGAGGTTTGATTGTGGTAGAGTCTCAACGTTGGATGCAATATTGCACATCTCATTAGGTAGTTTCTTGGTACTTCTACGTGCTTTCATGGTTGTCGTCTTCTTCCCACAGACGGCGCCAAATGTTATGTATAAAAAACATGTATTTCTTTAATACATGTATTTAATGTCAGGGTTTGATAAGCTTCGAGCTTTCATGGTTGCGCTTATGTTTCGTGACTTGAATATGCCCTCAAGATGCCTACGTACCTTGGCGTATGCCAAGAATCAAGCCAAAACATAGTTCTTGGTGATGCATGTCCTTGGGGCTATGACAGCGAGAGCTCACCAAGGGCGTAGTGACTTTCATGTCCTTCGAGGACTGAATCTAAAATGTCATTTCCGGTAATGGCCTTGTGGCTTGAAAGATGCCTTCACGGCTTTGTGACGTGTGGAGCTCTTGTCCCAAAACGTTCTGCTGAAGTTGAAGGGGTAAGACCCTTTATATAGACGTTGAGATTTTGTGAATTAGGGTAGAATTGGGTGACTTGATGGGCAAGTCTCCACCTCAAATTGGACATTGGAGTTCTAGAAAGCAGGAATTAGTTTCCTTCTGAATTTGGGTAGCATGGAGGCTACTTTTTGTAGAAGTAGTTACTTATTTGAACACATTTATTGGGCTTTTTAATTAGCCCATTTATTAATTATGAATTTAATAAATAGTTAGGGTTTTGGACCTCATTAATTGGACATTCCCGTTTGACCAAATCAGGTCTAATTAATGCGACATTAACTCCGCAATTAGGGTTATTTTTATTCCCTAATCAGATATCTATAAGTTACATATCAAGTCATATAGAGAAGTAATTCGAGAACTCCAGAATGACTAATCGAGAAGTCCAAAACAGCTTATAGAGAAGTTTCAGAGATATCGACAATCCAAATGAAGACATGAAGATTGGATATATCGACAAGTCAAATTATCATCAGAGATCTCAGAGATACCTACGAGTCAAAATGTATATAAAGATCTCTGAGATATCGACAAGTCATTTATGCATTAGAGAACTTGGAGATATCGACAAGCCAAAATGAAGATATGATGATTGGAGATATCTCCAAGTCAACTTTCTCATTAGAGATCTCAGAGATATCGATAATTCAATATGCTTATAGAGATCTCAGAGATATCGACAAGTCATTTCCACATGCATAAATTTGGAGACCTCGACAAGCCAAGTTCACTTATAGAGAACTCAGAGACCTCGACAAGTCAAAACACTTATAGAGAACTAAGAGATATCGATAAGCCATTATACCTATCGAGATGTCAGTTCTCTATAGATCAAATTGGAGATCTCGATATGAAGCTCAATTACAGAATGCAGAAAAGTTAAATATTCAAGATTATCAATCAACAAATGATCTAATCAGTTAGATTAAAAAGTCTACAAAAGCAACTTAAAGAGTACAAGATCAAAGGCCAACATTAACTGACAAAGAAAAGTCACAGATTCACAGGATTTGCAAAGATACACTAAGCCATAAATGGAAAGCTTTAGAGATAACTTAAAGTAAGGTTTAGTACATCTTATTGCATGATGTGTAAACCTGTGTTTACTAGTCTATAAAGTAAACATTGGTGCTTTGCTTTTAAATGCATCAAAAAAATCTAGTTTTTCTAGTAACTCTCCCAAGGAAGAAGCTGAGTTCTTTACTTACAAAGAACCTAGGATTTGTAGCAAAACACTACCTTGATTTTAATAAAAAATTAAGTGAGTTTTGAAATATTATGTGCACTATTTTAATTTCAGTTAACATAATATTACTGCATTTCTAATCTGTTTTGTTCACCAAGTAACAAACATTCAAAAAGCCTTAAAAATATCTAAAACACATTCACCCCTCTCTGTGTTGTATTCATTACCTAACAATTGGTATCAGAGCAAAATATGAAAGCAAACAGATTAAAGATCTTGGAAGAATGATTACATAGAAGATTAGCAGTATCAATATTCCTACCTTTGACAGATATAACTACACATTATAAAAAAAAAGATGTTGCTATTAATAAAGATGGTCGACCCATTATATGTCCAGATTCTCAAGAATGGTCCTTTCACCCCCATGGAAAGAGTTGAGGAATCTACAAATGGAGACATGGTCATTCCAGCTCATTATGCCCCTAAAGATCCCTCAAAGTATAATGAACCTGAAAAGGAAAAAGTCTCCCTGGACAGTGGCTTGCAGCTGATTTTTATAGAGTCACTTGACAATGTAATGTACAATAATATTATCAACTGTGACATAACCAAACAAATATGGGAGAAGATAGAGATTCTATGTGAGGGAACAGAGGAAGTTAGGTCAAACCAAAGGAGAATTTTGGTATCTCAGTATGAGGGTTTTATGGCTAAACCAAAAGAGAATATAATTGATGTTTTTGAAAGATTTAATAAGTTGATTAATGACTTGCAGCTTCATGACAAATAATATGAAGCTGAGGAGATTAACTTGAATTTTTTGCTCACCATTCCTGACCATTTAAAACAGAAGATCTCAGTTATATGATAAGGGAGAGACTTGAGCAGGATGACTCTGGAGGTTCTATATGGTATCTTAAAAACCTATGAACTGGAAATGATTCAAAGAAAATCTTTAAAAGCTAGTCAAAGGAACATTGTTGATGGCTCAAGTGCTCTATTAGTTAATGACAGCCAATCATCTGATGATGAACAAGAAATCCAGAATCCAGTTGTTTCAAGCAATGAGCAAAAGAACAAGGAACCACATAATCAAGTTATTCTTGAACTTGAAGAGGATTAATTTTATACCTTAGATGAGCTGGATGAGTTAGACCAGTCCATGGCTTAGCTAGAAAATGCTCTATCAGTAGAGTAAAGAAGCCAAAGTTCTTCAAAAATAAGGGACAAACATCCAACAAGGACAGCAGCTGGAAAGGAAAAATACAGTACAATTCTGGTGGCAAAAGTGGCTACAAAACTGGGTCCGTTGACAGATCAAAAATTAGATGCTTCAATTGTGATGAATTGGGCCATTTTTCCACAGAATGCAGAAAGCCTAAAAAGGTGAAAAAGGACAAGGCTTATCTTGAATTGAAAGCAAAGTATGAAGTTCTTCTAAGAAAACAACATGGTAAATCTTATATTGCAAAAGGAAAGAGTTGGGATGATTCTGACAATGATGAAGATGAAGATTTTGGAAACTATGCACTCATGGCCTTGGAGTAAGGAGAGTCACCCTCATAAAAAACTTCCTTATCTACGCTATTTATTTAGTTTCCTCAGTATCAACTCTTACTACTATTGATTTGAATGCTAATCAATATAAGGAGACTGTTGAAAATATGAGCATGGAAATGTTCCACATTCATACTAGCTTGGTAGCAGCTACTGAAAAGGTCAGTAGGTTATCAAAAGCTAATGAGAAGCTTGAGATTGAGAAACAAGATCTAGACTGCAGCTTATTGAGCTTGAAATCGTCAAGCAAGAAAATGAATATCTAAAGAACAAGCTAAAGTGTGCTACTGAGATAGAAGTTGTGTTGAGAGAGAGGCTAGAGAAGAATGAAGTGAAACTGAAATCATTCATAAATGCATCTCAGTTAGTTGGTCAGTACCATGAGAAGGACAAGCCATGTGCTAACATAGCTATTGGCTTGGATTATGATGCAGTGAACAACAACAAGAAAGTTGAAGGTGATAAGGGAAAAACAACTGTAAGTGAAGATGTCCCAGCTATGCTGAGAAAGGTTGGTTCACCTATGTTCAAAGCATGTGAAGTAAATTGCAGTGAAGAAGAGTTGATCATAAAGCAAAAAATTGCTGATGATGATAATGAAAAAAAATATACAGAAACAACTCCAACTTCTAAAGCTGAGAAGAAGCCCATGATTGATCAAATCCCCAAGAAGCCAATCAAGGAAGTTAAAACTAAGAATGCAGGAAAGAAGAAGAAAAACATAAATGGAATGATTGGGATAAACAAAAGTAATAACTTTGAATTTATTGCAGATGCTCATAAAAAATAGTGTCAGAAATGTGGCTCTACAAATCATCTAACTCACCTTTGTAAAAAGGCTGTTAGTAAGCCAAGATTAGGAGCATGCAAATATTATAAAGCAAAGACTGGTGATCCCTATTCCTTCTATGATAAGTTTGAAGGCATTCCTTATAACTTGAAAGTAATAACAAGTTGCCACAAGCTGAGAGTAGGCCTCAAAGAAATCAATGTTGGGTCTACAGCCAAAAAGGAACATGCAAATCAAACAATGAACGCCATTCTTTCTGAATCAACTCACTCTAATTCTGCAAATTCTGTTAACAAGAAGAAAGTACCCAATATTGCTTGGGTAGCTAAAAACACTTAATCCTTATTGTGTGCAAGGAAAAATGAAAAAAGTCATATGGATCATAGACAGTGGATGTTCAAGACATATGACAGGTGATATGGCCCTGCTATCACAATTTGAGGAGATTGTTGGCCCATTAGTGACTTTTGGAGATAATAGCAAAGGTTTCACAATGAGATATGATAAATTAATTTTTAGAAATATTGTAATTGAAGATGTAACATTGGTTGATGGTTTGGAAGTAAATCACTTGAGTGTGAGTCAATTCACCGATAGAGGATTCAATGTTAAATTTGACAAAGGAAAATGCTTATTCATCAGCAAAAAGACTAATGAAGTTGCTCTAAAGGAGTAAGAAAATGAATCTTATTTGTTGCAGACCTGGACTCAGCAAATAAGGATGTAATTTGTTATTTCTACACCAAGGCATCTGAAGAACAAAGCAAGTTGTGGAACAAAAAGCTCTCACTTGAATTTTAAAGCAATCAATACTCTAGTCAAAAAGGAGTTAGTGAGAGATATGCCAAATCTGGAGTTTGCTTAGAATGATGTCTGTGAGGCTTGTCAAAAAGGAAAAATGAAGAAATCAAGTCACAAGAGAACTGCCTACAAGGTCTATGTGATTGATCAAAAGAAGATTATGGAAAGCACAGATGTGACTTTTGATGATGACAAGTGTCCAGGCTTGGAATGCCTTGATAAAAATGAAGCTGAAGTCCTTGTATTTGAAAACCTCAACATTAACAGTGATTCTGATGAAGAAGATGAAGCTACTGCACAAATGATGATGAATGAAGAGACTACTGAACATGAAAATCATGGGAATGGAAGCTCATCTCAAACACCTGAATTTTATAGCACAAACTCAGGGGGAGAAAGAGAAGAAGGATCTACCAGTCATACAAATGATGAAGAAAATGATGAAGGCACAAGTCAACAGACTTACACAAGGAAGTGGGATAGAAGGTCACACTAGAGAAGCAATTATTGGTGATCATACTGCTGATGTGAGAACTAGAAGTGCAACTGCTAATAAGTGCCTACATGCATGCTTTCTGTCCCAAGTAGAGCCCAAGAAAACTGAAAAAGCTCTAATGGATCCTGATTGGATATCTTCCATACAGGAAGAGCTGAATCAGTTTGAAAGAAACAAAATTTGGGAGTTAGTTCCTGCACCAAAGAACAGAAGTATAATTGGAATAAAATGGGTGTTCAGGAATAAGATGGATGAAAATGGTATAGTTACCAGAAATAAGGAAAGGCTGGTTGCTAAAGGCTACTCACAGGAAAAGGGAATTGATTATGATGAAACTTTTGCTCCAGTTGTAAGACTTGAAGCAATAAGAATTTTTCTAGCATTTGCTGCACACTCAAATTTTAAAGGGTATCAAATGGATGTCAAGAGTGCCTTCCTAAATGGTGAGCTAGAAGAAGTTTATGTGCAACAACCACCTGGCTTTGAAGATCCAGAATTTCCAGATTTTGTGTACAAGTTACTCAAGGCTCTATATGGACTAAAGCAGGCACCTAGAGCTTTATATGATAATTGTCATAATTCCTACTTAAATATGGTTTTACTAGAGGGACTATAAACAAAATTCTCTTCTACAAGAAACATGGTGATGATATGATCATAGTTCAAATTTATGTGGATGATATCATCATTGGTTCTACAAATGAAAAGTTGTGCCAAAGATTCTCCAAAATTATGCAAAGTGAATATGAAATGAGTATGATGGGGGAATTAAGTTACTTTCTTATACTAAAATTCAGTCAAAGAAGTGATGGAATCGTCATCAGCCAAACTGAGTATGTCAAAGATTTATTGAAGAAATTTGGTATGGTTGATTGTTCACCTGCATCTACACCTATGTCTACAGCAACAAAGTTGGATGAAGATAGGAAGGGCAAAAGTGTAGATATTTCAAAATATAGAGGGATGATTGGATCATTGCTTTACTTAACTATAAGTGGACCAAACATCATGTTTGCTACATATTTGTGTGCAAGATTTCAAGCCAATCCAAAAGAATCATATTTGATGGCTGTAAAGAGGATTTTCAGATACTTAAAGGGGACTCCAAACGTGGGATTATGGTATCCTAAGGGAACTGGTTTTGAAGCTGTTGGCTACACAGGTGCAGATTTTGCTGGATGCAGGGTTGACAGAAAGAGCACTAGTGGAAGCTGTCAGTTTCTTGGACAACGACTTGTATTCTAGTATAGAAAAAACAATAATTTGTGTCAACTTCTATAGCAGAGGCTGAATACATAGTTGCACGAAGTTGTTGTGCTCAAGTGCTTTGTATTAGAAATCAGCTAATGGTCTATGGCCTAGTGTTATACAAAATTCCAATTATGTGTGACAATACTAGTGTTATATCTATAGTGGCTAATCCAGTCAATATTTCTATAACAAAGCACATTGATGTAAGGTACCATTTTATTAGAGAACATGCTACAAATGGTACCATTGAGCTCATTTTCTTCCAACAGAAAAACAATTAGCTGGCATTTTTACTAAACCTTTGGATGAGGCAACTTTCACTAGACTTGTAGGTGAAATTGGAATGCTTAATTCTTCATCCTAATGCAAGAACTCAGCTAATGTGTTGTAACGGATTTATTTCTAATAAATCAAAATTAATTTGATTTAAGTGGAAATTAACTGAAATATGAATTATAAATATTTCAGAAATCTCTGCATATTTATTTTTCAAAAACAAAAATTCAGCTTGGAATTTTTCAAACTTTAAGTAAACTGCTCAGTTGTTAATTTACATCTTTAATATATGAAATTAACACAAGGCAGAATTAAAGTGATCAAAAGTATATAGAGAACTGAGTTCTCGAGAAGTCTAACTGACTTATTGACAAGTCTTTTTCAAACTTCTCGAGTGAGTTCTCGATAAGTCAATTTACTGACTTCTCGAGTGACTTCTCGATAAGCTTTATTATGACTTATCGATAAGTCATTGTAGAGTTTTCTAATAGTGTTAATTCACAGAGTTTTCTACAAGTATAACTTTTAGAATTATAAATAATTCAAAACTGAAATAATTTAATTTAATAAATTGTTTTAGTCAAATACTTTTGGCAAAATAGTTCTGATTTGATTTATTCAAATAAAAATTGGAATCACATTCAGTCCATTTCTGGACAAACTGGGTATTTATTTGACATATCGATAAGTTAATTTTTAGTTCTCTAAAAGATTAATTTAAAATGACTTCTCGATATGTAATTCCTTTTCAAATTGACTTCTCGATAAGTATAAACCAAACACCTATTTTTGACTTCTCGATAAGTCATTTGCTTTTACTATAAATACCCAGACATCTCGATACATATGCATACTTACACACTCGAGATCTCAAGTGACCTAGATTTTCAATCCAAAACCAATTTCTCTCTCGTTTTTACTCCTTTCTCACTAATTTTTCTTACCCATTCGCTCTCACTAAACAATAATGGCACTCAATGTTCTTAGAGCTACTATCCTAGAGAAAGGAACAAACTACCTAGCTTTTACTGATGTTAACCAAGCCCCTGATAGTTTCAAGGGGTTTGTAAAATTCTTGTCTGAATCTTATCTTGCAGGAGCTTTAACTACTAACCCAGTCTTGTACCTAGATGTTCTGCATGAGTTTTGGATAACAGCTATGGTAAGGACTGTTATGAATGACAACACTGTATCTCTGGTGATAACTTGCTCAGTTGGAGGCCAACCATTTAGAGTTCAATGAGCAAGATATGAATATAGCTTTGGGTCTTCCAACTGTAAACTTAGTGGAGGTGCCAACCCAGGATAAACTGACTGAGTTTATGGACTTCATCAACTATGGTGGAAGAATCAACTTGTCAAGTTTGAACAGGATAAACTTAAGGAAAGAATGGTCCTTTGTGTTTGATTATGTAGTGAGGGCTTTCACATGCAGGAAGATAAGGTATGACAATATTTCAAGTATGGTACAGAAGCTGGTGTACTCAATAGCCCACAATAGACACTTGAATGTTGGTCTATTGATCCTGGAAGAACTTGCAACCAGGCTGACCATGCCCCTGTCTACTAGAGGTAAGGAAATCTTTTTTCCTAGATTCATTATGTCTACTTTAAATCATAAAGTAACAGACATATATTTGTTGAATGGTATAGATAGCACCAAAATAGGCAATTGTAAGCAAGTGTCTAAAATAATATTTGGTTCACTTACTACAAAGAACAAGGTAAATATGAGTCTGAAAATCACTCCACTCATGTTGGAGAGGTTTAGGACTTAACCTTACCCAATGCCTGACATGAGATCAAATGCACGGTCTAGCACAGCTATGGTCCCTGAACCTGTGGAAGTATAAATACAAGAACACCCACAGAGACCTTCCCAAGCTGAAACCACTTCTTCAAACCAACTATCAGCTAGAAAACCAGCCACCTCATCTTCTCAATAGGATGAGGTGAGTAAAAAGAAGAGAAATGAGATCACCTTAACAATTATGAATGAGAGTGGTGAGGAACAAACAGAATCTGAGTCACCATTGGCCAAAAGAACAAACAAGAGTAAGAAATCTGAGCTGACCACTCAAGCCACCTCTGTATCCTCCCAAAAGGATGCAGTTGTAACAATGGGGACTAAACAGAATCTAGATATATTCTCTCAAGATAATATGTCTATTGAAAAGAGCATTCACCCCAATGCATCCTGTATAGAGTTTGCACAGCCTGCACCTGAAGAAATTCAAGTGTATGGTAGGATAAATAAGGATGGCACATACAGTGAGAGAAAATCTATTGAATCTCCCTTATCTATTCAGGGGGAGCTACCAACACTCACTTCTGAACAACAACTTCTAATCTCTTAAATTTCTTCTTCCCATACATCACTTGAATCTATTTCTCAAGTGCAGGCTAAATTAAGTGACTTGGTTCAAGAAACCTTGCTCACCACCCAGACACTACAATCAGATGGTGACGGGCTACTAGCTGGGGTAGACCTTGATGACACCATCAAAACCATGGGGGATTCATCAGTTTTTACTGAAGAGCCCATGGATGTCATAAATGCACCTTCATGTGCAAATCAGTCTTCACAGACTGTTAGGTTTGAGGGTAGTACTCATGAGGGGGAGCTATCTAAATCCTCTCCAATTCAATTAGAGGTTCCTCATGTAGGAACAACTCCCCTCAAAACCCTAGCAAAAATTGCTTTAGCAGTTGATGCTAGGAGTACAATTGCCAATGATCCTGCTATAGGGGAGGCAAGTTTATCACATTCATGTGACAGTGCTTTGTAAGAAGTACAAGGATTTGAGACTGGTGCACATAACTAACCCAGTCAAATCCCCTCCAATTCAATTAGAGGTTCCCACTACATGTGAGGAACAACAACTTGTCATAACCACAGAGCAATCTGTGAGTAAAACTGTGACTTCCGTCACAGGTGGTTCTGATCAACCTTCAACCTCACAACCTCAACAACAACACCTTCTTTCTCAATGGCTGCAAGAATCTGTCTCTCAACCTACATCTGTAGATGATCTTCTTGTTGAGCAGAGTTCTGGATTAGCAAATATCTCACAGCATCTACTCACTTCAAATATGAGCAATCAAGAATATTAAGCCATTATGCTCACATACAATGAAGATGTTGAAAAATAGAAGGAGAAGATTGTGAATGGTGTAGAAATAGATGGGAATGTGGATGCATGGCTATCTAAAGACTTTGTATTGGAGATGGATCAAGTCTTGGCTAGGTTTAGGGATGAATATGTCACTATTCTTGGAAGCAATGCCAAAGTCTTGACTCCACAGGATGTTTATTTTGTAGTCACTGAGGTTTATAAAGCTCAACTCAAGGCTTTTCACCTATTTGGTAAAGCTCTAGAACTCAAGCTGACTGGTCATGAAGACAAGATAAGGAAGCCGGTGAAGGAGAAAATGGATGAGATTATACCATCTCAAGTACAAAACACCTCAAAGTTCAAGAATTTTGTTGATCAAATGTCAAGGATGGATCTGAATACCATTGAAAAAGAGGTCAAAAATCTAAAACAATCCTTCGTTGCTCTTCATGAAGTAGTCCAGAAGCAAATAACCAATACAAATGACTCAAAGGTCAAACTGGAATAGCTTCACCAGAGCAGATTTGAACCTTCTACCTTACTTATGGATGGCATCAAACAGGCTATGGAAGCAACTTTTGGCTCCTCATCATCTACAAGCTCTCATCAGCCTGGCTCCAACTCTACAAATCTTCAAATCCAATCTCTTCAACAACATGTCTCAGACTTGCAGACTTTTAATGCTTCTCTCAATGCACAAGTCCAAGCCTTGACTTCTCTAGTCAAGAGTCAACAAACAGACATCAAGACCCTAATGGACTCTCACAAGCATCTTTAAATGCAGAATTTTGTTGCTTTGGGGGCCATCATGGGGAAGCTCAACATACCACTGCCCTCTTTACCTGAACAAATAAGGCCAGAGTTACCAACTCCCCTCCTCATACCTGTCACCAAGACTAAGGGGGGATTGAGGCTAGGATTCAACAATCTAGGGATGCTAAGGCAAAGTATAAAGAGCCTATTGAGGTTGGTCAAAGCTCAAGTGCTCAAATTGATATTGGAAAGGAAAGACTTCAAAGGGCTGCAGAAGGACCCAATCAAGATCAGGAATTCAATGACCTTCTTGCAGCACTAAGAGTGTCTCTTCAAAACAACTATGTGACCTGCAAGAAAGCCTTGGCCAAGAACATCAACTTTATAAGGGTAGTGGTGGTGAAAATTGATGACTTTTTGGAGAAAATGATTGCCATGAACATCAATGATGGTGGTGTGGACATGTGTCTTCAGGTGACTCTTACAAATGTTCAAACTTTAAGAGCAATCTGAACTGGATGTAATGATTGACAGAGTGAATCCAGTTATTCTAAAAGACACTCAACTTCTCCAAGAGCTCAAAAAGGCACATATAACAGCTTTTCCAGAAGCCTATGTATATCCAAATCAAGGAGTAGTCTATGTGTGTCCAATAACCAAACAAGCTAGACATCTTCTTGTTCCTAAATATTATGTCAGATCAAACATGAGGCTAATCATGACCTTGCAGTCTGAATTAAAGTACAAAAGGAACAAGAAGCATGAGGATGTTGAGATGATAAAGATCTTGGACAGATATCTCTTAAATCCTAACACCATATTGCCAAATACTTAATATAAAAAGAAAAGACAAGGATGATGATGAGCAGAAGGATGACAAACAAAATCCTCCTGGATCCAATCCAAGTCAAGCTTCTAAAATAACTGGCAACAAGGACAAAAGTCAAGGGGGAGAAGAAGGAGGATGAAAAGAAGGATGATGAGAAGAAGAGAGGAAGTGAAAGGAGAAGCAAGAAGAAACATGATGGCTCAGAACCACATCAATCAACCCTAAAATTCCAAACAACTCTAGCTCAACCTTCAAAGCCAACACCCTCAATCATCAAACCATCTCAAACCTCTAAGTCCAAATTTCTATACAAACAAACTGCAAACAACTTCCTAAAAATACCAATCACCACAAGCCAAACATCTCGCAAGAAAATCTCAACCTTACCATCTGTAAAACCATTACTCAAAATCAATTTCAAGTCTATTGGGAGGAAACCTAAGAAAGCCAAGCCTACAGAAAAAGTAGAAGTCACTGAAAGGGCCATCTGGAATTGTTTCAAGCAAAATGACTTTCTACCTTTAAATTGGTGCATCTCAGATGAAGATTATTTTTAACAACTAGCTGAGGAAATAGTTAGAGTCTGGGTTGTATCTATAAGGAAAGTTAGAATTTACTATGGAGATGGGTCCTTCACATTTCTAGGCTGTAGCTTAATGGATTCTCTCTCTCCCACAGAAATCAAGAGAGTGATAAGTTTGCTAAAAGATAAGGATATTGCTACAAGAGCATGGAGATCAGTTTTGGCTGAGTGGTTGATTATAAGGGAAGAAAGAAGAAAGAAGAAAAAGAAATGAGGCTGAATATGAAGAGAGAAAAAGGAGGTACAGTGAGGAGATTGAGATGTACATGAAGAGATTAGAAGAACTCAAGGCAAAAGGAATGAGCAGAATCTCTAAAGATGGAAAGTTTCTAAACATCAAAGCTGGAAAATTCTCAAGATTTAGGATTGATTTACTAGGCAGTGATTATCCAAAGGCAAAAAGAATTAAACTTGAAGAAGCTCTAAGTGGAACACTTATTATAGAATAACTTGAAATTCTTGTTTACTTAAAGGATCTCATTAGAGAAGAAGTAGAAGCAAAAACAGTTTTTACCTGATGCTTGTAACCATTTAGACTCTGTAAATCTTCTAATGTATAAAAGTTGTAATTATGTCAATTTTTATGTATTAATCTTACTTTCCATTATAACTTAGGGTTAGTCTTATTAACAGGCATGAATTTGTGTTAAGCAATCTTCTCACAAATTGGGGGAGATTATTGTGCAAGACATGCCTGTACTTTAACAAGACTAAGTCAAATTGACAACCCTAAGTAAGTTGTATTGTAATCTTAGTTTGCATTTTGTATTGTAACATTTAAAGTCTGTAAAAATGATCAAGAGCATACTGGAGTCTTTTTCTATAAACAGTATCAAGCCTAAGAATTCTATCTAGAAGAAGATCAAGAAGATCATGCCTCAGAAGAATTATGAAGAAGCTTAGAGTTGAATAAATTTGTTTTAAGAAAAATATTCTAAGTCAAGATATGTACAAGTCACATATTAAGTGTTATAGAGAAGTCATTCGAGAACTCCATAATGACTTATAGAGAACTCAGGAAAGCTACTAGAGAACTCAGAGATATCGACAAGCTAAATTGAAGACATAAAGATTGGAGATATCGACAAGTCATTTCTTCACTAGAGAACTCTGAGTTATCGACAAGTCAAAATTCACTAGAGAACTCTGAGTTATCAGTAAGTCAAATTTCACTAGAGAACTTAGAGATATCGACAAGCCAAAATTCACTAGAGAACTATGAGTTATTGATAAGTCAAATTTGACTAGAGAACTCTGAGTTATCGACAAGTGAACAAGTCACTAGAGAACTCAAAGATATCGATAAGCCAAAGTGAAGATATGAAGATGAGAGATCTCGAAAAGCAAAGTTCTCTTATAGAAAACTCAGAGATCTCTACAAGTGAAATCAACTATAGAGCAATGAGAGATCTCGATAAGCTAATATACTTATCGAGATGTCAAGTTCTCTATATGCCTAACTGGAGATCTCGAGGTAAAATATCAAAGTATAAATTGTAGACCATTTCAATATCCAAGATTGACAATCAACAAACAATCCAACCAGTTGGACTGACAAGTCTACAAAAAAGCAGCTTGAAGAGTGTGCAAGATCAAGTGTGAAGATTAACTAACATAGGAAGATGAAAGTTAACACAGTATGCAAAGATATGCTAAGCCAGAAATGGAAGATATACTTTTTCTAAAATGGAAATGATAAGTGATAGTTTACTAAAGTGAATAGCATATGTTATTATACACTGTGTAAACCAGTAGTTAAGTATGATACAAAATTAACACTGGTCGTTTGTTAGAGGTAACAATTTAGATCAGGAAATCTTGTATTCTCTCAAGGAAGAAGCTAAGCTCTTTATCAACAAAGAGCCTTGAAATTTTGTAGCAAAATATTCTTAATTTTTATATATAAAATTAAGTGAGTTTTGAAAGATCTGTGTACATTGTTATTGCTTATTTAATTTCAGTATTAACACATTCCACTGCAAGATTCACCCCCCTGTGTGTAATTCTTTACCTAACAGTAAGTCATGCCAGTGGTGAAGAAAATGTAGAAAACTCAAGTCAACAAACTCACACCAACAAATGGGATATGAGTCACACAAGAGAAGCAATTATTGGTGATCCAACTGTTGGAGTGAGGACTAGAAGTGCAACTACAAATGAATGTCTTCATGCATGTTTTCTTTCACAAGTTGAGCCCAAGAAAATTGAGGAAGCTCTACTTGATCATGATTGAATATCTGTTATGCAAGAGGAGCTAAATCAGTTTGAAAGAAACAAAATTTGGGAATTGGTTCCTGCACCAAAGAACATAAGTGTAATTTGAACAAAGTGGGTGTTCGGGAATAAAATGGATGAAAATGGAATTATTACTAGAAATAAAGCAAGGTTGGTTGCAAAAGGCTACTCACAGGAGAAGGAATTGATTATGATGAAACTTTTGCTCTAGTTACAAGACTTGAAGCAATAAGGATCTTTCTTGCATTTGCTGCACACTCAAATTTCAAGGTGTATCAATTGGATGTGAAGAGTGCATTCTTTAATGGTGAGTTGGAAGAAGAAGTTTATGTGCAATAACCACCTGGTTTTGAAGATCCAGAATTTCCTAACTTTGTGTACAAGCTACTCAAGGCTCTCTATGGACTAAAGCAAGCACCTAGAGCTTGGTATGACACACTGTCAGAATTTTTTAATTAAGCATGGATTCGTTAGAGGTACAATTGACAAGACTCTCTTCTACAAGCAGCATGGTGATGATATGATCCTAGTTCAGATTTATGTGGATGATATAATATTTGGTTCTACTAATGAAAAACAATGTCAAAGATTCTCAAAGCTCATTCAGAGTGAATATGAAATGAGTATGATGGGAGAACTTAGTTACTTTCTTGGACTTCAAGTCAGTCAAAGATATAATGGGATTTTCATCAGCCGAACTAAGAATGACAAGGATTTATTAAAGAAGTTTGGCATGGTTGATTGTTTACCTGCATCTACACCTATGTCTACAGCTACTAAGTTGGATGAAGATAAGAAACGGAAAAATATAGACATTTCAGGTTATTGAGGAATGATTGAATCTTTTTTGTATTTAGCTGCTAGTAGACCAGACATTATGTTTGAAAATGTCTGTGTGAAAGATTTCAAGTCAATCCAAAGGAATCACATTTGATGGTTGTGAAGAGAATTTTCAGATACTAAAAGGGGACTCCAAACTTGGGATTAGGGTATCCTAAAGGAACAGGTTTTCAAGCTGTTGAATACACAGATGTAGATTTCGCTGGATGCAGGGTTGATAGAAAGAGTACTAGGGGAAGCTGTCAGTTTCTTGGACAAAGACATGTATTTGGTATAGCAAGAAACAACAATCCGTGTCAACTTCCACAGCTGAGGCTGAATACATAGCTACTGGAAGTTGTTGTGCTCAAGTGCTTTGGATTAGAAATCAGATAATGGATTATGGCCTAGTGTTACACAAAATTCCAATTATGTGTGACAATACTAGTGCTATATCTATTGTGGCTAATCCAGTTAATCATTCTAGAACAAAGCACATTGATGTAAGGTACCATTTATATTAGAGAACATGTTGCAAATGGTACCATTGAGCTTATTTTTGTTCCAACAAAAAAATAATTAGCTGACATTTTTACTAAACCTTTGGATGAAGCAGCTTTCACCAGACGTATAGGTGAAATTGGAATGTTAAATTCTTCATACTAAAGGCAATAACTCAGCTAATATTTTGTAGCAGATTAATTTCTAGTAAATCAAAATTAATTTGATTTAATTGGGAATTAACTGGAATATGAGATATCAATATTTCAGAAATCTCTGTATATTTATTTTTCAAAATTCCAAATTTAGCTTGAAAATTTTCAATTCTAAAGAAAACTTTCTAAGTGTTAATTTACATTTTCAATATGTGAATTTATCATAAGACAGAGTCAAAAAGAACAAAATTATTTAGAGAAATGAGTTCTCGATAAGTCTAATTGACTTCTCGATAAGCCATTTTAAGACTTCTCGAATGAATTCTCGATAAGTCATTTTTCTGACTTCTCGAAAGACTTCTCGACAAGCCTTATTATGAGTTATTGATAAGTCATTGTAGAGTTCTCTATAAGTGTTAACTCACAGAGTTCTCTACAAGTATAAATTTTAGACTTGTTAATAACTCAGAACTGGGATAATTTAATTTAATAAATTATGTTGGTAAAATACTTTTGAAAAAATCATTCTGATTTTATTTTGATTTATTCAAATAAATATTAGAAACGATTCAGCCCATTCTGGACAAACTGGGTATTTACTGGACATCTCGACAAGTCATTTTCTAGTTCTCGATAAGGATCAGGAAAATGACATATCGATATGCATCTATTCTCTCAATATGACTTCTCGATAAGCAAATTCCAAACGTCCATTTTTAGTTCTCGATAAGTCATTTACCTTTTACTATAAATACCCAGACATCTCGACATATACCTCTTTACGCCTTCGAGATCTCTAAGTGACCTAATTTTTCCAATTTTCAACCACTCTCTCTCATTTCAAACTCGTTCTCTCTAATTTTTCATACCCACTCAATTTTACTCCTTTATAATGGCACTAATCAATGTTAGAACTGCAATCCCCAAGGATGGAACCAACTATCTTGCTTTCACAGATGTTAATCAAGCTCCCGACAGTTTCAAGGGGTTTGTTAAACTTTTTTCTGAGTCCTATCTTGCAGGAGCTCTAACTTCTAACCCAATCATTTACTTGGATGTTCTGCATGAATTCTGGACAACAGCTGTAGTGAGGACAATTGTGCATGACAACTCTGTGTCTATGGTGGTGAACTGCTCTATTGGAGGCCAACATGTGAAGTTTAATGAGCAAGATGTGAATCAAGCTTTTGGCATTTCAACTGAGAATTTGGTGGAGGTTCCAACATAGGATGAGCTAGCTGAGTTCATGGACTTCATCAACTATAGTAAAAGAATCAATATAGCCAGTCTGAACAAGAAGCTCCTAAGGAATGGTCCTTCTTGTTTGATTCCATTGTGAGGGCCTTCACTAGCAGAAAGACAGGATATGACAACATATCAAGTGTGGTCCAAAAGCTGGTGTTCTCCATAGCTCACAACAGACACCTGAATGTTGGTTTATTGATCCTAGAAGAACTTAGCACCAGGCTCACAATGCCCCTAGATACAAGAGGTAAGGAAATATTTTTCCCTAGGTTTATAATGTCTACTTTAAATCATAAAGTTAAGACATTCAATTACTTAATGGTATATATAGGACAAAAATAGGCAATTGTAAGCAAGTGTCCAAAATTTTATTTGGTACACTTACTACAAAGAACAAGGTAACTGTAAGCCTCAAAATCACTTCATTTATGTTGGAGAGATTTAGGACTTACCCTTACCCCATGTCTGACATGAGGTCTATAATTACATCTAGTGCAGTAATGGTTCCTGTACTTGTGGAAGAACAAACACATGAACACCAACAAGGACCTTCCCATACTGAAACCCTTCTTCTTTACCTTTAGAAGCTAGGAAACCAACCACTTCATCCTCTCAAAAGGGTGAAGTGAGTAAAAAGAAGAGAAAGCATGCACCTTTAGCAATAATAAATGAGAGTGGTGAGGACCAAACAGAACAAGAGTCACCCTTGGTCAAGAAAAAAAAAGGTAAAACAAACTGAGCTGACCACTCAAGCCACCTCTGCATCCTCCCAAAAGGATGTAATTGTAAAACAGGGACTTAAACAGACTCTAGAGGTATCCTCTCAACAGGGTGTCTCTATTGAACAAATCATCCCCCTAAATGCACCTTGTAAAGAGTCTACACAAACACTTGAACAAATTCAAGTATATTAAAGGAGAAATAAGGATGGCACACACAAAGAGAGCACATCTCTTAAAGCTCCCTCATTCATTTAGGAGGAACTTCCAACACTCAACTCTGAAATCCAAACTCTAATTTCCCAAATTTCTTCTTCATTTAATCAAACTCTTGAATCTGATTCTAAAGAGTTACCAACATCAAGGGACATGGTTCAAGAAACTGTGCTCACCACCCAGAAACCCAATTTAGTTGGTAAGAGGCTACATGCTAGGGTAGACCATGATGACACCAACACAAACACATGGGTTTCATCAGTTTTTACTGAAGACCCTGTGGTAGTTTCCAATGCACCTTCATGTGCAAATCAACCTTCCAGGTTGTAAGGTTTGAGGGTAGTACTCCTAAAGGGGAGCTATCTAAATCCTCTCCAATTTAATTGGAGTTTCCTGTTGGAGGAACAACTCCCCTCAAAACCCTAGCTAAGATTGCACTCACAATTGACCAATGATCCTGCTATGGGGGAGGCAAGTACATCACTTTCAAGTGACAGTGGTTTGAGACTAGAGTACATGACAGTAACCTAGTTAACTCCCCTCCAATGCCAATGGAGGTTCCCACCACAATTGGAGAACAACAAATGTCATAACCACAGCTCATCCTGTGAGTCAAATTGTGACATCTGTCACATGTGGTTCTATTACAGCTGCACCCTCCACTTCACAACCTAAAGATATTCCTTCAACATCCAACCCTTCACAATAACCATCTCATCCAATCAAACAGTGGTTACAAAATGTTCAATCCCAATCAACCACAGTAGATGACCTTGTGGTTGATCAGCTTTCAGGCCTTGCAAACATCACACAACATCTGCACACTATAGACATGACATATTAAGACTATCAGACAATTCTGCTCACTTATAATGAAGATGTTGAGAAGCAAAAACAGGAGATAGTGAATGAAGCTGAGCAAGATGGCAATATGGATGCTTGGATTTCTAAGGACTTCACATTGGAGATGGATCAGGTCTTGGCAAGATTCAGGGAGTAATATGTCACCATTTTAGGGAGTAATGCCAAGATCCTCACTCCACAAGAAGTGTATGATGTAGTCAATTAAGTCTACAAGGCTCAAATCAAAGCTTTTCACCTCTTTGGTAAAGCACTACAAGTGACTTTGACTGGTCATCAAGATAAGATCAGAAAGATGGTAAGGGAGAAGACGGATGAGATCATACCTTCACAGGTTGAGATCAAATCAAAATTCAAGACTTTTGCAGACAAGATGGCAAGGTTTGATCTCACTAAAGTGGACACAAATATCAAAAATCTAAGGCAATCCTTATGGATTTGCATGAGGTGGTTCAGCAGCACATTACAAAGTCTAATGATACCAGACTCAAGCTAGACCAACTTTATTAAAGTAGGTATGAGCCATCTGCTCTTTTGATGGAAGGCATCAAGGAAGTTGTGCAAGCCATATTTAGTACCTCAGGTTCTTCTAGCTCTCAACAACCCATATCAACATCCACAAACTTGCAAATCCAGTCTCTCCAATCTCAGGTCTCTACCTTACAGTCAGCAGATGAGTCTTTAAAAATCAAGTATCATAACTCACAGCAATGGTGGCAAGTCAACAGGCTGATATCCAAACCTTGATGGACTCTCACAGGCACCTTCAAATGCAAAATTCAGTATCTTTGGGAGTCATCATGGGTGCACTCAACATACCACTGTCTGCACTTCCAAAAGTTGTGATGCCTGAAATTCCTACACCACTCATCTTTCCTGCTAACAAGACTAAGGGGGAGATAGATGCTAGGTTATTAAGATCATCTACCCAAGATGTTCAAGTTGCTAATAAAGGAAAATCTCAAGAAGTTGATATTGGAATGGAGAGGCTTATCAAAGTAGTTGAGAGACCTAGTCTGAGCAGGGAATTTGGTGAATTGCTCAAGGCTCTCAAGGCTTCTCTAAAAAACAACTTATTCACATCCAAGAAGGCCTTGGACAAGACAATAAATTTTATAAGGGTGATCTTGGTGACAAGGGATAATTTTTATGAGAAAAGGATTGTGGTCAACATAAATGACTCAGGGGTAGACAGGTGTATACATGTTTCCCTTAACTATCTCATAACTAGAAGGGCATCTGAGTTGGACATTCTGATAAATAAAGTCAACAAAGTGATTCAAGAAGACACCCTCTTGCTAACAGAATTGAAGAAAGCTCAATTAGCTGCTTTTATGGAAGCATACTTATAGCCAAGCAAGGGAGTGGTATACAGCTGTCCTACCACCAAACATTACAAACACTTCCAAATTCCTAAGCAATATGTCATGGCAAAAAAAGCTGATAATGACTTTGGAGACAGACTTAAAGACTAAGCAGTACAAGACTGTTGAAGATGAAGAAATGGTCAAGTTGTTAGGAAGATACTTGAGAAATTCTGAAGCTAATTTGCCCAAAACTCAAATAAATAAGAATGATTTGGATGATGATGAGCAGAAGAAAAATGATCAAAAACCTTATGGCTCAAATCAAAGTCAATCCTCTAAGGCAACTGGCAGCAAAGAAGGAAATGATGAGAAGAAGGGTGATGAGAGAAGAAGGAAGAAGAAGGAGGATGGTTTAGAACCAAAGAAAAATACCCTACAAATCCAAATCAATCAAACTCAAACCCTGTTATTCCCTAACAATACAACAAGAATTACAGAAGAGGGGTTGAATGTAATTCTGGCTTCTTTTTCAAGATTTTAAAACTTTTCTTACATGATAATATATAAGTGTTTGATTTGCAGAGTACGGAATAAATGATTTATATGAATCAAAACACAAAATAATAAAAACACAAGCTTTTAAAACTTTCTAGTGGATTTGAAAGTATCCACCAGATATATATATATATATATCGAGTAAGAACCCTGTGAAGCTTGAATAGCTCACAGCTGTTTACAAGTATGAACAACTAAACTTACAGAGAAATGTTACAGAATACAGCTTGAAAATGTTTCTCTGAAAATGTGAGTGCTTAGTTAGTTGCTTTTTTCTCTACTAGCTACACTTGGTTTATATATCACCAAGTTTATATGACAATAAGTGTTAGGTCACACACACTGTAGAGGGGGTGAATGCAGTGTAGAGTACAATCAAATCGAACTTTAATATCTCAAGTAACAGAAAACAAACTTTATTGAAACAATAAACTCTATTACAATATGGAACTGTTACCTCTCAGTGATGAACAAATATCATGAGAGCTGCTAGGGTTACAATGTGTTATTCCTAGAGGACTAACAATGAGATTTACAGAAGGGGGGTTGAATGTAAATCTCAAAACTTTTTCAGGTTTTGAGAAGTTTATTAAAGCAGTGTGTTCTAGATGAACAAGTGTATGAATTGCTTTGAGCTAATGCAGACAGATATATATTCAAACACAAAATGTAAAGAACATAACAAACTTTAAAAACTTTTCTGGTGGATTTGTTGTTCCACCAGAGATGGTATATTAGAAAATCTGTGTTCAACAATGTTGATCACAGCTGCATCCTAGTACAAACTAGATGAATTTTCTCTCAAGATATTTCTTAACAGCTCTGGAAAATCTCTCTCTAATTACTAGCTTCTTCTTGGTTTATATATTACCAAGTGTACAAGTGAAAAACAATATAAAATTACAATAGTAAAATAAGTTCTTCACTTGCTTCTTTTCCTGTTCACTCCAGTACTTTGTTGACTATTGCATCTTTGTACTAAAGAAGAACGGCTGCTTTTTCTGTTGATCCTGAAATTCGGCTGCCACATCTCAGTTTTCTCTGTCAACCCATGTGCCTCTGTCTGTAGGTACAACTACCACTTATCAACGGCTAATTAGCAGAACATCCGTTGAAGCTTTCATCCGTTAATGACTTCATCCGTTGAAGGATGTTATCCGTTGAAGCTTTCATCCGTTGATGCATTTATCCGTTGATGCTCTCATCCGTTGAAGGATGTTATCCGTTGAAGCTTTAGAGACATCCGTTGAAGCTTAGCTTCTCATCCGTTGAAGGTCTTTAAGTCATCCGTTGATACCACTTCATTTATACAAAATTACAAGGCATGAAATATTTACAATTGGCCTTCCTATCTGCATATCATCTAGTAGTCAACATGACTTATAGTTTCTCTCAACTTCTAAGAATTACATTTTAAATACAGAGACTGAAATATGCTACAATACTAGACTTATTTCTAAGTAAAGCTACACCATCAACGGATAGCCAAAGTGGTCTTATCCGTTGAGGCTACTGACACTAAATTTCTACTTAAGTATTTTGTTAAACATATCATCAAACTAATGCACATATATTCCTAACAATCTCCCCCTATTTATGTCTATAAGAATTGTAGGCTTAAATTCAGGGTTAACTTGATGATAACAAAACACTTAACAAATATTTGAATTGAAACTAAGTAGAAATATAAAAGTGCTGCAAAAGTGTATGTACTAGGAGGTAATTGAAGATTTACAGTATTTCCAAGGGTGCTCCTCTAGCCTGAGCAAATCATTATTTTCTTCTTTGTTCCCTGGTTTTCTTTCCTAGCCCTTTGTCATTTTCCTCAAATTGGAGTTGGAGTTGTCTGAAGAATTCAGCTTCATCTTCATCACTGATATCCAACTTAGATTGCATTTCTTTGAGAGTTTCATTGCTGGCAATCTTGAGTTGGTCTTCAAGTCTGAAAAATCTTCTGACTCCTTTGTCATCTCTAAATTCCATCAACCAATGAGGTGATTTGTGAATTTTAGTTCCCCTTTCTTGTATGAGTAAGGTTCTGGGCAAAGCATTTGGTTCCCTCCAAGTCTTCCTTATGTTGGCAATCTTGTTGAGAATTTCAGTCTTGGCTGTTCTGGTAAAGCCAGAATCCTTTTTGATGGCTGAAAAGACTCTGATCAAGGTAGAGTAGCCTTCATTTAGAATCCTGTAGAGAGGCCATGTTCTTTCCCCAGCTCCCTTATATCTGAAAACCAATCTCTCTGGTAGCTGTCTGTAGGCAGCTATTCCCCTTACTTCCTCCAGCTCATCCAGATAGAGATTAATGTCTGAAGCTTCTTTTATGTCACAGATGTGAACATAATCATCTTTAGAAATGGGTGGCTTAGGGTTAGGTTTTTGTTTTTGAGTGAATTTCTTAGAGGTTAGGGGAGGTGTAGATTTAGATTTTCTTTTCTGTTTCTTTGGTAGTGGTAGAGTGGTTAAAAAGGTAGGCAATGTGATGTTGTCCCAATCAATAGGTTCCTCTTTTGGAATGATTGGTTCACCATGGATATTTATAGAGGGATCAGCAACAAAAGGTTTAGGTATGGAAGGTAGTGGTTTAGATATAGATTTGGTATCTTCAGGGTTATCTTCACTCCTTCTGTGTGCCTTGGCCTTTCTTCTGTTTCCCTTCTGCCATTCCTCTCTTTCTTCCATATTTTCACCAAATATGCTCCCAAGAACCTCATCTAAGTTAGCAATCTTTTCTTCACCCCTGACTTCAATTCCTTTCATTTCTTCAACTTGGCTTGACTTTAGCTGTTTTTCAAGCTTTGCTTGTGCTCTTTTGTCAGCCTTGAGTTTTACAGCTTCTTTCTTCAACCTTCTGGTTTCTTCCCTTTTGGCCTTTAGAAATTTGGGATGTCCTTGCATCACACAGATACTCTTTCCCTCTCTATAGATAAAGGCCATGTCCATTCTCTCACCCTTGTCCTTGGTCTCCTTCTTCTTTATGATGCTTGCACTTAGAACTTTGTCTCCATCAGGTTTTGGAAGAGGAAAGTCTACTTCCTGCATCTGAGCAAAGTCTAGGGGATTCTTTGTGGAGTCCATACTGGATCTAGTGTTAGGCTTTAGAACCATAGGTTTTAAATTCTTGAAAGAAGTCTCTCCAACCTTATTTCTCCCTACTGGCTTGAGCTCCATGTTGATTGGTTCAATCTTTGTGCTAAATTTCACAGATGTTGATTTATTTTGTGTAGAACCAAACACCAATTGCAACCTTTCATCAATTCTCCTCCATTGTTCTTTCATTTGTATTTCAGCTGCTGCTAGCTGAATCAAATCAATTCCATCAGGTTTTCCCTTGATTTGAATGATTGGAGAGGTAGTGATGGCAGGAACTAGCACTTTAGATATCTGAATCTTTGTAGAGGGCTCTCCTTCCCCTTCCCTTTTATTCTCCCCCTTTTTGTTATCATCAAGGAGAGGGGTCAAGCCTTGTGCTTTTGCCAGCTGCATTAGGAGATTGGTTTGAGATTGTTGGTTGAGAAGAAGGGTGGCCACAGAATCTTCAATTCCTTGAACTCTGTCTTCCAACTTGGCCAGCCTTTGTTCAGTAACTGATTCCTTTTTCAATCTCGAAACCAAGTCCTGCAAAGTACCATAGGGCATGACTGAATCCAATTTTTCTGAAGTGAAGGATTTCAAGTCAGCAATATCTTTCCTGAGATCATCTAGACTCATATCTTGCTTTACTTTCTGCAACTTCATGAGATGCAGTGAGTCCAGGTGAGCTTGGAGGATAGCCTTGATATTTGCATTTGAAGTGTTCTGAATGGCCTGTTGAATAGTGATGATTTGTTTGACCAAGTGGACATTGAATTCACCTGTTCTATGCTCCTTAGTCAAGGCCCATTCAGGTAGATTAGGAATGGAATTAGGGTCTTCATCTCCCCCTATGTTCATGCTTCCATCAGAAGAAATAGAGTCATCATCATCAGAATTTACTCCAAATTCCTCAGATGGCTCACCAGCTGTAGAAGGCATCCTGTTAATAGCAGCTTTATCCCTTTGAAGAGATTCTGTTGAGTGCACTAGATGTAGTGTCCTCTCTGCCTCCTCATTGCCCTGAGCAGCCAACAGTTGATAGGCTGTCACAGGATGAGTAAAAGTGTCAGCATCCAAGGAAATGTTATCAATTACAGCTTTGTAATGTTGCTGAAATTGTCTTTCCTTTTCAGCATCATCCACAATCATTGACTCATGAGCAATGGCTGGTTCCACCCTTGTATCAACTGTACCTGCTTTTCTCTCTTTTTCTCTATGTTCTTGCATCAGGGGCTCCCCCTGGCTCACACATCTCACTCCCTCACCTTCACCTTCTAAGGTGGTACTCCACTCACTGACTTTTGCCATGCTGGAAGAAATAGCATGCATTTTTGTGCTCTCAATCTCTCCTTTTGCCTGGGAGCAACCCAGCCTCTCACTCAAATTTTCACTCCCTGCCCTCAATCCTAAAAGTGATTGCACAGTATTCATGTCTTCTACACTTGGAATCATTTCAGTTATTTGTGTAGAGACTATCAACGGATGTGGAATATCCGTTGAAGTTGAAACTGTTGTTATCAACGGATAACTGCTGTTAAGCTTATCCGTTGAAGAGCAACCACTTGTCAACGGATGAGTGATATCCGTTGAAGAAGGAAAAGAAGATGAAATTGAAAGTGATATAATTGTTGAATCTGTATAGATTGATTTGATATGTGTTGATACAGATCCTTCAATTATATCTGAAAGAATTTGCGGGTGATCCAACAAATCATCTAAAAGATGATGATCACCTGTATTTGAGTGGGGCTCCTCCCTGAGTTGTAAAGAGGGAGAATCAGGAATTGATGGGAATAACATATCCACATCCAGAGATGGTGAAGAAGTATTTGGTGATTGATGTGTAGTTATTGTGAGAGAATGGGGCTGTGACTCCACATTTATTGGAGTCACATCAAACTGAGTTTGAGAAGGCACAGAGACAGATGGATGTATCTATGCAGTGTGTGCACCCTGTGTAGAAGATTGGGTTCTAGCCTTCTTCCTTCTAATAAAAGCTTTTGTAGGTGAGTGTTTGGCTTTAGTGTCCCTCCCTCTTTTGTTCTGTGTTCCTGGTTGGGAACTCTTTTCAATAGTAACATCCTTTTGGGAGGATGCTACTAGGGATGTGCTAGAAACCTTTTCAACCACCACAGCTTTTTGAGAAACTGGGGCTTGGCTAGCTTGGGAAGCACTCAACTCTCCTTCCTTATCCTGGGGGTTTCTTTGATGTTCACCCCTCCCCTCACCACTCACACCCTGTTCACTTCCCTCAGGGTTAATGGTTGTTGTTACAACTGTTGTCTTTTGAGAAACAACAGAGGTGGTTTTCTTTGTCTTGGATTTTGAAAGTTTAGATTTGGTGACCTTGGTAGAAATCTGTTGGGGCATTGACACAGATTTCATGGCCACACTAGAAGATAAAGAAATAGAGGGGTTGGAAGAAGTAGGAGTTGTAGAAGCAATTACCTCACCTACCTGGGGTGCATTCATGATTGGTAAATATACCAATTGCACACTGCTGTTTAGATCCATTCTCTTCAAGTCTGCAAGAACTCTTTTCTCTTGTGCCCAGCACTTGAGTTTATTATTCTCATTGATTATGACTAAACCTTCAGCAACATGGTTAGCCAATAACATAAAGAATCTAGCATAATAGATGTTATTGGGTCTATTAGCTTTGTTACCTAATCTAGTACCTAATTCTAGCATCACATAGTTGCTAAAGTTAAAGTACCTATCAGAAACAAGCATATAGAACATATTAACAAGAGATGAAGTTATGGCATCAAAATTACTAATTTTCCCAGAGAAAACCTTTATGAAGGCATCCCCAAGAAAACTCCATTCTTTCCTAAGGCCTTTTCGTCTAATACCCCCTAAATTAGCAGAGTTAAGAGAGTAACCTATGGAATCTAACATGCTGGATACATCACTATCAGTGTGTGGTGTCATGGCATTGTTCTCAGGTAATTTAAAACATGCTTGTAAGTCATCACAGTTAATACAGTGATTTTTACCTTTGAGAGTGAAGGAGATAGTCATATCCATGGAGTTGAACTCAGCAGTTGTCCAAATCTCCTCAACTACTTCACAGAAAATCGTTGGGGCTTCCAGCATTGCATAGCTAAGTTTACAGTTTTTGATGAAGTCCATCATTTTGTGATAATCTGAGTGGGCTTCATTCTTTTCTACCAGAGCTATGAAATTGTTCTTCTCGTAGATGAACCCAGATTGAGACATAATCTTCACGACTGGTGCCATTGTTGTGAGTAGAAATTGCAGAGAATAACTTGAAGGTTTTGCAGAGAGAAAATGGTAAATGCTTGAAATTCTAAGAAAGCGTAAAGTAATAATGAACAATCAGAAGGGCTTATATGCTTTCAAAGAAAAAGAAATAAATAAAGGATTAATCAATAAGTAGGTGTTAGTGAATTTCAGCCGTTTAAGAATAAACTGTAAGTATTCTAATAACTACCTTTAAAACCAATACATACAGATGTATGTATGGTATCAACGGTTAAGAAAATAGAATCAACGGCTGTGAAACACCTCAAACGTCTGATGTGACATTTCAACGGATAATGTAAATTGTCATCCGTTGAAAGGTACTTCAGCTTTATCCGTTTACGGATAAAAGTTCCAGAGATATACTTGTCTTTCAACGGATAATGAATATCCGTTGATAGAGCAATTTTAACTTTAACGGATAGGGAACATCCGTTGATGGAATAAACTTTGTTAAAAGTCAAATTTGTTCTAGCAACTAATATATTTCAGGCTTCTCATCAAATTGCAAAGAAGACATGAATTTTAAGAGTAATTAAGCATACCTAGCTCACTTACCAATCTTGTGAATGTTGATTCATCAAGTGGCTTGGTAAATATGTCAGCAATTTGTTGTTCACTTGGAACAAAATGTAGTTCCACTGTACCATTCATGACATGCTCCCTAATGAAGTGGTACTTGATATCAATGTGCTTGGTCCTTGAGTGCTGTACAGGATTCTCTGTTATGGCTATGGCACTTGTGTTGTCACAAAAGATAGGTATTCTATCAACATGAAGTCCATAATCAAGGAGTTGATTCCTCGTCCATAACATTTGAGAACAGCAACTTCCAGCAGCAATGTATTCAGCCTCAGCTGTAGAAGTAGAGACTGAATTTTGCTTTTTGCTAAACCATGATACAAGCTTGTTTCCCAGGAATTGGCAGGAGCCTGTTGTACTTTTCCTGTCTATTTTGCAACCTGCATAGTCTGCATCTGAATAACCAATTAGATCAAAGCCAGATTCTCTAGGATACCAAATTCCTAAATTTGGTGTACCCTTGAGATATCTGAAAATTCTCTTGATAGCAATTAAGTGAGACTCCCTAGGATCAGCTTGAAATCTAGCACACAGACATGTAGCAAACATTATATCTGGTCTGTTGGCAGTTAAATATAAAAGTGAACCAACCATGCCTCTATAACTTGTAATGTCCACAGACCTTTCAGTCTTATTTAATTCAAGTTTGGTGGCAGTGGCCATGGGAGTTTTTGCAGATGAGCATTCCATTAAGTCAAACTTCTTTAAAAGATCATAAATATATTTAGTTTGACTAATGAAAATTCCATCACTAACTTGTTTAACTTGTAAACCAAGAAAATAGGTTAGTTCTCCCATTAGGCTAATTTCATATTTACTTTGCATTAGCTTAGCAAACTTTTTGCAAAGTTTATCATCTATAGAGCCAAATATTATGTCATCTACATAAATTTGAACAAGTATACTAGAGCCATTAACATCCCTAAAGAAGAGAGTTTTATCAACAGTACCTCTAGTGAAGTGATTCTCCAAAAGAAATTTTGATAAGGTTTCATACCAGGCTCTAGGTGCTTGCTTCAGTCCATAGAGTGCTTTCAACAGATAATACACATAGTCTGGAAAATTTGGATCTTCAAATCCTGGAGGTTGACTTACATAGACTTCTTCCTCTAATTTCCCATTTAGAAATGCACTCTTGACATCCATTTGATAGACTTTGAAATTGGCATGGGCTGCATGGGCTAGAAATATTCTGATGGCTTCAAGTCTTGCAACAGGAGCATATGTTTCATCAAAATCTATTCCCTCTTGCTGAGAATAGCCTTTAGCAACCAGTCTGGCTTTATTCTTTATGATAATGCCATTTTCATCCATCTTGTTTCTGAATACCCACTTTGTGTCAATAGGACTCTTGTTCTTTGGTTTGGGTACCAGCTTCCAAACTTGGTTTCTCTCAAATTGGTTTAGCTCTTCCTGCATAGCTAATATCCAATCTGGATCCAATAGAGCTTCTTCCACTTTCTTAGGTTCCTCCTGAGATAGAAAACTACTGTACAGACATTCATCTTGAGTAGCTCTTCTTGTTTGCACTTTAGATGATGCATCACCAATGATCAGTTCAAAGGGATGATTCTTGGTCCATTTCCTTTGTGGTGGAAGATGTGCTCTAGATGAGGTGGCCTCAGTATTGTCATGATGTGAGACAGAGTGTTGACTAGTTGAAACTCCCCCTGAGTTGTTGGTCCTTTGCAGGGAACTTGGAGTTCTATCAACTGATGATGTAAATCGATTATCCGTTGATGAACTATGATCAACGGATGCTTCATTTTGTACTTCAACGGATGGTGCACTATGTCTTTCAACGGATACTGCATTGCTTCTATCAATGGATGCAGTATTTTGTGCATTATCCAGGGGCATGTTTTGAATCCCTTTTGAAGTGTCATCTCCATCAGTCTCCTCTTCACTATCATCACAATATATCTCAATATTGTCAAATTTGAGTCTCTCATTATGTCCCTCATCTGTTAGTCCATCAATCTTTTTATCATCAAACACAACATGCACAGATTCCATAACAATGTTGGTTCTTAGATTGTAGACCCTATAAGATTTTCCAGCTGAATAACCAACAAATATTCCTTCATCAGCCTTTGCATCAAACTTCCCTTTATGGTCAGATTGATTCCTCAGTATAAAGCATTTACATCCAAAGACATGAAGAAAGTTTAGAGTTGGTTTTCTTCTCTTGAACAACTGATAAGGAGTCATGCCTTTAGCTTGATTGATCAAAGAAATATTCTGAGTGAAGCAGGCACAATTAACAGCTTTAGCCCAGAAATATGTTGGTAACTTTGATTCTTCAAGCATTGTTCTGGCAGCTTCAATTAAAGATCTGTTCTTTCTTTCAACAACCCCATTTTGCTGAGGTGTTCTTGGAGCTGAGAACTCATGCATGATTCCATTTTCTTCACAGAACAGCCTTAATGCCAAATTCTTGAACTCAGTTCCATTGTCACTCCTGATATTTCTAACCTTCAAGTCAGGATGATTGTTGACTTGCCTGATGTGATTGATAATGATTTCACTTGCTTCATCCTTTGATCCAAGAAAACAGACCCATGAGAACTTAGAGAAATCATCTACAATCACTAAGCAATATCTTTTTCTTGCTATTGACAATACATTGACTGGTCCAAACAAATCCATATGTAGCAGCTGTAATGGTTCATCAATTGTTGTTTCAAGCTTCTTCTGAAATGATGCTTTCCTTTGTTTGCCTTTCTGACAAGCATCACACAGACCATCCCTTGAGAATTCAACAAGAGGAATTCCTCTTACTAAGTCCTTTTTGACTAGATCATTCATTGTTTTGAAATTCAAATGGGATAGCTTCTTGTGCCATAGCCAACTCTCAACTGAACTTGCTTTGCTGAAGAGACAAGTAATAGATTCTGCATCTGTAGAGTTGAAGTCAGCTAAGTACACATTTCCTTTTCTAACTCCAGTTAGAACCACTTTGTTGTCTTCCTTACTAGTGACAACACAGGCTTCAGAATTGAAGGAAACTGTATTCCCTCTATCACATAGTTGACTGATACTCAGTAAGTTGTGCTTGAGACCATCAACTAATGCAACTTCTTCAATGATGACATTCCTTGTTGAAATCAAGCCATATCCCATAGTAAACCCTTTGCTGTCATCTCCAAAGGTTATGCTGGGGCCAGCTCTCTCTTTAAACTCTGTGAGCAGGGAGAAATCTCCAGTCATGTGTCTTGAACAGCCACTGTCCAAGTACCATAGATTTCTTCTATTTTCCTGCACACCACAAAATCAATCAATTTGATTTTGGTACCCAAGTTTCCTTGGGTCCATTCTTGTTAGCCTTTCTCCTAGACTTCATTCCTCCTGCATCTTTAGACTTAGGTGAGTTTGAGTCAACCTTGGTCTTAGATGTGGTTGGTTGAGGTGTAGGGTTAGTCACAACATTATCCATCACATTTATAGAATTATTAGGCATGGATTGTGCATACATGTTATTCCACATTGGCATATTGTATGGCATTTGAGGCATACTGAATGCAGCAAGATAAGGATTGTTAAAATATGGCATGTTTGCAAAATGTGCATAAGGATTTTGTTGAGACATAACAGGCATAGCATGTAGAGGTGATACAGACATGTTAGGCATGGAAGAGGGTACAGTTATGGGAGATTTCTTAATAGATTTACAGTTAGCAGATAGATGATTAACACTACTACAATGCACACAGCTTTTTCTAGGAGCATACTTGTCAGGTGTGTAATTGTTATGTTTGTTAACTCCTACCTTCCCATTTCTGTTGGATTTCCTTTTGGATTCCTTTTTATCCTCAACCATCTTGAGCCTATTGTTTAACTGTTCTAAGGTCATGTGCCCTACATTCACCTTTCTGACATCTTTGGATGTGCTTGCTCCTTCTTTGACAAAGTTCTTTGAAGTTGAACCAAACTTTTTGTTGAGTTTCTTTAGATTTTCTCTTTTAGAAACATCTGCCTGTTTTAATTGAGGAACCTTCAACGGATGTTCCTTTTCTTCCTTCAACGGATAACTTTCATCATCCGTTGATTCCACATCCGTTGACAGTCCATCAATTAATTCCAGTTTCTTTTTATTTTTATCCCAGGCAGTTTTACAGAATGATTCAATTCCTTGGACTTTGGCAATTTGAGCACTTACATCCCTAGATGTTTTCCAGGCTTTAATCACCTCTTGCTCTTTCTCTAATTGATTGGAAAGTATTTCTACTTTCTTAACAGATTCAGCTAGTTCATTTTCAACAGATATACAATGCAATTTGGTTTTCTCTAGGTCAATCAACTTATTTTCTAACACAGTATTTCTATTACTTAAAAACAGATTGTTCTCTTTGATCCTACTATTTTCTTTAGCAAGAGATTTAAGAGACACACGCAAATGATACAATTCAGTAGACATGTCATTGAAAGCATCATTGCACTCTTCTTTAGTAAGCTGTGTTAAATCAGTAGTGATTACCTGATTGCTTGATGAACTAACTTCGTTTTCTTCAGAATCAGCCATGAGAGCAAGGTTGACATAATCCACATCTTCATCCTCTTCATCTCCATCAGCTGCCCAGTCCTTTTCTTGAGTGATGAAAGCCCTTTCCTTCTGTTTGAGTAGATCAAAATATTTCTTTTTGTAATCTACTTGTTCAAATTTCTTCTTTTCAGAGGTTGGCTTTCTGCACTCACTTGCAAAGTGTCCACTTATACCACAATTAAAACACTTGAACTTGGATTTGTCCACCATGTTCTTATAGGGTTTAGTGGCTCTAGTGTTTTTCCTGAACTTCATCTTTGCAAATCTCCTGGACAGAAATGCAAGATGCTCATCAATACCATCAGAGTCATCTTGACTGGAGTTGTCTTCATTTTCAGCAACTTGCTCTTTACCCTTGTCTGATTCTGGATTTCTTACACCATCTTTGGAGCTTGATGTAGATCTCACAGTTTCTTTTCTGCATTCTTTCTCATTTTCAGCTACCAATGCAACTGAACCTCCTTTCTTTCTCCCCCTCTCCAATACCTCATCCTGTTCCAACTCTAGTTCATAAGTCTTCAAGATTCCATATAATCTTTCAAGAGTAAAGTCCTTATAATCCTGAGAGTTTCTTAAGGAAACAGTCATGGGTTTCCATTCCTTTGGTAAGGATCTCAAAAATTTAAGATTTGAATCCTTCACCTGGTACACTCTACCATACAGCTTCAGTCCATTCAACAGCTTTTGGAATCTATTAAATGTGTCATTTAAAGATTCATTCTCTTCAAAATGAAAGTACTCATACTGTTGAATGAGAAGCTGCATTTTGTTCTCTTTTACTTGTTCTGTACCTTCACACAGCAACTGAACTGTGTCCCAAACCTCTTTGGCAGTTGAACAATTTATCACATTATCAAACATATCCTTGTCAAGACCATTAAACAAAATGTTCATAGCCTTCTTATCCTTGTGGACTTCTTCTGTGTCTTCCATTGTCCATTCTGCTCTAGGTTTTGGAATGGATTGACCAACAGCAATTGTGGCCGTAGCAACTGTGGCTACTTTGTGGGGAATGTGAGGACCATTCTCAATGCAGTTTACATAACCTTCATCTTGGGAGAGTAGATGAAGGTGCATTTTCACCTTCCAGTGGTGATAACTGTCTTTGTCAAGAACTGGGATCTTTACTCCAATATCCTTCTTACTCATCTTTGTTAGATTCCAAGATCTTTAAACTCTTTGTGTGTCAAGAGCTTGCTCTGATACCAATTGTTATTCCTAGAGGACTAACAATGAGATTTACAGAAGGGGGGTTGAATGTAAATCTCAAAACTTTTTCAGGTTTTGAGAAGTTTATTAAAGCAGTGTGTTCTAGATGAACAAGTGTATGAATTGCTTTGAGCTAATGCAGACAGATATATATTCAAACACAAAATGTAAAGAACATAACAAACTTTAAAAACTTTTCTGGTGGATTTGTTGTTCCACCAGAGATGGTATATTAGAAAATCTGTGTTCAACAATGTTGATCACAGCTGCATCCTAGTACAAACTAGATGAATTTTCTCTCAAGATATTTCTTAACAGCTCTGGAAAATCTCTCTCTAATTACTAGCTTCTTCTTGGTTTATATATTACCAAGTGTACAAGTGAAAAACAATATAAAATTACAATAGTAAAATAAGTTCTTCACTTGCTTCTTTTCCTGTTCACTCCAGTACTTTGTTGACTATTGCATCTTTGTACTAAAGAAGAACGGCTGCTTTTTCTGTTGATCCTGAAATTCGGCTGCCACATCTCAGTTTTCTCTGTCAACCCATGTGCCTCTGTCTGTAGGTACAACTACCACTTATCAACGGCTAATTAGCAGAACATCCGTTGAAGCTTTCATCCGTTAATGACTTCATCCGTTGAAGGATGTTATCCGTTGAAGCTTTCATCCGTTGATGCATTTATCCGTTGATGCTCTCATCCGTTGAAGGATGTTATCCGTTGAAGCTTTAGAGACATCCGTTGAAGCTTAGCTTCTCATCCGTTGAAGGTCTTTAAGTCATCCGTTGATACCACTTCATTTATACAAAATTACAAGGCATGAAATATTTACAATTGGCCTTCCTATCTGCATATCATCTAGTAGTCAACATGACTTATAGTTTCTCTCAACTTCTAAGAATTACATTTTAAATACAGAGACTGAAATATGCTACAATACTAGACTTATTTCTAAGTAAAGCTACACCATCAACGGATAGCCAAAGTGGTCTTATCCGTTGAGGCTACTGACACTAAATTTCTACTTAAGTATTTTGTTAAACATATCATCAAACTAATGCACATATATTCCTAACACAATGAATAATCTTCTCGAATATGATAACACTTTTAGTGTAAACCCTATGTATGTGTTTATATACTACACAGTTACAAGATAATCGCTAATTGATATGGAATATAATTATGCTTCCTAAAATATATCAATCAGATATCTTTTCTTCCAAGTATTCTATTCTTCATAGAATTCCTTCTTCATGCATATCTCTTCTTATGTTTATCTCGATCTTCTTTCCTTTAATCAGCTACTGTCCTTATCTGAACATCCTTCAGCACTTAAGTTCTGATATCCATCTTCTGATGATTATCTCCTGATAATATAAGTACTGATATCCTTAAGTCCTGACTTTCACTAAGTACTGATTTATCCTGTTTAAGTAAGATCTGAAAACTAAACATAAATCATATTAACCATGACATTATCAAATATATCTAACAATCTCCCCCAACTTGTAAATTAGCATAATATACAAGTTTAATAGATATTTGATGATGTCAAAAACATTAAGTACAAATGCATGAGAATAAGACTAGATAACTACAACTTACAGTCCTTAAAGCTTTACCAATATTTAACTTCTGATAACAGCTTCAGTCTGTACAAATATCAGAATTTAAGCAGTTGTAGATCTTGACTTGGCTTCATCCTCTAATCTCTCTGATGTCAGGAGTTGTTCTGAGATAGTTCTTCAACAAACATCTCTCAGCATATCTAAGTTCATCAATCATCCTCCTTTTAGCATCTTTAAGCTCTGCATTATCTTCACCAATTTGAAAGATTACAGCCCTGAGATCATTAATCTTTGCTTTTCTTATATCCTGATCCAGTCTGATCAAATAAGCTTTATCAGACTCAAGATTGAATTCCACAGCCCTGTAACCCAGAAAGGTAGTTATAATTTTAGCAGTGTTGTGCTTCATTTCAACTATATCACCCTTGTGATCTCTATACATTGGAACATATGTGCTGTCAGACTTAACAGAATAAAGCCTTTTCTGTCTCTGAATCTGATCCTTCAAATAGTTTGCAGCACTTCCTGTCAATCTGTCATCCACTTGAAGTAAGAATAGTACATGCTCCAATTCTTCAAAATACTTCAATGGAATGGCATTTTGCCTTATATGATAAACCCTACCATCTGTCATAAAGTACAACAAGATGTGTTCTTTCAAGTAGGTATGGTAAACCATTTGTACAGATTCCAGTTGATTCAATCTCTCAGGAGTTGCTCCAATACCTGGTTCACTCAAGGAAGTTGGATCATTGGCAATGTTCTGTATTCTTCTTTCATCAGCACTTCCCAATCCAGTTTTATCTCTTGCTTCCTTTCCAGTAACTACTCTTGCTTCAAAACCACTTGCAGCAGTCTTCAAAGGTTGAGTCTGTTTTGCTTTAGTGAATCCTGGTAGGAGTGTCTTTGATCTAACTTCTGATATCAAGTTAACTTGAGCTATGTCAGAGGTTACTTGCTTCTTTGGAATATCAGAACTTACTGTCTCTTGACTCTGAACAACTTGAGCCATGTCAGAGGTTGTTTTAAGAACTTTTCTTGAAGTCAGAGCAAGATCATCTGTTTCATCAGTGATTTCTTCATTCTCAGGAGGCACATAAACTTTGATAGGTTCACCAACCTTTTCTTTACCCTTGGATCTTGGATCTATCTGCGGTTGTGATTTAGCCAATGTTGCTTCAGTATTTGTCCTTTCTTTTATCACAATGCCTTTGATTTTTGGAAGTGTCTTTTTACCAGAAGCTTCAGATTTAGATATGACTTTTTCTAATTTAAGGCTGGCTTCTTCTTCCATTAAACTCTCCAACTCCATTCCTGGATTTTCCTAAAGAAATAACTGTCTTGACATTTCTTCATCAAGATCTAAAAGTTCATCAGAACTTATCCTTTTACCAGTAGCAGAACTAATTCTTTTCCCAGTATCAGAACTTGTCCTGTGACTTGTGATTTCAGCTTTTCTTGATGAGAAACCTCTACCTTGACAATGACCTCTACCCATTCCAGAGTTTCCTTGATCATCCTTTTCATCATCCTTCCCTTTCAGTGTCTTGCCAGTCTTGCATTTGGACTTAATTACTTTCTCCCCCTTTTTGGCATCAGCAGGTAGTAGAAGAGAGATAAGCAATTCCACTGAGGCTTGGATTTCAGTAAGTTGAGATTGCTGAGAAGCTTGATTTTTCAGAATATCATCAATCTGAGCTTGTTGTTTCTCTTGAGTCTTCTCAATATAAGCAATCCTGTCAAAGGTAGGTTGGAAGAACTTTTTCTTGTCAATTTTCTGAATTTGGTCTTGTTTGATGAATTCTTCCTGAATCTTGTGTAGCGCTGCATGAGTAGTTGAATGGAGACCTTGTAGATGTTTAGTACTCAATGCAGTGACTCTAAGCTGGGTTTTGAAATCATCAAAATTTAACATTTCATCAGCTTTTGTCAAGTGCTCAGCAAGATGCTTTGCATTTGGAACACAGGAAACTGAGTTCCATTCCTTAGTCCACTCCTGTCCTGCAGGAGTTTCACTCCAAGGCACTAGTGCTTCTCTGGTAACAAACTTCTTAACAAGTTCAGATTTAAGAATAGTTTGATGAGGAGCATGTCCTGAAGGACCTGCTTCATCAGCATCTGTATTTGGAGCAGCATCACCAGTATCTCCAGCATGTGCAGCATCAGAACTTACAAAAGCAGTATCTTCTGATAAAACAACAGTGTGAGTAGCAATAGAGGCTTCAGCATCCTCTAATTGCTGATCTGGTTCTAAGTTCTGATCAACAGCCATATCCTGATGCTCACCTATATTCTGATCATCAGCATCTAGATGCAGAGAAGGTGTAGAAGAGAAGTCAGGATTTTGAGCAGCATCAGTAACAGGTGTTGTTGATGGATTAGTTGCTGTTGGAGCTTCTAAGAGAATTACTTCAGGCACAACCAGGTTCTGAACATCAATTTCAGTACTTGTGCCTAGAACAACGGGAGATACAGACGTTCGAACAGGAGACACAGATGGTGTGTTGGCCTTGTCAGGAACAGCTTCATGAGATGGAGTGGATGAAGAAGAAGTGACTTTAGCAAATTCCTTTTCTTGTGAGATCAGAGATTCCTGATCTCCTGCCTTAGCTGCTGCTTCTTCATCATTTTAAACTGGCCTTTTTGCCCTCTGTTTCTTGTATCTCTTTGTAGATATGGATTCATTGGGAGTGTCAGGAACAGTCATTCTTCTAAGCCTCTTGAGAAGCCTAGATCCCCCAATTCCAGAATCCTTCTGAGAAGTCACTTTCTCAGCTTCTTTGACAACAAGTTCTGATATAGAAACCTGTTCCTCACTGTCAGACTCATCTCTCAAAGCAATCCTCCTTCTCTTTTGAGGTTTTTGAGGAACAGTCTTTATCCTCTTAGGCTTGGAAGATGAAGGCTTCACAGTAGGTGCTTGAAAGGAATATGTCCTAAGTCCAATCATGTATTAGGATTTAGGAATAACTTTTTGTATAATCTGTTTTGATTTCATTGATTTTAATAAAAGACTTATTTTGTTTTTATTACGGGCTCTATCTATTTAAGTGTTTAAATAAGATATACCATAGTTTAGAGTAAAGCTTTTTATGGATTATGATGAGATCATAATAGTGAGACCTAAAAAGATGATAACTCTAAACTTAAATTGTTCCTGGTCATAGGATTACTAACTGGTAATTAATAATCCGTAAAGATCGGTACATACTATGCTTGCTTCATTATGAAGGATGTCTGTTCTCATAGACATTTGTGTGGTGACACTATAGCTAGTATGTAGGTGCTTATTATAGAATAAGTTCACTGAACATGACTCGCACAGCTGAACAACTGATGGAGTTCACTCACGTGTCAGCAATTGTTCACATAGTGATAGTTGTACAAGTATCCTTAGACTTGAGGTCATCATAGTCATCTTGTGTACACTGAACTATGCTTTGGTTTAGTTCTTAGTCTCCAGGGACAATTATTAGGGCTCTTCTGGGTATAGGAATTTATACACGAAGATAGTGTATGATCAATAAAGGATCTACCCCTTCCAGTGAATGAAGCGAATGTTCAAGGCTGATCAACTTATGCTAGTTCAGGAATCTCTGGCCAGAGTAAATGAAATTAGAAAGGAGTTTCTAATTTGCATAGAACTACGCATAGTAAATGGTAAGCAAGTGATTGAATTAGATAGGCTTGACACGAGATCCATGCCTTGTATTTAATTGGAACATTGTAGGATAGAAGGAGTTTATTGTACGGTAACTATTCACTGAATAGGTTCTTGGTATTCTAAGCAGTGAATTCATATTATCCGGATAGTCACGATATGCTGAGAAGTATCCCTCACGATGTAGAATAAATGTGATTAATTAATTAATCATATTTAATAAATTAGATAATTTATATAAATAATGATAAAATAGTTTTATTATTATTTATTTCTACTACCGGCTTAATATTGAACCTACAGGGTCACACCATAAAAAGAGAATGATTTAATGGTGGATGAATTAATTAATAATGGCTAATAATTATTTATTTGTGAAATAAATAATTAATTAGAAAATTTAATAATTGATTAAATGAGATTTAATTGATTATAAATTAATTAAGAAAAGTTCTTAATATTATTAATTAAGAATTTAATTTTTGGAAATTAAATCAAGAGAGAGAATTATTTCTAAAGTGTTTAGAAAAAGGATTAGTAATTAAAAGGTGTTTTAATTATTAATGAGAATAATAAATGGGATAATAATAATAATATTTATGGGAAAATTTTAGCTGAAAATTTTGCCTATAAATACACTATTATAGACCCTAATTTTATTCTAACCCAGATCAAATCCGAAAACCCAAAAAGTTTGGAAAACCCAATTCTCTCCACCTCCTTCCTCCTCCTTAACATCGTTTTCTTGGTGGATACCGGTGGAGTGCTTCACACTTGAGGAGCAACTGCTAAGGATCTCTGATCGTTGTCTCCGAATTATTTTTAAAGGCTAGATTCGATCCCTCGAATTTTTATTCACGATTTATATGCTTTTATTTGGATTTTGTATGTGTAAAAGTGTTTTTCCATGACCCCACTGCGTTAAAAATCCAACAATGGTATCAGAGCATAGGTTGTATGCATATAGATCTGTGGTAAAAATTTCAGAATTTTATGTGCTTGTATGAATTAATTATGATTTTTACAAGTTATATTATGGATTAATTTTGTCTGATGAGAAATCGTTTCTCAGAATAATTTTGAATGTTGATCTGGGTTCTACAAGTTGTAGATCGTCTGGGTATTTTTTTCATAATTTTATGATGTATAGATTTTTTACTATGAATTTTTGAAGTTCTTGCAATTAAATTCGTAATTAAATAATCATATATATAAAAATATAAATTGTAAGTATGTTTGTATATATCTGCTGCTTTTGTCTGCTATTTGTGTGATGCACGGAAAGAAAGAGAAGTCAGGTACACAGATGTCTGTCATGAACGCAGTTCGAGACAGAAAAGCAACGACGGCTGCAAAAAAAAAATATAGGGGTGTAACGCATTCCGGAAATGCGTTACACACCTGTGGCGCATTCACGGAATGCGTTACACCCTTTAATGGCTTAAAAGGGGTGTAACGCATCACCGGAATGCGTTACAAGGCTTGTAACGCGTTCCTGTAATGCGTTACAGCCCTCTGTTGATTTTAAAATTGATTTTCTGGGAGTTTCGTAACTCCGTTTTGGGCGTGCAATATACCGTTGGATTCGTTTTTTCGAGACGGATCTAATGGTGTGATCAATTTTAGTTTATATAAAAGTTTTGAACTGTTTATATTTCTATGAAGTGTTTTAAAGTTGTTTTTGACTGTTTTAATTGCTTTTAAATGCTTCATGTGATACATAGAGATGTATAATGCTTAGACTAATGTGCTAGATGATTTAACATGCCTACCTTGATGTTTATTCATGTTGATATATGTGATATATGCTTAGTTTATCATGCGATGATAGATTTAGGTGAACTTAAATGAACATAAGGCGTTTGTTAGACAACCTAGTATAGTGAAATTGTTTCATAACCTTAATAATAATATTATGAATACAATCATGAGATTCTTGTGTTTATGAAACACGTAATTGAATATGAATTTTCGATATGAGAGAAAGGATGATTCTGTCAACAACAGATTTCTATCTGTAAGAAAGGGTTATTAAGTGACACCTCTTGACAATGCTCCACCCGATCTGGGAATCATCTGATTATTGATTATTGATTTGAAATATTTAATTTAAAAGGAAGAATCTCTTTATAATATGATTATGATTGTAACGTAATATAATCCATCTAAAATTAAATAATATCAAGTAGTAATTGGCCAATGATAAAACGGGCTTGTGTCGGTCATAGCCTTCCAACATGATAGAAAGTAGTTCTTATTTTTGAATCATTGTCGTTTCGTGCCACAGCCGAGGGCTTTGATTTCTAAATAAGAAATACTTGTCTATTACATAGAGATGTGTACATTGAATAAGAATCTAAAGGTCGTTACGTGCCACAACTGTGGGCTTTTGGGGACTGATTCAATTGTACGGAATATTGGGTTAGACTTGACTTAGAATATTGAGTTTGTCGTGCCACCGCCGTGACTCAATTATTCAAGAGGCTAAAGTTTGATTAGGGAATAACATTAGATGTAATTGACAAGAGTTGTCTGCCTATTGAACATTACATGGCGTTTCGTGCCACAGCCGGGGTTGTGTAATGGAATGTAGGATCCCTATTCCCACTAGCATTATGAATGCTTAATTTTTTATGTAGGGGGTTGAATAAATTAGGAAAACTAGTGGGAGCTACTTATGAATAAAGACCCGATTCATATAGTGTTTTTGAAATGAAATCGAATATTTGCTAAGTGTTGTTATGTACAGATTTACTTTGTACGTTATGTCTTCTGCACTATCACTCAGGAGCATACTAGATGCTCACAAATTGACTGGTCCTAATTATACTGACTGGCTTCGAAACTTGAGAATTGTTCTCAGGATTGAGAAACTGGAATACGTGATTGACTCACCTAAGCCTACTGAACCTGCTAGTGATGCACATAATGATGAACATGTTATGTATCGTAAGTGGATAGATGATGCAAATGTTGCTCAATGCATTATGTTAGCTTCCATGAACATTGAGCTACAGAAGCAACATGAGCATATGGATGCTCACACTATCCTCATACATCTACAAGAGTTGTATGATGTGGCGGGGAGGACAGCTCGATATGAGATATCGAAGGAGTTGTTCGGTTGTAGGATGTCTGAGGGATCATCTGTGAATGACCATGTACTTAAGATGATCAATTTGATTGAACATCTTGGACAACTTGGTTTTGCCATGGATGGGGAGCTGAGCCAAGACTTGGTCTTGCAATCACTTCCGAGTTCGTTCTCGCAGTTTGTTGTGAACTTTCACATGAATAATTTGGATGTTAGCCTGCCTGAACTCCACAACATGTTGAAGACTGTGGAATCGAATTTTCCCCCTAAGAAGAGTTCTGTTCTTCTAATTGGTGAAGGTTCCAATCCTAAGAAAAGGAAGAGGAACTCTTCCAAGAAAAAGAAAGTAGTTGAAGAAAAGCCGGTTCCACCAAAAGCTGAAGACCCCAAGAGCAAAGTTGTTTGCTTTCACTGTAACAAGGTGGGGCACTAGAAGAGGAACTGCAAGGTTTACCTTGCAGAATTGAAGAAGAAGAAGGGTAGTGAGACTACCGCTTCTCATTCAGGTATGTTCATGATAGAAGTGAATATGTCATTAAATCAAATTTCTACTTGGGTATTAGATACCTCCTGTGATTCTCATATCTGCAATTGTTGCAGGGACCAAGGAGAAGTAGGACTCTTGAGGAAGAGGAGGTGATTCTACTGATGGGAAATGGAGCAAGAGTTGCTGCTGAAGATGTAAAATCATTTCATTTACATATGCCTACGGGCAAGACTATTGTTTTAAATAATTGTTATTTTGTTCCCTCGATTGTGAGGAATATTATTCCATGTTAGACTTGGCTGGATTTTCATTTATTATTGAGAATAATGAATGTTCTATTCTTAGAAATAATATTCTTTATGGACGTGGTGCTTTAAATAATGGTCTGTATTTATGTGACATAATTTACTTCAGATTGAACAAACTAATAAAAGAAAAGGGATGATGAAAATCTCACTTTATAGTGGCATTGCAGTCTCCATTTAGTAGACATGGAGAGAGGGCTGCAAATTTGCTAGGAATGGTACACACGGATGTATGTGGACCAATGTCTACGCAAGCCATGGGTGGATTTTCATACTTCATTACTTTCATAGATGATAGATCTGGATTCGGATATGTGCTTGATGAAACACAAGTCTGAGGCCTTTGAAAGGTTCAAAGAATATAAGTATGAAGTGGAGAAACAACCACACATAGTATTATAACTCTTCGATCAGATCGAGGTGGTGAATACTTGAATGGAAAGTTTCTGGATTATCTCAAAGTAAATGGTATAGTCTCCCAGTGGACTTCTCCAGATTGGTATCTGAAAGGAGAAATCGAACTTTGTTAGACATAGTTCGGTCCATGATGAGCTATGCAAATCTTCCAGTATTCCTATGGGGTTATGCATTGGAAACCTCAGCATATTTACTAAATATGGTGCCTTCCAAATCTGTTCCTCAAACTTCGTATGAGATATGGAAAGAAAGGAAACCGAGTCTTAAACATGTTAAGATTTGGGGATGTCCAGCTTATGTCTAGAAAGTTGACCCAGATAAGCTGGAATATCGATCCGGAAAATATGGTTTTGTGGGATATCCTAAAGAGACTTTAGGGTATTACTTTTGCACCGATCATCGGGTGTTTGTCTCCAGACATGCTACCTTCTTGGAAAAGGAGTTTATCCTTGAAGGAAACAGTGGGAGCAAAATTGAACTTGATGAAGTTCAAGAAGCACAAACTACTACAGATCGAGTGGAAACACCTGTTGTGACTGAACAACCTTTTGTGGAACAGCCCATTCAAAAATCAGGGAGAGTGTCTCTCCAACCTGAGAGGTATTATAGCCTTGTCATTGAGAATGACAATGAGTTGTCGATCATTGATGATGACGACCCTGTAACCTATAATGAGGCTATGAGTAGTGCTGACTCAGAGAAATGGCATAGTGCCATGAAATCCAGAATGGAATCTATGTATACGGTATACAAAAGATAGATTATAGCAAATGGCCAGGTGGAGACCTTTAAGGCCAGGCTTTTGGGAAAAGGATTCAAACAAAGGCAATGGATTGACTTTGATAAAACCTTTTACCTGTAGCCCTGTTAAAATCAGTTCGGATTTTGCTTGCGAATGCTGCTTACTACGACTATGTGATCTGGAAAATAGCCAGATGGTTTTCTTTCCAAGGGAAATGAAAACCTAGTGTGTAAGCTGCTGCGAACCATATGTGGTTTAAAGCAAGCTTCTCGAAAGATGGAACATTCGTTTTGATGAGACAATCAAAGAGTTTGATTTTATCAAAAAAACGTAGATGAACCATGCGTCTACAAAAGGGTTAGTGGGAGCGCGGTAACATTTCTTGTATTGTATTGAATTAGAGTTGACACACATAACAACATAGCAGACCCACTCACAAAGCTACTTTATGAAAGTCACTTTGATCGTCATAAAGACAAGATGGGTATAAGATACCAGAGTGATTGGCTTTAGTACAAGTGGGAGATTGAAAGGAATATGTCCTAAGTCCAATCATGTATTAGGATTTAGGAATAACTTTTTATATAATCTGTTTTGATTTCATTGATTTTAATAAAAGACTTGTTTTGTTTTTATTACGGGCTCTATCTATTTAAGTGTTTAAATAAGATATACCATAGTTTAGAGTAAAGCTTTTTATGGATTATGATGAGATCATAATAGTGAGACCTAAAAAGATGATAACTCTAAACTTAAATAGTTCCTGGTCATAGGATTACTAACTGGTAATTAATAATCCGTAAAGATCGGTACATACTATGCTTGCTTCATTATGAAGGATGTATGTTCTCATAGACATTTGTGTGGTGACACTATAGCTAGTATGTAGGTGCTTATTATAGAATAAGTTCACTGAACATGACTCGCACAGCTGAACAACTGATGGAGTTCACTCACGTGTCAGCAGTTGTTCACATAGTGATAGTTGTACAAGTATCCTTAGACTTGAGGTCATCATAGTCATCTTGTGTACACTGAACTATGTTTTGGTTTAGTTCTTAGTCTCCAGGGACAATTATTAGGGCTCTTCTGGGTATAGGAATTTGTACACGAAGATAGTGTATGATCAATAAAGGATCTACCCCTTCCAGTGAAGGAAGCGAATGTTCAAGGCTGATCCACTTATGCTAGTTCAGGAATCTCTGGCCAGAGTAGATGAAATTAGAAAGGAGTTTCTAATTTGCATAGAACTACGCATAGTAAATATTAAGCAAGTGATTGAATTAGATAGGCTTGACACGAGATCCATGCCTTGTATTTAATTGGAACATTGTAGGGTAGAAGGAGTTTATTGTACGGTAACTATTCACTGAATAGGTTCTTGATATTCTAAGCAGTGAATTCATATTATCCGGATAGTCGCGATATGCTGAGAAGTATCCCTCACGATGTAGAATAAATGTGATTAATTAATTAATCATATTTAATAAATTAGAGAATTTATATAAATAATGATAAAATAGTTTTATTATTATTTATTTCTACTACCGGCTTAATATTGAACTTACAGGGTCACACCATAAAAAGAGAATGATTTAATGGTGGAGGAATTAATTAATAATGGCTAATAATTATTTATTTGTGAAATAAATAATTAATTGGCAAATTTAATAATTGATTAAATGAGATTTAATTGATTATAAATTAATTAAGAAAAGCTCTTAATATTATTAATTAAGAATTTAATTTTTGGAAATTAAATCAAGAGAGAGAATTATTTCTAAAGTGTTTAGAAAAAGGATTAGTAATTAAAAGGTGTTTTAATTATTAATGAGAATAATAAATGGGATAATAATAATAATATTTATGGGAAAATTTCAGCTGAAAATTTTGCCTATAAATACACTATTATAGACCCTAATTTTATTCTAACCCAGATCAAATCCGAAAACCCAAAAAGTTTGGAAAACCCAATTCTCTCCACCTCCTTCCTCCTCCTTAACATCGTTTTCTTGGTGGATACCGGTGGAGTGCTTCACACTTGAGGAGCAACTGCTAAGGATCTCTGATCGTTGTCTCCGAATTATTTTTAAAGGTTAGATTCGATCCCTCGAATTTTTATTCACGATTTATATGCTTTTATTTGGATTTTGTATGTGTAAAAGTGTTTTGCCATGACCCCGCTGCGTTAAAAATCCAACAGTGCTGAGGATGAGGGTTGAACTGTCTGTGAAGTGGAGAGATAGGATTTGATATATTTCCTGAGGGTTGGTTGAGTAGTATGAGTGGTATGTTCTGATGGTTGTTGTGGTGTTTGGGAGGTGGTGTTTGGTTGAACATCAGGATAAACAGATCTATAGGAATCAGGATCAGTATTTACTAAGATCTGTTTTACAGACTGAGGAATCTGTAAAGGTCTAACCACTGGTTTCTTAGTGTCAGCATTTACTAGGTCATTAAAGTAACGTTTTGCAACTTTGAAAAGGTGGAGTTAAGGTACTGGTTAGTCGAGGTTCATCAGTACAAAAAGTATATATAAGTTGACAGAATCTAGCAAAATTGACAACATTCCTATCCTCTGTCATCCTATCCCCAATAAAACCTATTATAGCAGTTGCAAAATCAAAATGAGTTTGGTTTATAATGGCATACCCGATGTGCTGACTCATTATGGGGATGGTATCAAAATTCTAACACTTGTTCCCAAAAGCTTTAGTGATGCAGTCGAAGAAGAAACTCCATTCCCTTCTGATATGAGCCCGTTTCAACTGCCCAAGCTTTGCCAAACTCTGTTCATACCCCAAACTGGCCATTAACCCCTGAAGAGCTGATTCCTCTGGAATTGAAAAAGTACATCCTTCTGGGAGATGTAGAGCCTTGCGTATTGTACCAGGAGTGACTGCATATGGAGAATCACCCACTTCGAAAACAATACTAGGAGTACCATTTGGACCACCATTATCAAAGTTTCCAGTCCTCCAAAGTGTCAGAACTTGTTGGCTTGAGAATACTGAAGGTTGGGTCAATGCATACCCGATTTCACTGTGTGCAAGAAGATCTTGCACAAAATGCAATTCAGACGGAGCTTCAGCATTATCAAGAATTGCAGCATAGTTGTTTGGAACAAATTTAGCTCCATCAATGATTAAATCCTTAGGTGCCACGAAATTAATCGAGATGTATAAGTGCCTGTTAGGTGTTTGATAGAATGTCTATATAAAAAACCAACGTTAGAAGAAGAAAGAGAGTAAAAGCAAATAGAGAGAAAAAGTGTGAAAGTAAATAAAAGATTAAAAAATCCTCTCTCTATCTTACTTATACTTTTGAAAAAAAATGTAACCGTTGGACACCTGTCAGACATGCAGTAAAAACAAATAGTTAATGGGCACGAGAAAACAGTAATCATTACTTACCCACTTGAAGTTTTTCAAGGAAAAAAAACCGTTCCACTTACCCAGTTATTCCATTAATCAAGGTGAATCAGTTTTAATTCAAAAATTGAAATTGTTCCCACTTATTTAATTATTTTTCACTGCAACATCAGTATTCTGAAAAAATTCGAGTGAAAATGACCATAATATATCAGACGAGCATGTACTGATAAAATAAAATCAGAACTTAAGTTAAAACAGAATTTATATGGTCATCAGAATATGAATATGTATCAGGATTTATCAATGCATTACAAAATATCTCAGAGACAAGATCTTGAAACAAAAACAAATTTCATTAATATATAAAGAGAACACATTCATGAAATTTAAATTACATCAGAACTTGTACAAGATTTCCCTAAGCTGCTAAACCTAACGTCAACAGCCTTTATCCTAGCTCAAGAAGCAGGGCAAGGCTGATGATGAAGAAAAACAGGAAGAAGAAAATAAATCATTTCTTCTTCCTACTCTCGACAAACAGTGTAACACCCCCAGATCCGGGGTCGGGGATCCGGGTCGTCACGATCTTTCTCTCCACAATATCACTTCACTTAATTAATAATAATTAACCTCATGCTGTGACCCCACACTAACACACACCACAACCCGTTATAGTCTCAGAGATGAAATTGAAATAAGTACAAGTCTTTGAATCCGCAATTTAAAAGTTATTATAACCCAAAATGATTACTTGATAAATTTCCAGTTAATTGCCATTATCTGCCACAAGTTATAATTATACATAATTGATTCTCAAAAGTAGATGGTCTGATCTACAGATAGATCTACCTCTGCAGCTATAGCAGCTATGATCTCAACGGGAAGGCGCGGGGCGCTTCCCACGCTCTTGCGCTGGGTCTGCTGGAGTCTGGCTATCCTTCCTAACTGTTGTTGTGTGATGAAGAAATAAAGCAAGAGTGAGCCTTACAGCTCGCAAGATAATATATAGTGTAATCAATAGTGCAAGTATCTAATAGATAACTTACTGAAAACCTTTATCAAAAGTAAGATAATTACTTACTGGATATAAGCTTAAAGGAAGATGAAGTTACCAAATACTTCACTATACTTATATCATTTATAAGGCTACTTGAACTACCACTGTTCAAAGTATTATAGGTTTAAAAAAAAATCATCCCATAGATGAGACCACAAGTTAAGACTTGAATAGATTCAATCTTTGAAATATTATTGAATGAAATAAAGTTACGAGATACTTTATTTAGTCCCGATATATATCCACATATATATCTCTTAAACATTTCCTGGAACCTCTGTTATGTAAAGTATGAACAGAGTTTGTAACATCCAATGAATTTTGGAACGGAAAAGAATTTTGGCATAAACCCGATATCTTGCTGATCAGGCAAAGATACCAATAAGTAACCTTTTCTACTAGTAGATGGATGAATCCCCCACCGGTCATCACCCTGGCCACATAAGGACCTTGTGCTGGACCGCCACCCGGCCTCTTACGCATTGATGGACTGCCACCCAGCCACTTACACTTTGATAGACCGTACCCCGGCCTGTCGCTTATGCCGACTCAATTAGATGGGCTTACTTCCCGAACGTTGGGTAAGTAATCAATTCATTTGTTTTCTCAAAACAGCAACCACGTTGCGAATGTAAAATGCACCACAGAGCTGGATCCCCCAGGTTTTGAGCGAGTATTTAAATCCCCTTTGAAAGGAAGATCTTAAATATAAAAATGAGTTTTGGGATCCGCTCTAACTTTTAAAAATCATTTTGAAGACTCGAAAACACTTTAAAGAGTGTTTGGAGTAATGCTGATTTAATGAAGTAAATCAGTCCCAATATATTTAGAAAATATCTGAATATTATTATTTAAATAATATTCCCATAGAGAATAATCTTATAAAAATAATCGAAGTAGAAGTTTTAAAACTTATACTTGAAATGGATATTAAATAACCAAAGATATACTTGTATGAAAGTACTATCTTTATTTGAATAATCAAAAATAAGTTTGATTATCGAAACATTATTCTTTAATAAAATAAAGAATATTATTAAATAATAAGCGGAGTCATAATACCTCGAATGAATATTATAAATAATATTCATTAAATAAAATAAAGGAGTCAATACATCCTCAAATGACTATCCAATCATCAATCATTAAATAATATAAACTGAGTCATAAGCCCTCGAATGAATATTCGAAATAATATTCAATAATAAAATAAAGGAGTCATAAGTCCTCGGATGAATATTCGAAATAATATTCAATAATAAAATAAAGGAGTCACAAGTCCTCGGATGAATATTCGAAATAATATTCAATAATAAAATAAAGTTATCGAATAAACCTTATTCGATTAATAGTTTGGAAAACTATAACCATATATATATAAATATATATATATATATATAATCTACTCGGGATCCTCGACTCCCGGTTTTAGAAAATGTTTTCACCTTTGGGTCCCTATACTAAGGGTATATGCAAATTACTGCTATTCTCTAGCATAGGTATTATCAACTAAACCAACAGATATATATGGCAAGAATACGAAACAGGCATGCATATATATACCATATCAGCATGCTCCAATATATCGTAACATTTGCTAATTAACCAACATGCATCTATCACATGATAATGCATATACATATATACATCACAACAACAGTATAACGGGTAGAAAACTTGTCTCAGCGACTGGGGGTTACGAATGGCTCGGGACGAGTCTGGTAACCTATAAACAACAAGTAAGTTGGAATTAAACCAAAGTCACTTGTAAATCTATACTCTAACCAACTTAGACTCTGACGCTCATTTGGCGCTTACTGATTCTCTTAAGTCACTCGAGTACCCTCGGCTCCACCATTTTTAATAATTTAACCATTACGAGTTTTAAGGCGATTCCTTCGCAAGTGTCTTACCAACTGCCTAACACTCTTACCATAATTGTTTCATACATTAATTAACCCTTTTTGGTCTTTAACCTATGTTTCAAAGTAAGGCGAGGGGAAAAGTTTCGTTCGCGAAATGCCGTTACTTAAAACGGTCGTTTCTCCTAAACCGTACATCGGAATCAAACGAACTACATATCAAAACGAAGCTCGTAACATGAGCTATCTAAATATGGCAATGGTCAACATCTAGCAGGGGCTTCTCGGGTCCTAATGTTATGAACAAAAGCAGTCTAAAGTAAATCGGACATTACGAAGGCTATGTTTACGCGATTTCCCAAATTTAAACCAACTCAAAACAACCACCATTCAACCCCAATTCACAATCCAATCCAAACCCCATCCAAAATACATTACAACAGCCCCAAACCAACTCACTATAATCCATTTACTTACTCCTAAAACTTGAATTTAAACTATACTACATTCTTTAACCAATCTTAAGATTTCAACAATTCAATCACCACCATTCCAACCCAAACTCTTAAACAAACATGCTTCAAGCTACTCTTTACCCTAAAAACCAAAATCAATTTAGTATACAAATTAAAGCTAGGGTTTGGAGATGATATACCTTCCTTGAAGTGGTGTGAGTAGCTAGGAAGCCTTAAGAAGCCTTGAGGAGTCTTAGGAAAGCTTGGATCTTAAAGGAAAATCAAGGAAAATAAAGTTAAAACCTTGAAATCACTATTAATTATCTTCTTCATTGATTTATTGGAGAAGATAGAGAATGAATTGGTGGCTTAAACTCATAATATAACCATAATTATGCATAAGGAACACTAGGGAATTATCTTACCAATTTAGGAAGCTTGGATCTTGGATTTTGAAAAAATTTCCCTTTGAAATAGTAAAAAGCCGAGAGCAATGTTCTTGGTGATGAGAAAATAGAATTTTGTTTTGGTGAAAAATGATTTGTTTGGCTTGGTTGATTTGGTTTTGTTTTTGTGTTAGTTAATTACCTATTTAACCTTGGACTTTGTGTGGTTCTAATTCAACCACACCTCCTTCCTTCCCATGTCATGCTTATGTCATGCTATGATGTCATCTTTCCCTCTTTGTCCTCTTCTCATTGGTTGGGTGACATCATCCTCTCCAATCCCCTTGATTAACTTCCTAATTGTTTGCCTAATGACCGCTGATCTGTTATACGGTTCGCTTAACTTTCGTTTTCGTTTATCGTTTGAGGGATCATACCCGGGATCTTATTACTTAGGTTCCCTTAACCTTTCTCAATATACTATATTCCTTTTATGATCCTCTCTTATAATCCTTTAATTTAAATCCTTTTTATCCTGTTACCTTATACTCAATTCTTTCCGTATCTAGTGGATTTCCGGGAAAAATCAAAGTGTTCGGAATTTGGATTCTGACGATCTTTACATACACTTATATCCCATATAAAGTACTAATAAAATCTCAAAATATCCATACCAGAACCCCTACATAGTGTGGCATGAAAAGTTTTCTCATTCAGCAAAAACACTATTCATAAGGGTTTCAAAAATTTCCAAAAATTGGGGTTATTACAAAAAGAATAGCGAGTCGTATGATTCGCTCTTGCTGGTGGAGAGCTTCCAGCCTTTCCTCCTCCAATCGCTCCAGATGGCGATGGTAGTCCATGTAGAAGAACAGGAGGTGGGTGAGTACCTCCTGGGGAACTGAGTCCCATATCTCATCAGGAATGGCAGTTACGTGCCATTCCTGCTGCTAATCGGCACAGCTCAGCTCCATGTTGAATGTTTCGTAGTTCAAAAACATGTTATAATTGACCATGGTGTTTTTGAGATAAAGATTATGAAGGTGAGTTTGTGATAAAAGATTTGATGGGAAGGCTGATGTGAAGTGGTTGCTTATATAGGCAAGAGAATGCCAGAAGACGCAAAGAAATTGAATGCTTATAGGTAGAATTAATTCTACCTCGTCTCCCCAGACTTGGAAAAAGAAAAATATTCATTGGAAAGAGAAAACATGGTTTAATGCGCACAAGAAGCAAGTAAAAGTTGACTGTTCATGTACGAGTACCACTATCCCTAACTATAGTGACTATTAATCTTCCACTTCAACATATTCTGGTTTAAACTGAGACTGTTGTCAAATTTTATCCACAAATAAGACAAGTAAAGAATCAGACTGTAATATCAGAACTTAGACTTATATCAGAACTTAATAGTCATCAGAACATAATTTCTAAACTCGAAAAAGGAATGCCTATCTTAGTAAGTCCTCACACAAATTCTGATTTATATTCTTCAGAACTTAATCATCAGAACATGCAATCAGAACTTGTCCTCAGAATTTGTGCAATGTTACACAATGACTGTTCATCTAAAATAACATAGATCACCACAGTGATTTTCATCATTCATATGGAGTGGGTAGTGTGTGCATTAAGCTAAATATCAGACAAAGAGTAAAGTCTGATTCACTTCATTACATCTTAGAAATAAGGCATAACTAAAACTTTGCCAAAGAGTTGTCATTATTCTGAAACCTACTGTTGAATGAGTTCATGCTTGAGTCCACCTCAACTATTTTGTGCTAATTTTGTGCATCTTTTTAAATTCCATTTTACAGTGGCTTGTCAGTGTAAGTGAGTCACGACTGCTTATCAGAATTTATTCTATTATCAGAGTATTTCTCCAGTAATCATAGAGTGTGAAAAGTCACCAAGAAAATATTTTGATTTTTTAATGCATATTTACTTAATACCAGCAATGCACTTGGGTCGTCCCTTCCACATTTTTACTCTAGATCTCAAAGGAGTGCCTGATTTTAATCCATGATTATTTTCTTTTTCTTTTGATAAGAGAGATTTACCAGCACTTAGTACATTCAACAGATTTACTAGCATCGGAACTTAACAGATGAGAAGCAATATTCTAGTTTGTGACTTAGTAATAAGATAGACCAAGTAAACTCAACTAAGCTCAATTATCAGAATTTTTTTGTGTCAATAGATTTCCACAGTAATAATTACTTCTTACATGGGATCCCTTGTTTATTAAAGACTACTAGGTCAGCATCTAGCACAGTTATCCTCATAGGATTGAATAGTTACCTAAACAGACATATCACTATCAGAGTTTAGAAACATGGATCAGACAACAGTCAGTACTTAAACACATTTTTTCAATTAAGCACAGAATACACAAAGAGATGAAATTCTTTAAATACTGATCATAAAGTCTGATGCAGCAGAACAAAACTAAGCAGATTTAGAGAAAGAACCTGAAACTGTTCCAAGTTCATTTATCAATCTTGTAAAAGTAGCTTCACACAATAGTTTTGTGAAGATATCTGCTAGTTGTTGATCTGTTGGAACAAAGTGCAATTCCACTGTACCTTCATCTACATGTTCCCTGATGAAGTGGTACCTGATGCTGATGTGCCTTGTCATAGAGTGTTGAACTGGATTACCTGTCATAGCAATAACACTTTGATTATCACAGTAAATAGGGATTTTGAAATATGTTAACCCATAATCCAGTAACTGATTCTTCATCCAAAGAATCTGTGCACAACAGCTTCCTGCGGCAATATATTCTGCTTCTGCAGTTGATGTGGAAATTGACTTTTGTTTCTTGCTAAACCAAGAAACCAATCTGCCTCCAAGAAATTGGCAGCTTCCACTTGTGCTTTTCCTGTCAATTTTGCAACCTGCAAAATCTGCATCTGAGTAACCTATTAGTTTAAAATCTGATTCTCTGGGATACCACAATCCCAGATCAGCTGTGCCTTTAAGATACTTGAAAATTCTTTTCACAGCTGACAAGTGAGGTTCTCTTGGATCTGCTTGAAATCGTGCACAAAGACAGGTAGCATACATGATATCAGGTCTACTAGCAGTTAGATAGAGTAGAGAGCCAATCATACCTCTGTAATCAGTAATATCTACTGATTTACCAGTATCCTTATCCAGTTTTGTTGCAGTGGCCATGGGAGTGGATGTACTTGAACAATCTTGCATTCCAAATTTCTTCAGCAAGTTTCTGGTGTACTTAGTTTGACAAATAAAAGTGCCTTCTTCATTCTGCTTGACTTGAAGGCCCAGAAAATAGCTAAGTTCCCCCATCATACTCATCTGATACCTTGACTGCATCAGTTTGGCAAACTTCTTGCAAAGTCTGTCATTTGTAGACCCAAAAATGATATCGTCAACATAAATCTGGACCAAAGTAAGTCCTTTCCATGGTTGAGGTAGAACAGTGTTTTGTCTATTGTTCCTCTGTTAAATCCACTTTCCAGAAGAAACTAAGCTAAAGTATCATACCATGCTCTGGGAGCTTGCTTAAGTCCATAAAGTGCTTTATCAAGCCTGTAGACATAATCTGGATGTTTGGAATCTACAAAGCCTGGAGGTTGTTCAACATATACTTCCTCCTCCAATTCTTCATTAAGAAAAGCACTTTTCACATCCATTTGAAAGACAGTAAACTTTTTGTGAGCAACATAAGCCAAAAATATTCTTATGGCTTCTAACCTAGCAACTGGTGCAAATGTTTCATCATAATCAATTCCCTCCTGTTGAGAATATCCTTTTGCAACCAGCCTTGCCTTATTCCTTGTATTTATGCCATCATTGTCAGTTTTGTTTATGAATACCCACTTTGTACCAACAACATATCTATTCTTTGGTCTTGGCACTAGGGTCCAGACTTTGTTTCTTTCAAATTTATTTAACTCTTCCTGCATTACTTGCACCCAATCAGCATCTTGAAGAGCTTCTTCCACTTTATTTGGCTCAGTCTGAGAGATAAAAGAATTGTAAAGACATTCGTTTGAAGTACCTGTTCTAGTTCTGACACCTGCATCAGGATTTCCAATTATCAAATCAGGTGTATGTGATTTAGTCCACTTCCTTGCAGATGGAAGGTTTTCTCTAGAACTGGATGCTCCCCCATGATCCATGTTGTCTTCATTTTCATTTTCTGATGCTCCCCCTGAAATTATGCTCTCTGAGTCGGATTCTTCAGAATTTAGATTTTCAGAACTATCAGAACTTGGCTTATCAAAACTTGACGAATCAGAACTTGAAGAGCCAGATGTATGTTCTGATGTTTCTTGAGATGTGGTAAGATCTTGAGTATGCTCCCCCTGCATAGGTGCATCTTCCTTTGGCGTAGTCACCACAGTTTCAATAACATCAGAGTTTAATCCATCAGAGTTTACAGTATCAGGACTTAGAATGTTAGGATTTTCAGTATCAGAATTTGAGTCTTCATTTTCAAATCTCAGCTGATCATGATCAATAAAATCTTCAAGACCAGTAATCTTCTTGTCATCAAAAGAGACATTGATAGATTCCATGACTACTCTTGTTCTCAAATTATAGACTCTGAAGGCTTTTGTGGAAATTGGATATCCAACAAAGATTCCTTCATCAGCTTTTAGATCAAATTTGGATAGATGTTCAGGATGAGTCTTGAGAACAAAACACTTGCATCCAAATACATGAAAGTACTTCAGATTTGGCTTCTTTTTCTTCACCATCTCATATGGTGTTTTTCCTTGCTTGTTAATGAGTGTTGCATTTTGAGTAAAACAAGCAGTCTGCACAGCTTCAGCCCAGAAATAGGTTGGAAGCTTTGCTTCTTCAAGCATTGTACGTGCAGCTTCAATGAGAGTTCTATTCTTCCTTTCAACAACTCCATTTTGCTGTGGAGTTCCAGGAGTAGAAAATTCCTGCTTAATTCCATGGTTTTTGCAGAACTCTTCCATTATCAAAATCTTGAACTCAGTGTCATTATCACTCCTTATGGTTTTCACAGAATCTTTGACCAATTTATCCAGATGTTTGACATGATCAATCAAGATAGATGCAGTTTCACTTTTTGTGTGCAAGAAATACACCCATGTGTATCTGGTGAACTCATCCACTATGACCAACGCATATTTCTTCTTTGCAATAGACATGACATTCACTGGACCAAATAGATCAACATGTAGTAGATGATAAGGCTCAAGAATTGATGATTCAGTCTTGCTCTTGAATGAAGATTTTCTTTGTTTGGCCTTCTGACAAGAATCACAAAGGCCATCAGGAGCAAATACTGACTTTGGAAGTCCTCTCACAAGATCTTTTTTTACTAGTTCATTTATATTGTTGAAATTTAAATGAGAGAGTTTCTTATGCCAATTCCAGCTTTCTTCAATTGATGCTCTACTCATCAGACAGATTGCAGAACCATCAGTACTTGTTGAAAGCTTAGCTTCATAAATGTTACCACGCCCGTATCCTTTCAGAACAACTTTGCCTTTGGATTTACTCATAACTTCACAGTGTTCTTCAAAAAAATCAACATGATAACCTCTGTCACAGATTTGACTTATACTCAGAAGATTGTGTTTAAGTCCTGAGACCAGAGCTACTTCTTTATGATGACATTCCCAAGATTGATATTGCCATATCCCAATGTTTTTCCAATATTGCCATCTCCATAAGAAACACTTGGGCCAGCTTTCTCCACAAAGTCTGATAGCAGGGCTTTATTTCCAGTCATATATCCTGAACATCCACTGTCCAGAACTAGAATATTTTTCTTGTTGCCCTGCAATCATAAAGACCACTAATGATTAGTTTTAAGGACCCAGACTTGCTTGGATCCTTTGGCCTTATCAAGTTTGTTAACATTTGCAGCGGATTTAGCATCAGAGTTTATGTTAACATTTTTCTTATCAGAACTTACACTATCAGACTTTGAATCAGAATTTACACTAGAAGGAACAATGAAAACTTTCTTCAAAGAAGGTTTTATTTGATAATAATCATAGTACAAGCTATGATATTCCTTACAAGTATAAATGGAATGCCATAAAATACCACAATGAAAACAAGGATTTTGTGGCTTATATCTAACAGACTGAATCTTAACTCCTGATTTTGAAGGTAAGGAGTTTATGTTCTTATTCTTCCTGCAAAAAGAAGCCAGATGGTTAGAACTTCCACAGTTATGACACGTTTTCCTAGGAGCATCAGGAACAGGCTTATAATTATTGCTTTTATTCACACCTTCCTTTCCATTCCTATTTTTCCTAGGTGATTTTACCTTGTTTGCATTCTTCACATCTTTCAGCTTATGCTTAAGCTGCTTTTTAGTCATTAAGCCTATGTTTACTTCAGCTGTCTTTTCCTGTTTTAGTTTGTCAGAAGTTAACTCCTCTTTAACTTCTGATTTCTCATTATCAGACTTTATAGTTACAAACTTAACAGGTTTTAACTTTGGCTTTTGCTTAACAACAGGCTTAATTTTTACAGTTCCTTTATCATTTTTATCCTCTCCATAACCTAAGCCCTCTTTCCAATTTTCACTACTTAGCAAATTTTGAGTTGTTCTGCCAGAGTTAGTCCAAGTCCTGATAATCTCCCTTTCCTTTTCTAACTCAGTTTTTAGAGATTCATTCATTTTTAGCACTTCATCCCTAACATAAAAGGCATCATCTCTATCCTTCTGAGTTTGATGGAACATAACTAACTCTTTTTCTAAGAAATCATTTCTTTTCTTAAAAGCAAGATTTTCAGAAGTTAATCTTTCACATGTTAAAGTTTGATCTCTATAACTAACAAACATGGTTTTAAGATATCTTCTCAACTCATTAATATCATCAGTATGAAAAGCATAAGTAGTCTGAGGTACCTTTATTTCAGCAGCTTCAGAACTGCTCTCAGCACTTTCTTTATCAGCATTTGCCATCAAGCATAGTTCTCCTCACTTTCAGAGTCTGAGGTGTCTGTCCAGCTTTTCTTCTTTGTGACAAGAGCCTTGCCTTTGTCACCCTTTACTTTCTTGCAATCAGGAGATATGTGGCCTTTTTCACCATAGTTATAGCATTTGACATTGGTATAATCTCCTCTATCAGACTTTCCTCCTCTGCCCTCAGATCTTCTGAAATTCTTCTTATCAGAACTTGTGCCTTTCCTGGAAAACTTCTTTCCCTTCCTGAACTTCCTGTATGCAATCTTTGTGATCCCTTTCACCATAAGAGCACAGAGCTTCATCATCTCCTCATCAGCATCAGTCTCACGCAAGCTTTCAGAATCTGAGTCATCATCACTTTCAGAACTTGATGACTCAGTATCAGACTTTGTGAAAAGAGCTTTACCCTTGTCTTTCCTTGAGGTAGCTGCCTTGGGGGATTCTTCTTCAGCCTTAAGAGCAACTGTCCTTGACGTTCCTCCTTTCCTCTTGCTTCTTTGTTCCATCTCAAGTTCATGAGTCTTGATCATTCCATAAATTTCATCAAGAGTTGTTTCATCAAGATTGTAGTTGTCTCTTATTGTTGTTGCCTTCAAATCCCAGCATTCAGGAAGAGCTGACAGGAATTTAAGGTTTGAATCTTCAAGATCATACTCCTTATCAACCAATGACAAATCATTCAAGAGTTTGACAAATCTATCATATAAATCAGTCAATGACTCATTTGCCTTTGAGTCAAAGTGTTCATACTCTTGAGTGAGTATTGTCTTCCTGTTCTTCTTAATTGTATCAGTTCCCTGATACCTTGTTTCCAGAGCATCCCATATCTCCTTAGCAGTCTTGCAGTTAATTACCCTGTTTGACATTACATTATCAATGGCACTATACAGTAAGTGTCGTACCTTAGCATCCTTAGCAATTGATGCGATATCTTCAGCAGTATAATCACTCTTCTCCTTTGGTACGGTCTTTGCTGCTTCACCTGCAACTGCAACAGCGAGCTTGGTTGGTTTGTGAGGCCCTTCCTTGATTCTATCAAGATATTCTGGATCTGATGCTTCTAGGAACATGGTCATCCTCACCTTCCATATGGAATATTCAGATGGTCTCAGTATGGGAACTCTGATGGTCTCATACCGACTTTGAATTTGTATCTTTGGTGGTTCTTCAATTTTGGTAGGCTTAGTTGGATTTTCTGTGTCAGACATGATTGTGTTTGGATCTTTAACTGTATGTGCGTTAACAGATCTGCTCTGATACCACTTGTTAGGTCACACACACTGTAGAGGGGGTGAATACAGTGTAAAGTACAATCAAATTGAACTTTAATATCTCAAGTAACAGAAAACAAACTTTATTGAAACAATAAACTCTGTTACAGTATGGAACTGTTACCTCTCAGTGATGAACAAATATCACGAGAGCTGCTAGGGTTACAATGAATAATCTTCTCGAATATGATAACACTTTTAGTGTAAATCCTATGTCTGTGTTTATATACTACACAGTTACAAGATAATCGCTAATTGATATGGAATATAATTCTACTTCCTAAAATATATCAATCATATATCTTTTCTTCCAAGTATTCTATTCTTCATAGAATTCCTTCTTCATGCATATCTCTTCTTATGTTTATCTCGATCTTCTTTCCTTTAATCAGCTACTGTCCTTATCTGAACATCCTTCAGCACTTAAGTTCTGATATCCATCTTCTGATGATTATCTCCTGATAATATAAGTACTGATATCCTTAAGTCCTGACTTTCAGTAAGTACTGATTTATCATGTTTAAGTAAGATCTGAAAACTAAACATAAATCATATTAACCATGACATTATCAAATATATCTAACAATAAGACAAGATAATAAAACAAAACATATGTAGTCTAACTCCATGCTACTTCACTACTCTATTCCAACATCTTTAAATATGTTCATAATAGCATGGAAATGGTAATGCTTCTTTATTCTCAAATCCTTGCTAAACAGGCTGCCACATTCCTTTTGCAAAGACTCGATGCATGTGACTGTGTTGTCACTATCAACAGATATTTGAATTTGATCATTCGTCGGGTACATGCTTGTCATCCGTCGGGTGGCTTTGTTGATCATTCGTCGGGTAGCTTTGTTGATCATCCGTCGGGTAGCTATTTGTCACTTGACTTCATTTCACTTATGCAGAATTACAAGACATCTCATATTTATAATTAATCAACCTATTATGCATATCTACTAGTAGTCAATATGACTCATATGCTCCACAAGGTTGTTTGCAGAAATGTGCTACAATACTTATTATTACATAAGCTACTCACTCGATGGATGTCAAATCATCATCTGTCGGGACTATATTGAATCATCCGTCGAGACTACATTTGATCATCCGTCTAGTGCTACAAAATTTACTAAGTTAAATCTACTAAGGTGTTTTGTTTAATTTATCATCAAGTTCACAACGTATTCCTAACAATCTCCCCCAATTTATGTCTACTGGAATTGTAGCCATAAATTAAGAGAAACTTGATGATAACAAAACATCCAAAAGATACAGAATAGAAATAGTTGATAAAACTAACAAGTGCTACAATATATACTGAAAATTGAACAATGCAAAGTGTAGAAAGAAGTTGCTCACAATCATTATCAAGGTGCTCCTCTAGTCTAAGAAGATAAGTCTATTACTTCTCAGCTCCTCAATCGTCTTTAGAACTAATCTCCTTGCAGTCACATTATATCCAAAGTTCTTTTTAAAAGATGAGTAGATCTTTATCAGGACAGCTTGGCTTTCTAGAAGAATCCTGTGAAGTGGTCATATTATCTCTTTTCCTCCCTTATATTTAAACACCGGTCTTTCAGGAAGATGTCTGTGAGCATCAATTCCTCTTACTTCTTCCAATTCATCTAAGTAGAGGTTTATGTCAAAGAACTCCTTGATGTCACAGATGTAAAGCAAATCTCCCTTGTTGACTGTAGATTGAGATTTGGTTAGGGTCTTGGATCTGAGAGTCACGGGCTTCAGTTTCTTGCTTGCTCTAGTCTTTGTCTTCTTTGGCTTGTTGAAGATAGGAAAATTTCGCTCAGGAATTGGAAAACTATCTCAGTCTACTGGCTCATTCTTAGGAATAATGGGCTCACCATGAATAATCCTAGTTGGATCCACCACCTTGAATTCTTCAAAAACCACTAAGGGTTTTGATGTCTGAGTTGAAGTTGTAGGCTTTTTGGGAATATATTCTTCCATTTCCTCATCATTAAAGTCCAATTTTCTTTGGAGTGGAGCTTGTATCTAAATCTTCTTTCATATTGTGGTTCATCTTGCACTTTTTGATCTTGAGGTTCAGCAATTACAGATGGTTATGCAAAAATCTCAGTTGTGGTCTTCACAGCTTGAAGTTTGGCTAAGATAGCAGCTTGCTTCTTCTTTTGTTTGAGCTTCTTAGCATCCAGAGCAGCTTGCTTCTTTTATTGCCTTATTCTTTCCTTCTATTCCTTTTTAGCTTCCACAAACATAGGGTGTCCAGCCACCACACAATTTTCCTTACCATTTCTGTAAATCTTGGCTAATCTTCTTCTGAGTGCTGAATCTACTGGATCTTTGTAAAATGCAATTGACCTAGCCAACAGTTTCTTCTCATCTGGCCTAGGTGTCTCATACACAATATCCATAGGATTTTTGTCTGAGAACTTTGAGTAGTTCCTTTTAGGCTTCATGATTACATCTGCTTTTGGAGATTTGATGCAAGATGTTTGGCCTTTTCCAAATAATTCATACTCATTTCATTCACATAAATATTCTTGACTTGAGAGTGATGAATAAATATTTTATCTGGCTTCTGAATTGGTCCAAATTTTTGTTGAATTTCTACATCTATTTTCCCCCATTTTTCTTTCAACTCCTTCTCAGCTGCTGGTACATCAATATTTAGCAGTTTGTCATCTGTGTTTAGTTTTGTTGCTGCCAGATTTATGATTTCAATGTTGTCCATGGCTGGTGGCTTTTTGAAAGTAATTGTTGGCACAATTACTTTGCTGACTTGGTTCTTTAGCACTTTCTGCTCCCCCTCACTCCTTGATCCCTCTTGACTGATTCGGACAATAGTGCTTTCTTTCTCCCCCTTTTTGTTATCCGCAAGTAGAGTAGAGGAAATGGTTTGTCCTGCCACTAGCTTTTGAAGCAACTATGTTTGCTGTGTGTGATGTAGATGAATAGCTGTTAGAGAAGCTTCCATAGCAGTCATCCTTTTATCCAAGGAATCCACTTGAGTAGCAAGATCAGGGTTCTTCCTTAGTTGTCTCTTAATATCAATCATTGTTGCTTCTAGAAGTTTATCATCCAATCTTTCAGAAATGTCCTTCTTCATTTGATCAATCTCATTTCTGATAGAAGTGACATTCTGATTGTGTTGAAAGCCTTGGATTTGTTATAATTGAAGAGAAGCAAGGTGTGCTTGTAGGAGCTTCTTGGTACTAGCATTTGTTGTTGATTAAGAGCAGATTGTGTCTGACTGATGAGTTGAATGAGGGTGATCTTGAAAAAATGTTCATCACATTTCTTTGAAAATGCCCAAGATGGCATACCAGGTCTGGAACTAGGGCCTACTTCTCCCCCTATATCCAGTGACTCCTCTTCACTATCATCACCAAAGAATTCTTCTGATCCACCAGCTTTATAATCTATGTCATCACCAGTTGTAGAAGGCATAGCTGTGATGGCATCCTTTGCTCTTTGCATAGATTGGGTGGTGTCACTAAATTTAGCATCTTTTCTGCATTTCCATTGCCCTGTCCAGCCAAAAGTTGATATGCTGTAACAGGATGAGTAAATGTCTCATTATCCAAAGAGGTGGAATCTATAACAGCTTGACTATGCTGAGATACTCCCTCTCTGTTTGCTTCAATGACATTCATTGACTCACTAACAATGATGTCCCCCCTTATTTCTCATGTGCCTGCATTTCTCTCATGATCTCTCTGTTCTTGCATCAAGGGATCCCCTTGGCTACCCACCCTCACACCCTCACCTTCACCATCTAAGGTGGGAATCTTATCACTCACTTTTGCCAGTCCTGAAGAAATGGACTGCATTTGTTCACTCATTTTCTCTCTTTTTTTCTGGGAGCAACCCAGACTCTCACTCAATTCACTCTCTTCCCTCAGTCCTAAGAGTGATTGCACTACCACTAAGTCTTCTGCACTTGTAAGAATTGAAGAAATTTGAAGTTGTGCAGGGACACCCGACGGATGATGAATATCCATCGGGACAGTAGCATGGCTATCCGACGGATGACTGTTGTTAGGCTTATCCGTCGGGATACAATTACTACTCGACGGATGATGAATATCCATCGGGATAGAAGAAATGAATGAGTTTGAATTGGAGACTATTGTAGACTCTGTACAAATTGATAAAAATTTAGGCACAGATGTCTCAACAGACTCAGAAAGAAATGACAAGTGAGCCAACAAATCATCTAAAAGATGATACTCACTTGCTTGGATTTTTGGCTTCTCCACAAGAGTTAAAATGGAGAATTTGGAAGTGATGTATTGATCATGTCAACATCCAGTGAGTATGTTGGTGAATTTAGTATTTCAGGTGCTTCAATTGTTAAAGATTATGGATGTGACTCCACATTTATTGGAATCACATCAATCTGACTTTGAGAAGGTGCGGTGACTGGGTCTTTAGTTCCAGTTTGCACTGTGTGTGTTCCCTGTATATCCTCAGTTGGTTTAGATTTCTTCTTTTTGGCATAAGTTTGGGGTGAGTTAGTGTTCCTTACCCTCTTGTCCTGTGCTCTTGGCTGAGAGCTTTGTTCAATAGTCACATCCTTTTGGGAGGATGCAACTAGTAATGAGCTTAAGTCCTTTTTAAGTACTACAGTTTGTTGAGAAGCTGCAGTGTGGCTAGGCTGGGAAACACTCACCTCTCCAACCTTATTCTTAGGGCTTCTTTGATTTTCACCCTGTCCCTCACCTTGCTTACCCTCTTTCACACTCCCCTCTTTGGTTTTAGTGAATTTTGCAACTGGTTTCTTTTGAAAGAAACCAGAGGGGGCTTTCTTAGACTTGGATTTTTTAATTTGTGGTCTAGTAGCTTGGGTAGGCATATGTTGGGTTATTGACACATATGACATTGCTACACTTGAAGGCAAACAAATGTGTCATGTCGGAAGAGTGGAGACAGTAGAACTTGCCTCACTTACCTGAGGTCCCTCCATGATTGGAAAATAAAGGAGAGGCACCTCTTTGTGGTGATTTGTCCTGTTGAGATCTGCAATAATCCTCCTTTCTTGAACCCAACAATTTAGCTTGTTGGTTGGGTTCTCAATTACAATGTTCTCAATGAGATGGTTAGCAAGCATCATAAAGAATCTAGCATAGTAGATACTTTTACCTCTCTTATTCAGTTCTCCTAACTTATAACCTAACTCAAACAAGACCAAGTCACTGAAATTAAAGTATTTATCAGTAACTAGCATGTAAATCATGTTAAGCATGGAGATGTTAACAGAGTCAAAGTTGCTAATTTTACCAGAGAAAACTTTAGTTACCACATCACACAAAAAGCTTCATTCCTTTCTAAGACCTAAAATCCTAATTTCACTTAACTTAGAAGTGGAAAGTGCATAGCCCAAGGAATTTAGCATGTTAACTATATATGTGTCTGTGTGTGGAACAGTAGCAGTATTATCAGAAATTCTAAAGCATGCTTTGACAATGTCACTGTTAATGCAAAACTGTTTACCTTTGAGAGTGAAAGTGATGGTCTTGTCAGTAGAGTTGTACACTGAAGTTTTCCATATCTCCTCCACAACTTCATAGTAAATAGTGGGTGATTCCAGCATAGCATAACCGAGTTTACAGCATTTCGCAAAATCCATCATCTTTTGAAACTCTCCAGACTGTTGAATCTCCTTGTTTACAAGAGCTGTGAAGTTGTTCTTTTCGTAGATATATCCTGTTTGAGACATGATTTTGACGACTGGTGTTATTGTTAGAGAATGAGAAATTTGCAGAGAAAATATTTGCTTTGGAGAAGAAAAGAAGTTAGAGCAATTGAATTGAGAATGATAAAAGAGTAGAATAAAATGAATTCTGCTTTTATACTATCTCAGAAATAAAATGTCAAAAAATAACAAAAGTGAAATAAAGTCACCATTCAAAAAGCCCAAAATAGCCGTTTAAAAATAAATAAACTGTAAAAAAATTGTCATTTATCCGCCGTGTTATGCTTACAAACTGTAAGTATACTCGATGGATAATGTTCAAAGTTTTAACGACTAAGATTGAGAAAATTCGACGGATGAGGATAAATCAATTATCCGTCGAGTTATAAAATACTCCATAAAAATAATCAATTTTTATTAACAAATAATATTCTGATGGATGATCAAACTCGATGGATAATGAGCATCCGTCGGGATGTAAATTTTGACTTAGCCAAAATTTCATCCAAAAAGAAAAATCAATTAAGTTTCTGGCTGCACAACAACTTGCAAAAATATCTAAAATGATTTAAGAATAATTGAGCATACCTAACTCACTTACCAACCTTGAAAAGGTGGATTCATCAAGTGGCTTGGTAAATATATCTGCAAGCTGCTTTTCACTTGGAACAAAATGAAGTTCCACAGTACCATTCATCACATGTTCCATTATGAAGTGGTACTTGATGTCTATGTGCTTTGTTCTTGAATGATGCACTGGATTTTCAGTGATGGCAATTGCACTTGTGTTATCACAGAAAATGGGAATTCTATCCACTTATGGACCATAGTCCAATAATTGGTTTTTCATCCACAAAATCTGTGCACAGTAACTACCAACAACAATATATTCAGCTTCAGCTATAGAAGTGGAAACTGAATTTTGCTTTTTACTGAACCAGGACACAAGCTTGTTCCCTAGAAATTGACAGGTTCTTGTTGTGCTTTTTCTGTCTATTTTACAACCTGCATAATCTGCATCTGAATAACCAGTTAGATCAAAACCAGAATCTCTAGGATACCAAATGCCAAGTTTTGGTGTTCCCTTGAGATATCTGAAAATTCTCTTAATAGCTACTAAGTGAAATTCTCTAGGATCAGCCTGAAATCTAGCACAAAGACAAGTAGCAAACATTATATCTGGCTTATTAGCTGTTAAGTACAGAAATGAGCCAACCATGCCCCTATAGCTTGAAATATTCACAGACTTTTCAGTTGTGTTTAATTCAAGCTTAGTTGTCGTGGCCATGGGAGTTTCTGCAGATGTGCAATACATTAGATCAAACTTCTTTAAAATTTCATGAATGTATTTAGTTTGACTAATGAATATTCCATCACTAACTTGCTTAACTTGTAAACCAAGAAAGTAAGTTAGTTCTCCCATCATGCTCATTTCATACTTACTTTGCATCCATTTGGCAAACTTTTTATAAACTTTTTCATTTGTAGATCCAAATATGATATCATCTACATAGTTTTGAACAAGTATACTAGAGCCATTAACATTTCTGAAGAATAAAGTTTTATCAACGAGACCTCTTGTGAAGTGATTTTCCAAAAGAAACTTTGATAAAGTGTCATACCAGGCTCTAGGTGCTTGCTTCAGTCCATAAAGTGCTTTCAAAAGATAGTAAACATATTCTGGAAAATTTGGGTCTTCAAAACCAGGAGGCTGACTAACATAGGCTTTCTCCTCCAAATCTCCATTCAGAAAAGCACTTTTGACATCCATTTGATAGACCTTGAAATTGGCGAGCTGCATAGGCTAAGAAGATTCTGATGGCTTCAAGTCTTGCAACAGGAGCAAAGGTTTCATCAAAATCTATTCCTTCTTGTTGACAATAGCCCTTAGTAACCAATCTAGCTTTGTTCCTAATTACTATGCCATTTTCATCCATCTTGTTTCTGAATACCCACTTGGTGTCAATTGGATTCTTTCCATTAGGTTTGGGTACTAGCTTCCATACCTTGTTCCTCTCAAATTAGTTTAGCTCCTCCTGCATAGCTAAAATTCAATCAGGATCCAACAAGGCTTCTTCTACCTTCTTTGGTTCTTCCTTAGATAGGAAGCTACTGTATAGACATTCTTCTTGAGTTGCTCTCCTTTTTTGAACTTTAGAAGATGCATCACCAATGATGAGCTCAAAAGGGTGATCTTTATTCCATTTTCTTTGTTGAGGTAGATTAGCTCTAGATAAAGAGGTCTCATTGTTGTCTTGATGTGTGACTGAGTTTTGATTATTAGAAACTCCCCCTGAGTTTGTGAATCTTTGATTTGAGAAAGGGGAACTTTCTGTAAGTAATCTATTCTGACTTTCAGCTTCTCTTAATGACCCGACGGATGATGCACTTTGTGTCCCGACGGATGAAGCTGATTGTCTCCCGACGGATAAGGCAGATTGTCTCCCGACGGATGAAACATTTTGCAATTCGACAGATGTTGAATTATGTGCTTCATTAGTTGTAGATTTTTTTGTATTATCCTTATTCACTGTTTCTTGATCACTTTCATCATCCCTGTCATCACTAACCATCTCCACATTATCAAACTTGACGCTTTTATGGAAATCTCCATCTTGTAGTCCTTCAATCTTTTTGTCATCAAACACAACATGTATTGATTCCATAAAAATGTTGGTTCTTAGATTTTAGACCCTATATGCCTTTCCCACAGCATATCCAACAAAAATTCCTTCATCTGCTTTAGCATCAAACTTCCCATGTTGATCAGTTTGATTCCTCAAGAAAAAACATTTACAGCCAAAGACATGAAGAAAATTTAGAGTTGGCTTCCTGTTCTTGAACAATTGGTAGGGTGACATACACTTTTCTTGATTAATCAAAGAAATATTCTGAGTGTAGCAGGCAGTATTCACAGCTTCAGCCCAAAAATATGTTGGTAACTTTGATTCTTCAAGCATTATCCTTGCAGCTTCAATAAGAGATCTGTTCTTTCTTTCCACTACTCCATTTTGTTGTGGAGTTCTTGCTGCAGAAAACTCATGCATAATCCCATTCTCTTCACAAAATGATCTCATCATAGAATTCTTGAACTCAGTTTCATTATCACTCCTCTTTCTTCTTACTTTAAAATCAGGATGATTGTTGACTTGCCTTATTTGATTGATAATGATTTCACTAGTTTCATCTTTAAACTTTAGGAAATATGTCCAAGAGAACTTTGATAAATCATCCACAATTAATAGATAAAATCTTTTCCTTGTGATGGACAACACACTGACTGGTCCAAATAAATCCATGTGTAGTAATTGCAAAGGTTCTTCAATTATTGAATCAAGCTTCTTTCTGAATGATGCTTTAATCTGCTTTCCTTTCTGGCAGGCATCACACAATCCATCCTTAGTAAACTCCACTAGAGGAATACCTCTAACTAGTTCTTTCTTGACAAGCTCATTCATGGTCTTGAAGTTTAGATGGGGCAGCTTCTTGTGCCATAGCCAAATTTCATCTTGACTTGCTTTACTGAGACAAGTGACAGATTCTGCATTAGATGAGTTGAAGTCAGCTAGATACATATTTCCTTTTCTCACTCCAGTGAGAACCACTTTGTTGCTTCTTTTGTTTGTCACAATACAGGCTTCGGAATTGAAAGTTATTGAATTGCCCTTATCACAAAGCTAGTTGATACTCAACAAATTGTGCTTGAGACCATCCACTAGGGCAACCTCTTCAATGATGACATTGTCTATTGAAATCAAGCCATATCCCACAGTATAACCCTTGTTGTCATCTCCAAAATTAATACTTGGGCCATCTCTTTCCTTGAACTCTGTGAGCAGGGTAGAATCTTTAGTCATGTGCCTTTAACAACCACTATCCAGGTACCAAAGATTCTTTCTGTTTCCCTGCACACATCAAAACCAAATCAAGTTGATTTTGGTACCCAAGTTTCCTTGGGTCCTGCCTTGTTAGCTTTCTTCTTTAGTTTTTAGGTTTAATTTCATTTGACTTGGGAATTTCTGATTCATCCTTAGTCATTTGAGTTGGACCTTTGAAACCATTCATTAAAACAGAATTATCATGCACATTTTGATTAACAGGAAAAGGCATGTTGTTTGCAAACATGTTATTCCAGTAAGGCATGCTAAATGGCATTTATGGCATACTAAATGCAGCATAATAAGGATTAGGTGCAAATGGCATATTAGCAAATTGTGCATTTATATTCTGAGTAGACATAGCATTCTTAGGCATGGTAGGCATAGCAGTCATGTTAGGAAAAGAGGGAGGCACAGACACAGGAGTAGGCCTGGCAAGTTTGCAATTAACAGACAGGTGATTAACATTACCACACTTAACACAGATTTTTCTTGGTGCATATTTATCAGGTGTGTAGTTGTTATGCTTGTTAATTCCTACTTTCCCATTTCTATTATTTTTCTTTTTAGTTTCTGTTTTAACTTCAATCTTTTCTAATCTGTCATTCAATTGCTTGATGGACAGATGACCAACATTAACTTTCTTCTCCTTCTTCACTTGACTTGATTCTCCTGAAATAAAGTTTTTGGAAACTGATCCATATTTTTCTTTCATCTTGGCAAGCTTAGCTTTGCTCACAGGTTTACTCACAGCCGACGGATGTGGCTCTTTGTCACTTGACGGATAATCCTTTTGATTATCCGACGGATGATTCTCATCATCCGTTGAGTCCATATCTGTCAACAATCCTTCAACCAAGTTGGATTCCAGTTTCTCCTTACTCTTTTTCCAGGCTGCAACACAAAAGGACTCAATAGCTTGAACTTTAGTGATTTGAGCATGGACATCTCTGGATGATTTCCATGCTTTAATCACTTCATGTTCTCATTCAAGCTGCTTCTTTAAAATCTCTTCTTTCTTCAAGGACTTAGTTAATTCATCCTTAGCAATCTTACACTCAATTCTCAATTTTTCAAATTCAATGAATTGGGACTCTAGCACATTGTTCCTCTCACTTAAAAACAAATTGTTTTCTTTAATTTTAGCATTTTCCTTAGTGAGGGACTTAAGTGTAACACGCAAGTGATATAATTATGTGGACATGTCATTGATTGCATCATTACACTCAGCTTTAGATAAATGTGCTAGGTTAGTGGTGATTACCTGATTACTTGAAGAACTTGTTTCTGTTTCATTAGATTTGGCCATCAGGACTAGGTTGACATAGCTTGTTTCTTCATCTTCATCTAATCCATCAGCTGCCCAGTCATTTTCTTGTGTAATGAAAGCCCTTTCCTTTTGCTTGAGCAACTCAAAGTATTTCTGTTTATAATCAACAGGTTCAAATTTCTTCTTGCTAGAATCTGACTTTCTACACTCACTGGAAAAATGCCCAGCCAAGCCACATTTGAAACATTTGAATTTGGATTTATCCACCATGTTTCTACTTGGCTTGGCTGCTCCAAAGTTCTTTTTTGAAATTGAGCTTGGAAAATCTTATGGAAAGGAATGTTAAATGTTCATCAATATCATCCATATCATCTTGGCTCAAATGATCTTCATTTTCAGCTACCAGCCCTTTGCTCTTGCTTTCACAGACCTTTGATGTAGACTCAACAGCTTCTACCTTCATCTCTTTCTCCTTCTCTAACTCAGCAACCAGTGCTATGGACCCTCCTTTCTTCCTTCCTTTCTTCCTTCCTTTCTCCATCCTCTCATCTTGCTCGATTTCAAGCTCATAAGTTTTCAGGATGCCATACAGTCTCCCCAAGGTGAACTCCTTATAATCCTAATAATTTCTCAATGAGACTATCATTGGTTTCCACTCCTTTGGAAGAGATCTAAGGAACTTGAGGTTAGAGTCTTTTGTTTGATATACTCTTCCATGCAACTTTAGAGCATTTAGTCATTTTTGAAATCTACTAAAAATATCAGTGAGAGACTCACTATCTTCACAATGGAAGTGCTCATATTGCTGGATTAGCAGGTGCATCTTATTCTCCTTTACTTGCTCAGTACCATCACAAATAATTTGGATAGTGTCCCAAACCTCCTTGGTTGTTTTTCAGTTAATGATGTTATCAAACATATCACCATCAACTCCATTGAATAATATATTAATGTCCTTCTTGTCTTTCCTGACTTGCTCAATATCAGGGTCTGACCATTCATGCCTTGGTTTTGGAACAGATGGCTCATTGCCAGTTGCAGCTATCATTGGTACATGAGGACCTCTCTCTATACAATCCACATAGGCCTCATCTTGGGAAAGAAGATGTAGGTGCATCTTCACCTTCCAGTGGTGATAATTATCCTTGTCCAGAAAAGGAATCTTAACTTCAACATCCTTCTTGTTCATCTTACTGTTTGTTGTGATCTTTACACTCTTTGTACTTCAAGAGCTTGCTCTGATACCAATTGTTATTCCTTAACAATGCAACAAGAATTACAGAAGGGGGTTGAAAGTAATTTTGGCTTCTTTTTCAAGATTTTAAAACTGTTCTTACTTGATAATATATAAGTGTTTGATTTGCAAAGTGCGGAATAAATGATTTATATGAATCAAAACACAAAGTAATAAAAACACAAGCTTTTAAAACTTTACGGTGGATTTGAAAGTATCCACTAGAGATATATATATATATTGAGTGAGAACCCTGTGAAGCTTGAATAGCTCACAGCTGCTTACAAGTATGAACAACTAAACTTACAGAGAAATGCTACAGAATACAGCTTGAAAATGTTTCTTTGAAAATGTGAGTGCTTAGTTAGTTGTTTTCTTCTCTACTAGCTACACTTGGTTTATATATCACCAAGTTTACATGACAATAAAACAAGATAATAAAACAAAACATATTTAGTTTAACTCTATGCTACTTCACTACTCTATTCCAACATCTTTGAATATCTTCATAATAGCATGGAAATGGTAATGCTTCTTTGTTCTCAAATCCCTGCTAAACAGGCTGCCACATTCCTTTTGCAAACACTCGACGCATGTGACTGTGTTGTCACTGTCAACAGATATTTGAATTTGATCATCCGTCGGGTACATGCTTGTCATCCGTCGGGTGGCTTTATTGATCATCCGTCGGGTAGCTTTATTGATCATCCGTCGGGTAGCTATTTGTCACTTGAATCCATTTCACTTATGCAGAATTACAAGACATATCATATTTACAATTAATCAACCTATTATACATATCTACTAGTAGTCAACATGATTCATATGCTCCACAAAGTTGTTTGCATAAATGTGCTACAATACTTATTATTACATAAGCTACTCACTCGATGGATGTCAAATCATCATCTGACGGGACTATATTGAATCATCCGTCAGGACTATATTTGATCATCTGTCGAGTGCTACAAAATTTACTAAGTTAAATTTACTAAGGTGTTTTGTTTAATTTATCATCAAGTTCACAACATATTCCTAACAAACCCCTAAGCCAATAAACTCAAACACTTTACCACCTCTAACCTCTAAGCCTAAATTCTTGTACAAACACACTGCTAACACCATACTGAAAATACCAATCACTTCCAGCCAAACTTCTCTAAAGAAAAACTTAAACCTACCTTCCTTCAAGTCACCAACCAAAACACATTATAAATTTATTGGAACAAAGCCAAAGAAACTGCAAGTTACTGAGAGGGCCATCTGGAAATGCTTTAATTAAAAAGATTTCTACCTTTAAACTGGTGCATCTCAGATGATGACTACTTTCAACAATTAGCTGAAGAAATGGTCAAAGTTTGGGTTGTATCATTTAGAGAAGTGAGAATCTACTATCAAGATGGATCATACACCTTACTTTGCAGAAATTTAATGGATATATTTTCAATCACATAAATTAAGAGGGCGATTAGCTTACTGAAGGATAAGGATACTGGTACAATGGCATGGAGGTCTGTATTGGCTGTATGGTTGACAGTAAGGGAAGAAAGAAGAGCAAAAGAAAGGCTGAAAGAGAGCATAGGGAAAGAAAATATATTGAAGAGATAAAAATGTTTGAGCAAAAATCTGAAAAACTGAAGGCAAAGGGGATGAGCAGAATATCAAAAGATGGACATTTTCTAAACATCAAAGTTGGCAGATTCTCAAGATTTAGAGTTGGTTACTTGAATGGTTATTCATTAGATGAGTGGCTCAAGCTTGTTGAAGCTCTAAGAGGGACTCAAATCATAGAATAATTGCAAGTACTTGTAGACTTAAAAGACCTTATTAGACTGGAAACAGGGTATGAGAAATTTGTGTAATGAATGTATCTTTCAAACTCATGTAATCACTTAATGTATAAAAGTTGTACTTCTGTCAATTTTGCATGTAATGTCTTATTGTTCATTGTAACTTGGGGTTAGTCTTGTTACCAGTCATGAATTTGTGATAAGCAATCTTCTCACAAATTGGGGGAGAACGTTGTGTAAGACATGCATGTACTATAACAAGACTAAGTCAAATTGACTGCTCTAAGAATTAGTTGTATGATAATCTTAATTTGTATTTTGTACTGTATTACTTGAGTCTGTAAAATTGTCAAAGATTAGACTGGTGTATTTTTCTGTAAATAGTTTCAAGCCTAAGAATAAACTCTGGAAGAAGATCATGAAGATCATGACTCATAGAAATTATGAAGAAGCTTAGAGTTGAATAAATTTTTTTCGGAAAAATATTCCAAGTCAAGATATCTACAAGTCACAGATCAAGTCATATAGAGAAGTCATTCGAGAACTCCATAATGACTTATCGAGAAGTCCAAAACAGCTTATAGAGAAGTCTCAGAGATATCGACAAGCCAAATGAAGACATGAAGATTGGAGATATCGACAAGTCAAATTATCATTAGAGATCTCAGAGATATCTACAAGTCAAAATGTATATAGAGTTCTCTGAGATATCGACAAGTTATTTATGCATTAGAGAACTCAGAGATATCGACAAGCCAAAATGAAGATATGAAGATTGGAGATATCAACAAGTCAATTTTCTCATTAGAGATCTCAGAGATATCGACAAGTCAATATGCTTATAGAGATCTTAGAGATATCGACAAGTCATTTCCACATGCAGAAATTTGGAGACCTCGACAAGCCAAGTTCACTTATAGAGAACTCAGAGACCTCGACAAGTCAAAACACTTATAGAGAACTAAGAGATATCGATAAGCCATTATACTTATCGAGATGTTAGTTCTCTATAGATCAAACTGGAGATCTCGATATGAAGCTCAAGTACAGAATGTAGAAAAGTTAAATATTCAAGATTATCAATCAATAAATGATCTAATCAGTTAGATTGAAAAGTCTACAAAAGCAGTTTAAAGAGTACAAGATCAAATGCCAAGATTAACTGACAAAGAAAACTCACAGATTCACAGGATTTGCATAGATACACTAAGCCAATGGAAAGATTTAGAGATAACTTAAAGTATGGTTTAGTACATCTTATTGCATGCTGTGTAAACCTGTGCTTACTAATCTATAAAGTAAACATTGGTCCTTTGCTTTTAAATGCATCAAGCATATCTAGTTTTTCTAGTAACTCTCTCAAGGAAGAAGCTAAGTTCTTTACTTACAAAGAACCCAGGATTTATAGCAAAATACTAGCTTGATTTTAATACAAAATTAAGTGAGTTTTGAAATATTGTGTGCACTGTTTTAATTTCAGTTAATATAATATTACTGCATTTCTAATCTTCTTTGTTTACCAAGTAACAAACATTCAAAAGGCCTTAAAAATATCTAAAACACATTCACCCCCTATGTTATATTCATTACCTAACAATTCCACATAGAAAGAGGACGCGTCCTAGCCTGGGAAGATGCATACTTTTGGATTCATGTGGATAGTTGGGCTTGTCCACACCTAGGACAAGGAAAACAAGGACAAGTTTAGGACAAGGCAAGCATGGAATGAGAAATGGAAGATTATTTTCACCAACATATTTGTTGTAGGTACTCTTTGAAGAATTCCCTTCTTAAGTCGGTCAAGGAGGAGGATGTTCGTGAAAAACTTGAAGGCCTCCACGGGTATGCCTGATGATTGAAGGCCTCTTCCTATATTCAACGGGTGTCCTCGTTGGAGATGCGGGGTTACCATTGGTGTGTGCTTTGGGAGCTCTGTTCTTGTATTCAACGGGTGTCCTCGTTAGAGAACTTTGGAGTTATCCTACAATTTGCACCCAAAAGCTTGGGATCACCTGTCCTGTTATCTGGTGGGTTATCCTTATTCGGGGGACAGGGACGCGTCTGGAATTTGGGGTGAACCGTGGCTATACCTGTGTTCGTAACTCAAGGGAGATAGTTGTAGTGGAATGTTATCCTTGCGCATGGAGATGCATTATCCGTGAAGTCCTTCGATTATAAACGAGCCTTAGGCCTTCGCGATTGGGCCTCATAGTTGGACATTCCTAAAGTTAGCAGAAGATGGATTCTGGAAGGACTTCTACCGAGCCTAGGAATAAGAAGTCTAAGCCCATTATATTTTTTGTTCCCCAAGAACTACGTTGGTTTGATTTCCTATAAATAGGGATACGTAGGCAAATTGCAAGGGGTGGAAGCGAGAGCCTTAAGGAGCCACCACCAATCCTAAGCAATCTCAGCCCCCAATTCATCACAACCATCACACTCCGCTCACTTTTCAGGTGAAGAACAACCATCCTAGATCTTGATTCCGGTGACGAACCTCAAACTTTGTTGTTAACAGATTCCTCCGTTAACAAATTGGGCCTAGAAGGAGGGTGATGATCAAGATCATAATCTCAGGAGGAAGAGATGTCTCATCATGATGAAGGTTCTTTAACACAAGTATTTAATGATAGCCATAGAGGAGGTTGCAAACAGCGGTAAGGAGATCCATTAATAACTATTTTTAGCCAGGGTGGTTGAAGGAGATTTTAATTTAATAGTCGTGGCCTAGAGGAAGATGGATGATGATTTCCAGCCATGGGATTGAAGTTTACAGCCATGGCCATGAAGGAGCAAAGTTGGATGTAAATTCGGATTTGGTGGATTAAGCGATTTATTTACATTATTTGGGCCATATCACGAGTTCTGTAAGTCATATTTGGACGATCTTACAGCCTACATGAAAGTTATTGAATTCTCTTTAACTCAGAGGTGATATGGTTATGAAAAATCCAAGTTAAACAGCCCGAAAACATAGGAAAAAAATAGCTGCAAATTTTTACCAAAAAATCCTATTTGGTTTAAAAGATTGCAAGAAACCTATTTGGTGTAGAAGATTGGAGAATCTTATTCTAATTAGAAGATTAAAAAATCCTATCCGATCAAGAAAATTGGAGAATCATATTCAAATTAGAAGATTGGAGAATCCTATTCCATTTAGAAGATTGGAAAATCCTATTCCCACAAGAAGACTGAAGATTCTTATTTGATTTAGAAGATTTGAGAACACTATTCAGTTCATAGGACTTAACCAGGGGAAAATCCGAGGATGATCAAGAGGAGAATATTTTAAGAAGAAGGCATTATTACCAGAAGTTAGTCATCGCCTTTAAGACGGTCCCTCAAGGTAACACTCAACTAGTTTCGTTGTCTTTTTATTTACTTATTTATGGGGCTTGTGCAGGAAGAAGATTGTGAAGATATTTGGCACGGAGGAGATCCCACAAACTTTTAGGACGTGCCTTGATTAACAAATTCAAGGCCCAGACGACTTCCAACAAATTCCAGGAGAATTCACCGACTGTACACGTCCGTCCCTCTAGGATGCGTCCTCCAGGTAACATTAAAAGTTCTATATTAATTGTGTTTCTTGCAGGTAGGGAATCTTATCTTGATAAGGTCTCAAGAGTTATGAAGCATTGCGTCACAATCTCTTAGGGCGCGCCCTATGTTTGGTAGGTATCCTGAGGAGCGTTTCACTCTCCGGACGCGCCCTCGACTGCATGCGAAAGATTTTAATGAAGATATCTTGAGGATCAGATGACTTCCAATGACTACTTGGATAATTGCTCGATTGGAGCCAATTCACCATCCTTCAAGACACGTTCATTCTTAGTGTGTGCCCTAAGTACAATAAATAACGGTGAGGCGAACTACAATAACTACAAGAAGTATTTTTTTTATTTTAGAAGAAAATAATATATTGGAGAAGCGAGGCCCCGTGATTCTGTGAGTGCCCCCTAATTCCTAATGGAATTCTAGGGAGAGGCACCGCGGACACGAGCGAGCCCCTCCACTGGATAAGACTTAAAAACGGGATGAAGGTTTGTAGAAATCATAAATTTTACTAAAGATAAGATCAAAAGACTTAGGCTCACATCCTCAGTGATCAGAGCCACACCGTGAGCAACGAATCACATTCTTACTTAATTCGACATCTCATTCGCTTCCGTTGAGTATGTGTGTTTCTACCTCGATCATGTTTTCCATAAAGCTATCAATATTCGAGGTTAGAGTAAAACTCCCTCTAAGATGCTTCTTTGTGAGATGTGATTGAAAACAATGAAGGTGGATACCTCAATTTACCAATCAATGATGAAATTTCTCACATCAAATGGATATGTTGTGTGCGAGATAGGTTCACAACATGAGTCACGGGAATGATATCATAGAGAAATCAAAGTATTTCAAAGGAAACGAGATAAAGATATGCATATGGAGGTCCTTCGATTTTAATATTAGAAAATGGCCTAAGAGCTATTATCATCGAAGATGTTACGAAGGAAGACAAGAAGATGTCATACAACAAGAAGTTGATGGGAAAAGCTTGAAGAGAGAAGTAATATGTTGCGGAGCTTGGAGCATACCCCTATTAAGGTTGCGTAATCCAACGACGATGTGCTCTCCAACGAGGATAGACCATCTAGGAAATGTGTCGCGGTCGAAGTCCCCCGAAACTTTGATTTTGACTTGGATCCAAGAAATCCTTTATATATGGAGAAGATATGACTAGATAAATATTCTAGTTCATTTACCGTAAATGCCAAATGCCTAAGTAAAGTTATGAAGATTGGATTACAATCGATTCCCTTGTGAAAATTTCGGATGATGATTTTTTGGAGGTGGGAGACTAAGAATCAAAAAATATGATAACACATCATCTGCATAGATACCCTTGATTGGACGCCTTTCCGAGAGATCAATGCCTAATAGAGAGATGCTTCTTCAACAGATGGCTTCTACATCCCTTATATATTGTTGAGGATGCTCTAGATACCTTCCAAAGCATTAATCTTGGAGATATTTTATGAAAATTTATTACATGAAAGTTTTTAAAAACCTTGTCGAGGTAAGATGATCCTCTTTTAGAGGAAGCTCCCTCCAAGGATGAATCCCCTTATCGAGGTAGACGCTCCTCTTACAGAGGACGCGCCCTTCAAGGAGGAATCCCCTTGTCGAGATAAGATGTTCCTCTTAGAGAGGATGCGCTGCGCCTCTAAGGATGAAAACTATTGTTGAGGTAAGACGCCCGGTTAAAATTACGTTGCTCAATTAAAAAAGATTAAAAATGCATAACTAAAATTGTAAAGACTTTTAATCATAATATTCAACAAAGTAAAATTTAAACAATTGTTAATATAAGTTGATTTTAATGAAAAAATGTTAATGTCTAGGTTGATGTTATATCATTGTCAATTTCGTATTTTATTGACTAAAGTTGACCCGGCATCCTTAATTTTTAATCTTTTGAACAAAGTTCAAATTTAATAAGACGTCAAATAATTGTCAGTTTCTTAATTCATCGATTAAAATTGACCTAATTCACCTAGTTCTTAACATATTGAATCTGAAAATTGGCATAATTCACCTGGTTTTTAACATATTGAATTTCAAATTCAATAAGTCATCCTTACTTTCACAATATAAAAGACTTATGTTGTTCCATTTTAGTGTATCAAAGAATCTGAATACTACATTAACGTTATTTTTTTATAATTAGTTAAGAAAAAGTAATATATACGTGTGTATGTATGTAAATTATTATTTGTTATATTTTCGAGGAAATTACGTTGATCTCTTTTATTTATATGTGAAATATCTTATTAGTGTATATGTTTGATTATTATTTACAACTAGCTTTAAAACCCATGCAAGGTACGGGTATGTTCTATATACTTTTCAAGAAGAAATTTTTTGATGGTTTTTAAAGGTTTGCATTTTTAAAATTTGTAGATTATTTGCTCTCAATGAAATATTTTACGGCCGGTACTTATACAGCAGCGGCTTTTCTTCAGTTTTATTACACGTAATAATAAACATTTAAGTTAATAGATAGTTGAATTTTTTCACCCAAAATAATTTAACATGTAAGGTACAACAGATTAGAGGTCTCATTTTAGAAAAATTCACTTACTCTATATCTCCCATGTCATTTCGCTTCTATATTCTCTCCTATTTGATGAACTTTTTTATTGTCCTATTCTTTCGAAAGGATAATAAAGGGCTATAAGCAGATTATGGCGGTTGAGTCTTACATATTAAAAAGAACATGTAACTCCATGTATAAACCAAAACTTAGAGAGATGATCCAAAAGAAAGAGGAAAACTACACAGTTAAGTATAAAATAAGAGTTGCATGTTTGTAATACTCACTTGAACACCACAAGGACAAAAAAAATAACTCGCTGCCACCTTGAATATGAATTTATGTCTGCAACCTCATGGTTGTTCTATATGTTGGGGTTAAACCCAATAGGTAGTGTGGGCTTGGTGATAGAAAACATAATTGAATTGGGTAATAATTGTATGGGTAGACAATTATTATCATAATTGAGTTGGGTAATAATTGTATGTGTTGACAATTATTATTATAATGGGAATGAGTAATAATTGTATGGGTAGACAATTATTATTGTAATCAGATTAGGTATGTCTTGTTGGCTAAGTTTGTGATGGTTATATATACATAGTCATGTTACTGTTTTGATGTATGCTTGAGTATTGTTTGACTTAAGTATCGCTTGAGTGAATACCGTTTGGTGAGATTGATTGTATTATTGATAATTGATTTGATTAATAATACAAATTGGGACGTGGGTTTTTCCACGTCATATATTGAGTGTGTGTTTTGCATTGTTTGTTTGGTTCTATACTTGTGTGTGTTCCCCCTAACAATTGGTATCAAGAGCCAAGGTTCATGATGGAGAAGGTTGGGGGATTTGAAATTGAATTGTTTAGTGGAAGAAATAATTTTACCTCTAGAAAAGTACGGTAAAAGATCTGTTAATTCAACGAGGGTTATATGCGACTCTCGGAGGGAAGAAGCCTACTGAAGTTGATGATACAAAGTGGGGAGACATGAAGTTATGTGTGGCATCAACGATCTGGTTGGCCCTTGCACCGGAAATCAAGTATGATGTTCTTGAAGAGGACAATCCTAAGAATTTGTGGGAGAAGTTAACAAAGACTTATCACTCAAAGTCTTTGGCCAACAAGCTGTTTCTCAAGAAAGATTTGTTTGGGCTCAAGATGGAAGAAGACGGAGATTTAAGAGATCATCTGAATCGTTTTAATGGCTTAATCAACCAGCTAAATAATTTGGATGAAAAATTAAAGGATGAGGACAAAGTTGTTCTACTACTAGTGTATCTATCGAAGAAGTATAATACTGTGATGACTTCTTTATTGGTTGGGAAAATGAAGTTAGATTTGGATGAGACTATTGTTGTTCTTCTGGAGGCCGAAAGATTGATGAAACAAGAATCGAGTGACACAACTGATGGAAGTGCATTCGTGGTACATGTGCGTGACAGGGAAAAGAAGTATGCTAAAAACATAACCCTAATATCAGGTGTTTTTATTGTGAGGAATTGGGTCATATACAATTTATGTGTCCAAAGGCAAGAGAAGACTTGAGAGAGTTGAAGAAAAATCGAGGGGGTAGTGTTTCGCTTGTAGAAGCTGATGAAGATGTTCTTTTGGTTCAAGAAGATAAAGGATCAAAAGAAGAATGGATGCTTGACTCGGGATGTTCTCATCACATATGTGATAGGAGGGAGTGGTTCTCGTCCTACAAAAAGTGTGAGAGAAAGATTGTAACTTTACCGAACGGTAAAACGGTAAATGTTGCTGGCATTGGTGAGGTAACAATGAAACGTCACAATGGTCGTGTTCAGAAGTTAACTCAAGTAAGATACATACCGGAGTTAAATCGAAATCTGATTTCGTTGGGTAAATTAGTTAATTTGGGATATACTATTATGATGAAGAATAGTATGTTAAAAGTCACTAAAGAAGATTTAGAGATACTCAAAGGTCGAAAAGATAAGAGAAACCTTTTTGTACTAGAAGGAGGGGTTATTGTTCGAGGGGAGGTATTGGGCGATCGACGTCGATGGCTTGATGGTGACCGTTAATTCGGTTGTGCATGAAATCATATTTGGTTGAAGAGGAGGATTGTTGGGGTTAAACCCAATAGGTAGTATGGGTTTGGTGATAGAAAACATAATTGAATTGGGTAATAATTGTATGGGTAGACAATTATTATCATAATTGAGTTGGGTAATAATTGTATGTGTTGACAATTATTATTATAATGGGAATGAGTAATAATTGTATGGGTAGACAATTATTATTGTAATCAGATTAGGTATGTCTTGTTGGTTAAGTTTGTGATGGCTATATATACATAGTCATGTTATTGTTTTGATGTATGCTTGAGTATTGTTTGACTTAAGTATCACTTGAGTGAATACCGTTTGGTGAGATTGATTGTATTATTGATAATTGTTTTGATTAATAATACAAGTTGGGATGTGGGTTTTTCCGCGTTATATATTGAGTGTGTGTTTTGCATTATTTGTTTGGTTCTATACTTGTGTGTGTTCCCTCTAACACTATAACCATATGCCAACCCAAGCACCAATATATGGGTGCTCATAATCGCAGTTCTTGAACTTGAGTTATCAAAAATACCTTGCGTAACTTTAACAGCTTATGAAGAGATGTCAACACAATGAAGGTGAAGTTCTATATATGACGGAAGTTTTTCACCCATTTCGCTCATTTTCTAGCACTAATTTAATAGGAAGATGCAAGATGTAGTCATGTCAACTGAGTATAGCCTGAAAAATCATCATACAGGCTTTCAAAGTAAGTCGTATCGAAGATAAATGTAATATTAACTTTGGAATTGCTAACAATAGAGTCACAAATTAAATGTTAGCGGGATCCAAAATAGAATAATTATAATTTATACAAATACTTTGTCACATATGCTTCACGAATTGTGAAACCACAAGCAGCCATAATAATCTTTAGAGTGAGAGTATGTGAAAATAAGTAAAAACCTATCAAAAAATATCTGGTCAGAGCCTTGAGCAAGCATGTGAAAATTACAACATCTGCAGAAAGTACGACACACCTCGGGCTAAAGAGACTGCGAAAAAAGGTTAAAATGTACATGATAGATGATAAAAAGGGTGAGATTAATGCGAATAATTCAGACTTGGTGTACAAGCTATAGTTAAGGACGTGAGCCAACATAGAAAAATTAAAACCTTTTAAAAATGAAGCTGCAAACACGGCAGTATCTTAGACCGAATCCAAAAGAATGAAAGAGTGGAAGCTAAGGTTGCAAGTTGCAACTTGGTGCATTGGCATCTCATGAACCTTCAAAATTAGTGAATATGAAAAGAAATTGCTTTTAGAAAGTTAAGTAATTTCAGAACAGTTATCATTTGTGATAAATTAAAGCAAAGGTGCATAACTATATTCTTTATTTTTTGCAATTTTGTTAGCAAGTACATTGATGCTTTTTAATTCCATGCATCTATTTATAAGAATAACAGTCTTGATATTTGAAAGGAATAAATAATATAACCATGAGAAACAAAGTTATTGCTTACATTAACTGAATACAATATACAATAATGAAATACTTCAAACCGCAGTGACACACTATATAGTTATAATCTAAGAATTATATCTAAGAACAACAAACATGTGAAAAAAAAACTAACTTTCTTTTATTTTCCTGGATGACAAGCTAAGTTTGACTGAGACCACTTCCCCTGTGCACACTATGACAATTAAAACATATTAAGCATTTACACTTTTATAAAACAGTAGTTACAAGTTGCATCGACAATATCTTTTTTAACCTTATAAAGTTCACGTTACAAGTACTCTTTCTACGAAGTTTGACGGCACCTTTTATCAGATTAGAGATTAGTAAGCAACACAAGTGACACCCATAGATGTCATGATCCGCACTATCAGGAGTGACAATAACAAAAATGATATAATATATCATAAAAAAATTCTTATTATAAAATAGATTAAAAAGCAACTAAAAGTAGAATATAAAAGCGGCCCCCTAATTTTTGGTTCTACCACTGTCACTGCTCACAAAGAAAACCTGTGAAGATATATGAAGATCCTTCATCTCTCTTCTAACCTCTCAAATTTCTTTAAAGATCCATCTAGCTCATTTCACAAGATAATTGTGGGTAGCATACTCATTAGTAGCCCCATATAACCTGGTAGCAGCCATTTTTCGGCACACACGAATCTTCTCTCTAGGTTTCTTCTCACTCTTCTTAATACCTCGTATAATCACCATATGCAGTAACTCTCGAATCCATCCTCGTAGATGTTGTTACTTCATAAGACGGGTTTTAAACGGATGTTATAGAATAGAATGTAGAGTAGACAGAAAGATGCGTACACAATTGAATATCCGGTAGAACTAGAATCAACGTGTGGGGAAAAATTCTCGAATAAATAGCCTCACATCAGGGGACGAGATAATAATGTGAAAAGGTGCAACCGTTGCAACAGGAGGTGACATGGAGAATACCGGTAGACGAGCAAGGCATGAATCAGATGATAATCTTCCGAATGAAGGCTCCGAATGATCAGACAATCCAGGGATAAAAGAATCTTCCATCGCCGCCATCTGAAAATCGCGTCGCTAGATAAGGATGTCGAATTTCATCACGAATCCTACTAAAACCTACTATTTGATCGCACTCAACCTCTCGATGTTTTATCTTTCTATTTCCTAATCCTAATCCTAACCCTCTATCCATTCCCGATAATCTAGGCTTGTTTCAGTGACTTATAACCTATAGCTCTGATACCAACTTGTGACGCCCTCCAAACCCGAGTCAGAAGTTTGGGGCTCACAACACACACCACAATATATAAACTTGTATATAAAGTATTATATGCATTGACCCTTCTTTACACAACCACGGATCGCAACAGGTTAAAGTATGAAAATAAGCCACAACCTTAACTTTTATTACATCGTACCAAAATCCAACTAGTTCAACTTACAATTGTTAATGTGTTAGATATATTTGTGATGTCAGATATGATTTGTGTTTAAGTTTTCAGATCTTACTTAACAGGACAAATCAGTACTTAACTGGAAATCAGTACTTATACTATGTCAGGACTTAAGATATCAGAACTTAAGTTATCAGAACTTAAGTTATCAGAAGATATTTATCAGGAGATAATATCAGGACTTAAGGAGACTTTTAGATAAGGCAGGCGGCTGATTGAAAGGAAAGAAGATCGAGACTAAGACAGAAATAAATATGCATGAAGAAAGAATTCTATGAAGAATAGAATACTTGGAAGAAAAGATAACTAGTTGATATATTTTAGGAAGCAGAATTATATTCCATATCAATTAGAACATTCTCTTGTAACTGTGTAGTATATAAACACAGGCATAGGGTTTACACTATACGTGTTATCTAAATCGAAGTTATTATTCTTTGTAACCCTAGCAGCTCTCGTGATAATTTGTTCATCACTGAGAGAGGACAATTCCTTATTACAACAGAGTTTATTGTGTTGAATAAAATTTGTTTTCTGTTACATGAGTTCGTATATTCGATTTGATTGTAGTAAACACTATATTCAACCCCCTTCTACAGTGTGTGTGACCTAACAAGTGGTATCAGAGCTATCTGTTAACACACAAATAGTTTAAGTTCCATAAATAATCATGTCTGAAGAAGAAACTCCAACCAAGATCACCAAAACTGAAGAACCTCCAAAAACCATAACCCATAGTCGATATGAGACTATAAGAGTTCCTATATTGAAACCTTCTGAGTATTCCATATGGAAAGTGAAGATGGCTATATTTCTGGAAGCTACAGATCTGGAATATCTCGACAGGATTAATGAAGGACCACATATGCCAACCAAACTCTCGGTGGAAGTTGCAGGTCAGCCAGCAAAGTCTGTACCAAAGGAGAAAAGTGATTACACTGCTAAAGATATCTCATCGATTGCGAAGGATGCAAAGGTAAGACACTTGTTGTATAGTGTCATTGATAATGTCATGTCAAACAGGGTAATTCAATGAAAGACTGCAAAAGAGTTATGGGATGCTTTGGAAACAAGGTGTCAGGGAACTGATTCAATTAAGAAGAATAGGAAGACGATACTCACTCAAGAGTATGAGCACTTTGACTCAAAGCCTGATGAGTCATTAACTGATTTATATGATAGATTTCTCAAACTCTTGAATGATTTCTCACTAGTTGACAAAGAGTATGATATTGAAGATTCCAATCTTAAATTCATGTTAGCTCTTCCTGAAAGATGGGATTTGAAGGCCACAATAATAAGAGACAACTATAATATTGATGAAACAATTCTTGATGAAATTTATAGGATGCTCAAGACTCATGAACTTGAGATGGAACAAAGAAGCAAGAGGAATGGAAGAAAGTCAAGGACATTTGCCTTTATGGTTGAGGAGGAAAGTCCCAAAGTTGCTGCCTCAAAGAAAGGCAAGGGAAAGGCTCTCATCACAAAGTCTGATACTGAGTCATCAAGTTCTGATAGTGATGATGACTCAGAAACGGAAAGTATACCTGAGATGGACCCTGATGAAGAGATGATGAAGCTGTGTGCTCTTATGGTGAAAGGAATCACAAAGATTGCATACAGGAAATTCAGGAGAGGAAAGAAGTTTTCCAGGAAAGGTGCAAGTTCTGATAAGAAAGGTTTCATAAAATCTGAAGGCAAAGGAGGAAAGTATGACAGAGGAGATTACTCAAATGTTAAATGCTACAATTGTGGTGAGAAAGGCCGCATATCTCCTGATTACATAAAAGGGAAGAGTGACAAAGGCAAGGCTCTTGTCACAAAGAAGAAAAGTTGGTCAGATGCTTCAGATTCTGAGGATGAGGAAAGCTATGCCTAGATGGCAAATGTTGATAGCAGTTCCGATATTGCTGTCTTAAAGGTAACTCAAACTACTTATGCCTTTCATACTAATGATATTACTGAGTTGAGAAGATATCTTAAAACCATGTTCATTAGTTATAAAGATCAAACTTTAACATGTGAAAGATTAACTTCTGAAAATCTTGATTATAAAAAGAGGAATGATTATATAGAAAAAGAGTTAGTCATGTTCCATCAAACTTAGAAAGATAGAGATGATGCCTTTTATGTTAGGGATAAAGTGCTAAAAATGAATGAATCTCTAAAAACTGAGTTATAAAAGGAAAGAGAGATTATCAGGACTTGCACTAACTCTGGTAAAGCAACTCAGGATATTCTTAGTAGTGGAAACTGGAAAGAGGGCTTAGGTTATGAAGATGATAAGAACAGTAAGGGAACTATAGAAACTGAGCTTGTAGTTGTTAAACAAAAACCAAAGTTAAATCATGTTAAGTTTGTAACTGCAAAGACTGATATTGAGAAATCAGAAGTTAAGGAGAAATTAACTTCTGACAAACCTAATCAGAAGCCAACTGAACTTAACATAGGCTTAATGACTAAGAAACAGCTTAAACATAAGCTGAAAGATATTAAGAATGTAAATAAGGTAAAGTCGCCTAAGAAAAATAGGAATGGAAAGGAAGGTGTGAACAAAAGTAAAAGATTATAAACCTGTTCCTAATGCTCCTAGAAAAACATGTCATAATTGTGGAAACTCTAACCATATGGCTTCTTTTTGCAGGAAGAATAAGAACATAAACTCCTTACCTTAAAAATCAGGAGTTAAGAGTCAGTCTGTTAGATATAAGCCACAAAATCCTTGTTTTCGTTGTGGTAGTTTATGGCATTCCATTTATACTTGTAAGTTATATCATAGTCTTTACTATGATTATTATCAAATAAAACCTTCTTTAAAGAAAGTTAGCATTATTCCTTCTAGTGTAAGTTCTGATGCAAAGTCTGATATTGCAAATTCTGATAAGGAAACTGTTAACATAAACTCTGATGCTAAATCCGCTGTAAATGTTAACAAACTTAATAAGGCCAAAGGATCCAAGCAAGTCTGGGTCCTTAAAACTAATCATTAGTGGTCTTTGTGATTGCAGGGCAACAGGAAGAACATCCTAGTTCTGGACAGTGGATGTTCAGGACATATGACTGGAAATAAAGCTCTGCTATCAGAATTTGTGGAGAAAGCTGGCCTAGGTGTTTCTTATAGAGATGGCAATATTGGAAAAACTCTGGGATATGGAAATATCAATCTTGGGAATTTCATCATTGAAAAAGTAGCTCTGGTCTCAGGACTTAAACACAATCTGCTGAGTGTTAGTCAAATCTGTGACAGAGGTTATCATGTGGATTTCTTTGAAGAACACTGTGAAGTTGTAAGCAAATCTAAAGGCAAAGTTGTTCTGAAAGGATACAGGCATGGTAACATTTATGAAGCCAAGCTTTCAACAAGTACTGATGGTTCTGCAATATGTATGTTAAGTAGAGCATCAATTGAAGAAAGCTGGGATTGGCACAAGAAACTCTCTCATTTAAATTTTAACAATATAAATGAACTAGTCAAGAAAGATCTTGTGAGAGGACTGCCAAAATCAGTATTTGCTCCTGATGGCCTTTGTGATTCATGTCAGAAGGCAAAACAAAGAAAATCTTCATTCAAGAGCAAGACTGAATCATCAATTCTTGAGCCTTATCACCTACTACATGTTGATCTATTTGGTCCAGTGAATGTCATGTCTATTGCAAAGAAGAAATATGTTATGGTCATAGTGGATGAGTTCACCAAATACACATGGGTGTATTTCTTGCACACAAAAAGTGAAACTGCATCTATCTTGATTGATCATGTCAAGCAACTGGATAAATTGGTCAAAGATTCTGTGAAGATCATAAGAAGTGATAATGGCACTGAGTTCAAGAATTTGATCATGGAAGAGTTCTGCAAAAACCATGGAATAAAGCAGGAATTCTCTGCTCCTGGAACTCCACAGCAAAATGGAGTTGTTGAAAGAAAGAATAGAACTCTTATTGAAGTTGCACGAACTATGCTTGATAAAGCAAAGTTACCAACCTACTTTTGGGCTGAAGTTGTGCAGACTGCTTGTTTTACTCAGAATGCACACTCATTAACAAGCATGGAAAGACACCATATGAGATGGTGAATAAAAAGAAGCCAAATCTGAAGTATTTTCATATATTTGGATGCAAGTGTTTTGTTCTTAAGACTCATCCTGAACAGCTATCCAAATTTGATCTAAAAGCTGGTGAAGGAATTTTTGTTGGATATCCACTTTCCACAAATGCCTTCAGAGTCTATAATTTAAGAACAAGGGTTGTCATGGAATTTATCAATGTCTCTTTTGATGATAAGAAGATTACTGGACTTGAAGATTTCAATGATCATGATCAGCTGAGATTCGAAAATGAAGTTTTAAATTCTGATTCTATAAATCCTGAAAGTCTAAATCCTAATACTGCAAACTCTGATGGATTAAACTCTGATGTTATTGAAACTGTGGTGACTACGCCTAAGGAAAATACACCTGTGCAGGGGGGGCATACTGAAGATCCAACCACATCTCAAGAAGCATCAGAATCTCCAACAGGCTCTTCAAGTTCTAATTCGTCAAGTTCTGATGGGCCAAGTTCTGATAATTCTGGAAACTCATGTTCTGATATTTTTGGAAACTCAAATTCTGAAGGATCCAACTCAGAGAGCATAATTTCAGGGGGAGCATCAGAAAATATTGATGGAGACAGCTTGGATTATAGGGGAGCATCCAGTTCTAGAGATAACCTTCCATCTGCAAGGAAGTGGACTAAAGCACATACACCTGACTTAATTATTGGAAATCCTGATGTAGATGTCAGAACTAGAACAGCTACATCAAATGAATGTCTCTATCATTCTTTTCTATCTCAGATTAAACCAAAGAAAGTGGAAGAAGCTCTTCAAGATGCTGATTGGGTGCAAGCAATGCAAGAAGAGTTAAATGAATTTGAAAGAAATAAAGTCTGGACCCTAGTGCCAAGACCAAAGAACAGATATGTTCTTGGTACAAAGTGGGTGTTCAGAAATAAAACTGACAGTGATGGCATAATTACAAGGAATAAAACAAGGATGGTTGCAAAAGGATACTCTCAACAAGAGGGAATTGATTATGATAAAACATTTGCACCAGTTGCTAGATTGGAAGCCATAAGGATATTTTTGGCTTATGCTGCTCACAAGAAGTTTATAGTCTTTCAAATGGATGTGAAAAGTGTTTTTCTTAATGGAGAATTAGAAGAGGAAGTATATGTTGAATAACCTCCAGGCTTTGTAAATTCTAAATTTCCAAATTATGTCTACAGGCTCGATAAAGCACTTTATGGCCTTAAGCAAGCTCCTAGAGCATGGTATGAGACATTAGCTCAGTTTCTTTTGGAAAGTGGATTTAATAGAGGGACTATTGATAAAACACTGTTCTACCTCAACCATGGAAATGACTTACTTTTGGTGCAGATATATGTTGATGATATCATTTTTGGTTCTACAAATGACAAACTTTGTAAGAAGTTTGCCAAGCTGATGCAGTCAAGATATCAAATGAGTATGATGGGAGAACTTAACTATTTTCTGGGCCTTCAAGTCAAGCAGAATGAAGAAGGAACTTTTATTTGTCAATCTAAGTACACCAGAAATTTATTGAAAAAGTTTAGAATACAAGATTATTCAAGTGCATCCACTCATATGGCCACTGCAACAAAGTTGGATAAGGATACTGGTAAATCAGTAGATATTACTGATTATAGAGATATGATTGGCTCTCTACTCTATCTAACTGCAAGTAGACCTGATATCATGTATGCTACCTGTCTCTGTGCTAGATTTCAAGCAGATCCAAGAGAACCTCACTTAACAGCTGTGAAAAGAATTTTCAAGTACCTTAAGGGTACAGCTGATCTGGGATTGTGGTATCCTAGAGAATTAGACTTTAAGCTAATAGGTTACTCATATGCAGATTTTGCAGGATGCAAAATTGACAGGAAAAGCACAAGTAAAAGCTGTCAATTTCTTGGAGGCAGATTGGTTTCTTGGTTTAGCAAGAAACAGAAGTCAATTTCCACATCAACTGCAGAAGCAGAATACATAGCTGCAGGAAGTTGTTGTGCACAAATTCTTTGGATGAAGAATCAGTTCCTGGATTATGGGTTAGAATTTTCTAAAATCCCTATTTACTGTGATAATCAAAGTGCTATTGCTATGACAGGTAATCCAGTTCAACACTCAATGACAAAGCACATCAGCATTAGGTACCACTTCATAAGGGAACATGTGGATGAAGGTACAGTGGAATTGCATTTTGTTCCAACATATCAACAACTAGCAGATATCTTCATAAAACCACTGTGTGAAGCTACTTTTACAAGATTAGTAAATGAACTTGGAATGGTTTCAGGTTCTTTCTATAAATCTGCTTAGTTTATGTTTTGATACATCAGCCTTTATGATCAGTATTTACAAATATTACTATCTTTGTGTATTATGTGCTTAAATTGAAATTTGCTTAAGTGCTGATTGTTGTCTGATGTGAATTTCTAAACTCTGATAGTGATATGAATGTTTCCGTGACTATTCAATCCAATGAGGATAACTGTGCTAGATGCTGACCTAGTAGTCTTTAATATACTAAAGATTCCATGTATGAAGTAATTGTTTATGTGGAAATCTTTTAACATAAGCAAATTCTGATATTGAGCTTAGTTGAAATTTACTTTGTGTATCTTATTACTAAGTCAAAAACTAGAATAGTGCTTCTTATCTATTAAGCTCTGATGTTAGTAAATCTAATGGATGTACTAAGTATTGATAAGCCTTACTTATCAAAAGAAAAAGAAAAGAAAAGAAATAAAAATAAGGTACTTCTTTGAGATCTAGAGTAAAAATGTGGAAGGGAAGACCCAAGTGCATTGCTGGTATTAAGTAATATGCATTAGAAAAGCAAAAAAAAAATCTTGGTGACTTTTCACACTCTATGATTACTGGAGAAATACTCTGATAACAGCATAAATTCTGATAAGCAGTCGTGACTCACTTACACTGAGAAGCCACTGTAAAATGGAATTTCAAAAGTTGCATAAAATGAGAACAAAACAGTTGAGGTGGACTCATGCATGAACTCATTCAATAGTAGGCTTCAGAATAATGACAAATTTTGAGTAAAGTTCTTAGGTATGCCTTATTTCTAAGATATACTGAAGTGAATCAGACTTTACTCTTTGTCTGATATTTAGCTTAATGCACACACTTACACTCCATATGAATGATGAAAATTACTGTGGTGATAAATGTTATTTTCGATGAACAGTTTAAGTGTCAGGCATAAATTCTGAGGACAAGTTCTGATGGAAGTTCTGATGATTAAGTTCTGATGTAACCATATCAGTATTTGTGTGAAGAATTACATGAATAAACATTCATTTTTCTAGTTAAGAAGCCATATTCTGATGACTTTTAAATCCTGATAATAATCAAGTTCTGATGCTGAAGTGGCAGTATTTATTTACTTGGTTTATTTTTGGTCATTACTTGAACGAGAATATTTTTACAGAATATTGGTTAATGTGAGATAAAACAGTCATAATCATTATGGGTTAGTGGTTAGCGTGTATGTCTTGAAAAGCTGCATGCGCACAGTAATTGTTATTATATCTCGTGCCATTAACTCTGGCTTTAGATCTTTTACTGACTGTTATTATTACACATCAGTCTAAGGAGTCGAGGGGTCATTATTTTTACTTGTAAGTTTTAACCAGTCCTCGCGTCCCTTGGTATTTTGTTGGCTATTTAAACCGACTATTCATTCCAGCCAATACATCTTTCATTTTCTCACAAACTCATTCTTTTTATTCTCATCAACAAAAATGGTCCGTTTCAACTTGTTCCTGAACTATGAAACCTTTAACATCGAGTTGAGTTGTGATGAATGGCAACAGGAGTGGCATGTCACCGCCATTCCTGAAGAGCTTTGGAACTCAGTTCCAAAAGAGGTTCACACATAACTCTTGTTCTTATCAATGGAGTATCATCTCCATCTTGATAGGTTGGAAGAGGAAAGGAGAGAAGCTCTCCGTCAGCAAGAACGAATCATTCGTCTTGCAGTGCTCTTCGTCAGCAGCAGAAGAAGTATTCGTTAGGTCTTCTTAGCTTAGGACTAAGGCAGTTAATATTAGGATTCTAAGAATAGGACTATCATGTAATTTTTACATGTAATTGATAAATTTCATGAAATGTAATCATCTGATATATCAATGAAATTTTCTTTAATTGCAAGATTTGTTCTTTGTTTCTCAAATTATGTGACTGTGCATGTTTAATTGCAATTTATTAATCTTTACTTCATCAATTTTTAATTTTAATTTTGTGATGAATGTTTTGATTAAATTCTGTTGATTTGAGGAAACAACTGAGGAACAGGTTCAAACATCAGAACCTGCTATTGTAGAAGCTGAGAAGGTTTCTTCTCAGAAAGATACTGTAACTGGGAGTTCTAGGCCCCTCAAAAGGCTTAAAAAGTTAAATTATGATGATGAAGCTCCTATAGTGTCTCCACCGTTGAAGAAATTAAAGGAACAAAGAGCTCACAGGGACATAGTTGAGTCAGATTCAGAAGATGTGGAAGCAGCTAAAGAAGGGGGTCAGGAATCTCTGATCCCAACAGAACCAATTGTTATTGAATCACTTCCTTCTGTACAACCAGAAACTGCTCAAGACAAAGTACCTACACCTCCTATGTCACCTATAATTGAACAAGTACATACTGCAGACCCAGGTACAAGTGCTGAAATTGATATTCATAACTTGATTGTGTCTGAGGTTTTGTACTTGGAAGCTCCACCAATTCAACTCATTCCACCAACAACATCAATTTTGGATGTTGATCAGAACCTGGCTGCAGATTAGAATTTAGAGGATGATGTTGAAGCCTCTATAGCCTCACATACTGCTATTTTATCAGAGGATGTTGATCCTGCAGGATCTACAAGTTCTGATGCTGCCAATGAGGAAACTACTGGTGAAGCTGCTACCAATCTAAATGCTGATGCAGCTGGTCCATCAGGACATGCACCTCAACAAACAGTTAATAAAGCTGATTTAGTCAAGAAGTTTATTACAGGAGAAGCACCAGTACCTTGGAGTGAAAGTCCTAGAGGTAAGGAGTGGACTAAAGAATGGAACTCAGTTAGTTTTGTTCCTTTTGAAAAGATTCTTGCTGAGCATCTGGCAAAAGCTGATGAAATGATGATAAATGATGATTTTAAGGCACAGCTGAGAGTTACTGCATTGAGTAATAGGCACCTTCAGGGTCAACACTCAACAACTCATGTCAAGGTGAATAAAATTCAAGAAACCTTGATCCAGCAAGATATGAATGTGAAACTTGAAAAGAACAGATTTTTCAAGCCAGCCTTTGACAGAATTTCCTACATTGAGAAAACTTAGGAGAAGCAACAAACTTAAATTGATGAAATTCTGAAGAATCAAGCTTCTCACCAAAATCAACTCAATGAGATCCAATCCTCAGTGGAATTGCATGTCTCTCTTCTTTTACCTGCTGATGCCAAAAAGGGGGAGAAAGTGTTTAAGTCCAAATGCAAATCTATTCAGACACTGAAGGGAAAGGATGATGGAAATGATGACCAGGGAAACTCTGATAAGGGTAGAGGTCAAGGTCAAGGCAAAGGATTTTCATCAATTAAATCTAGAATTACAAGTCAAGGAACAAGTTCTGATACTGGGAGAAGAATAAGTTCTGATACTGGTAAAAGGATAAGTTCTGGTGAACATCTGGAACTTGATGAAGAAATTTCAAAGCAATTATTTCTTAAAGAAAATCCAGGAATGGACTTTGAGAGTCTAAAGGAAGAAGAAGCTAGACTCAAAGCAGAAGGTGTCAAGACAAAATCTAAAGCTTCTGTTGTTGAAAAGAAATTTCCAAAGCCTAAGGGTATTGTTATAAAGGAAAGAACAAATTCTGAGGCAACCAAAGCCAAATCACAAGTGAAAATTGATCCAATGTCCAAGGGCAAAGAAAAAGTTGATGAACCTGTAAAGGTTTATATGCCAGTCATGGATGAAGAAATAACTGATGATGAAGAAGATGCTAGTCTTACTCTAATTTCAAAGAAGATTTTTCAAACAACCTCTGACATGGCTCATGTTGTTCAGAGTCAAGATGTAGTAAGTTCTGATATGACAGTGAAGCAAGCAACCTCTGACATAGCTCAAGTTGGCTTGATATCAGAAGATAAGGAAAAGGAAACCTTTGACATTGCTCATGTTAAACCTTCAAAGATACTCCTACCAGGATTCACCAATTCTAAACAGACTCAATCTTTGAAGACTGCAACAAGTGGTTTTGAAGCAAGAGTTGTTACAGGAAAGCAAGCAAGAGATAAATCTGGATTGGGTAGTTCTGATGAAAGAAGAGTACATAACACTACAAATGATCCAACTTCCTTAAATGAACCAGGTGTTGGAGCAACTCCTGAAAGATTGAATCGACTTGAATCTGTACAAATGGTTTACCATACCTTTTTGAAAGAACATATCTTGTTATATTTTATGACAGATGGAAGGGTATACCATATCAGGAAGAATGCTATACCACTAAAGTATTTTGAGGAACTGGAACATGTTCTATTCCTACTTCAAGTGAAAGACAGATTAATAGATAGTGCTGCAGGTTATTTAAAGTCACAAATTCAAAGACAGAAGAAGCTTTATTCTTTAAAGTCTGACAGCACATAATGTCCCAAATACAGAGATCACAAAGGTGATATTATCGAAATGAAGCCTAACTCTGCTAAGATCATAACTACTTTTCTGGGTTATAAGGCTGTGGAATTCAATTTAGAGTCTGATAAGGCATATCTGATCAAACTAGATCAGGAGATAAGAAAAGCTAAGATAAATTATCTCAGAGCAGCTATTTTTCAAATTGGTGAAGATATAGCTGAATTGATAAATGCTAAAAGGAGGATGGCAATGAACTTGGATATGCTGAGAGATGTCTTTTGAAGAACTATCTCAGAACAACTCCTGACATTAAAGAGATCAGAAATTGAAGCCAGGTCAAAGATCTACAACTGCTTAAATTTTGAAGTGTATACAGAATGAAGCTGTTTTCAGAAGTTAAAGATGGTAAAGCTGAAAGAACTGTAAGTTGTAGTTATCTAGTCAAATTCTCATGCATTTGTACTTAATCTTTTTGACATCATCAAATATCTGTTGAACTTATATATTATGCTAATTTACAAGTTGGGGGAGATTGTTAGATATATTTATGATGTCATGGCTAATATGATTTGTGTTTAAGTTTTCAGATCTTACTTAACAAGAAAAATCAGTTGTTAGCTGGAAATCAGTACTTATACTGAAGTCAGGACTTAAGATATCAAAACTTAAGTTATCAGAACTTAAGTTATCAGAACTTAAGTTATCAGAACTTAAGTTATCAGAAGATATTTATCAGGAGATAATATCAGGATTTAGGAGACTTTCAGATAAGGCAGGCGGCTAATTGAAAGAAAAGAAGATCGAGACTAAGACAGAAAGAAATATTCATGAAGAAAGAATTCTATGAAGAATAGAATACTTGGAAGAAAATATAACTAGTTGATATATTTTAGGAAGCAGAATTATATTCCATATCAATTAGAACATTATCTTGTAATTGTGTAGTATATAAACATAGGCATGGGGTTTACACTATACGTGTTATCTTAATCGAAGTTATTATTCTTTGTAACCCTAGCAGCTCTCGTGATAATTTGTTCATCACTGAGAGAGGACAGTTCCATATTGCAATAGAGTTTATTGTGTTGAATAAAATCTGTTTTTTGTTACTTGAGTTCTTATATTCGATTTAATTGTAGTAAACACTGTATTCAACCCCCTTCTACAGTGTGTGTGACCTAACATAATGATATCGTACTTACAATCTTACACCACCCATCTATAATATAAAGCTCCTGCTAGCTCGATCCAACTTAAACGGAAATCCTAGCTCGCACACTGGACAGGGAATCCTCGTTACCAACACTTTCTTCTTCAACTGTTGAAAATATAAAAAAAATTGCAAGAGTGAGCTTACTAGCTCAACAAGTAATAATAGCAGCAATGGAGGTTAAACAATTACCAATTGAAACGATTCAGAAGAATCAGATTTCTGAATAAGAAATTATTAGAATTGGACATTCACTTTTCATTTTAAAAACCAAGGTTAGGCTACTGATCAGTAACGCACTAACCCCGAGCAAGGCTCCCAGCTTTGCTCTATATACTGGATCCAAGGCACGCATTGGCCTACTATGACCATGAATCTGGTCTGACCACGAATCTGGTCCACATTTATAAAACTATCCAATTCTAAAACAATTCAAAATGATAACCAATGTAATCAATAAGCTGAATCATAAATAACATTTATCTTGAAGCATAGGGTGATTCACAATACCATGTGGGTATAACAAGGCATTCAAAAAGATTGGTTTTCAATCAAGGAAATAATCAGAAAGTAGAAGACCAAGGGTTCAAGGGTTCCAAGAATTGGCCTTCTGTTAAACAAGGAATAAGGGTTGGTATGTAAGAAACTCAATATCAGAATCAGTATGTGGTAGATATGTATTTGTGGGGTAGTATCGTATGTGTTTGGATCGTATGTGGGAATTCAACAATCAATGGTTTATGAAGAATAAAGCTTATGGCTCAAGATCAATAAGAATCAGGGTTAAAGGTTAAATAGTTTAAAGTACTTGCAGTATAAAACATGAGTTATTTGAATAATAGCGACATGTTATGAAACAATTCGAAAATATTTGCAATATATCTTAAAGAAAGGTTCAGAAGTACTTGCCTTATCATCGACGATTTCCACTTTACTTGTACTCATCTAACAGTTTTACTCATCAACCACTTTTCTTCTCTTTCTATGCCTTGCTTTTATTTATCAATCACTTTCCTTCTCCTTCTACGCTTTGCTTATATTTTTAGATCACTGGTTTCCTTTCTATGCATCGCTGACTCTGCTTGATTCCTTCATAAAAATGGATGATTGATTATGAAAGTACTTTTCGAGAGCTTCGTTTTGATATGTTGCACGCCCGAATCGGAGTTTGATAACGCGTTCGTGCGTTTGATTCTCAGGAACGTATCGATTTCTAGGGTTTTTCTCTGTATTTACTGTATTCGCACTGGTTGCAAATGAATAAATGAATAAAATGAAATAATAAATAAGCTATATATATTTTTGGAATATTGGTTCGTTTTGGATCATTTTGGATCGTTAAATTAGTTACTTAGCTGCTAAGTAACTGCAAAAACGATCTGATTTGATACTTGTATTGGATAATTATCCAAACCGGGCTTCTTATAAAAAACTATATACGAGAATACCGTAATAATATCCCGTCTTTCGAGAATACGGGGTTTGTTGATTCACCGAAATGATTATCGTATCGAAAATCTTGCGTCGGGCCGCGCACGGGTCAAACCGTAATCCGGATCGAAAAAGTCAAAACACGGAAAATGTCTGGAATTACCAGATTAGGTTAGGAAGAGTTTCAAGTTGTAAAAACGTAAAAACGGTTATAATCGGACGATTCCCGGCTTTACAAAATAATTTTGTAATTATTCAGAAAATAATTAATAAATTCATTAATCAATATAAAATTATATAACAGTCCAAAAATTACCAGAAAAATACTGTAATTATCTATATTTTATTCTGGTCATAATAAAATTTAGCATACTTATACTTTATCACATATAAGCATCCACATATCCACACCAATCATCAGATAATTTACCAAAAATCACATAATAATCATATAAAAATTATTTATTGATAAAAATAATTACACGCGATATCCCGGATGTTACATCCTTCCCCCTTAAAAGGATTATGTCCTCAGAATCACTCTAAGGATCAGACAGTGATGCCTTCAAGTATATCACTCTCATTTTCTCGGGTTGATCTCTCAAGCTTACAACTTTCATAAACTTTTACTCGTAGCATCAATCATTACCTAACAACCTCTCGCTGACCTCATATTATATCTGTTGCTTATATAACTCAACTCAAGTATCCATGTTATATATAATGGAGATAAATTACTTTTCCTGAGTATACACGTATAAATACCGTATGAATCTACTAAACGTGTAGCGGTGAAGCCAACTTACTTGCACTTATCCTGACTATTTTACTGCCTCAAAAGGACCAGCGTAATTCTTACTAATTATCTTTTCTTTACAATTCTAGTAATTCGTGTTCAGGAACCTTTGTAATAGCTCTTGGTTATTAAGCCCCATTCTCACATGTTTCTCTATTCAATTAACTTAGTTTATAATTGTCACACCCCCAACTTAAACAGCAAAATAAATATAGCTATTGCAACATTTTAAGGGAAGAATACACAACCAACTCCAAGATCTTACAGTTTAGGGTTTGGAACAGCCCAACACTACCAACTATTACATCTGATTACAATTACCGAGTCCTCACACAAACTATTATTACTTATTCTACCTGAGCTCGAACATAAGCATCAGCATCACAGGTCTTACGGGCAGTCTGCTTGAATCTAACCATAGCTGCTAGCTGAAATATCAGGGTAAAGCAAGGAGTGAGCCAAATGCTCAACAAGTGCTAACAGTACGACACAAAACATAAATTGAGATATATATTAAAGAATGACAATGGAAAGACATAACCAATGGTAACGAGAGATAAAACTATGTGAGATGGCATCATTTTGCTTGTGTCAAACAATTTTAAAATCATGTCTTAATCAAAATCATTTTATGACGCTACGGATTACAGCCGGTGATCAGCCGCGAAGTAATCCCGAACCTCGTTGGGTTCTAAAACATTAACGGGAATCCCTAGGCAACTTTTAAGCCTAATATAAGTGTGGAAAGGACTCGCGTCTCAGTCCAGATCCACTATTCAAGGAAAACATTTATCCCCCTTTGGGACTGAAAACCCATATTTTATTTATTTCAAAAACTGATGCCGAATTATAACAAAATCTCTTTTAACAGTAAACATTTTTATTAAGGGATTATAGATCAACTCGAAACACGGGAAATATGGTACTAAATCTCAGGGCCATGATTCACAAAACTATACTTTATTAGGGTATCTGAATGGTTTTCATGTATCATAGTTTGGACAAGGGAATTTAGTGAGGCTATTGGATATTATGAAAGGAAGTGCCAAATTGGGCTTAAAGCAATGGATTCTCGTCAAGGTACAGGTGTTGGATCATTAAGAAGATAAGCTTCATGAATACTATGAGTGTTAAGGTATGAAGAAATGATTCTTTAGCTCAGGATATATCAGAGTTGTCAAGCTTTGGATAAGACAGAGGGGTATCAATCAATGAGGGATCACTTTGATAAGTTTCTGACTTTCAGGGTTCAAGGTAAGGTTCTATAGGGATTCAAGTATCAGGATGAGATATCAATACTTAGGAATCATCAACATGTTAATCAAGAGGATCAATCAAGTAATATATCAACTCTTCATTTTATCATGGCATTTAACTATCATGAAAGACTTTTGAACTACTTGCAATACATACTCGAGGGTTCATGGCATTTCTATATAATTCAAAGATAATCGAAAGATACGCTTGATTTAAAACATATCAAATGACTCAGGATAATTGCATTGATATATATGAACTGTTTACAGTAAATACGAAGGTCAAGTTGAATCACTTGCCTTGAGAAAGGTTGGTCTGGTCTGACTGGTAGGAGCAACAACTGGAGCTTCACTCGACCTTTATGGCAAGTTTTCCCTCGTCTCGAGGTCCTACATAAATAATAATCCTCATTATAATATATTCTCACTAACTTAACCTATTTACAACCCGAAATTAAACATGGATGGCACTTAGGCCTATACGCACTTAATTTTATATTCACTTTTAAATTACAAAGGTACACACATAGCCACATATTCACATATCATATATTAACACCAAATAACACCATATATACCATAATGTAACATTAGGCTTGGATGATCTCGACTCACATCTTAAGTCACTTGGTAGCTAAACTAGACAAAGTCTTCTAATTTTGGCTTCCTAACTCGATGTGCCTTTCCTAAATTATCCAAAACCTATTGACCCTCACTTTTGCCTTTTGCTCTACTGACCTTATACTATCTTACAACAATGGTGGTCGACCTAATACTCACTTCTAAGTGTTCTAAAACTATGTGATAAGTGAAAGTGCTCACTGGTGTAAATTTCAGAATGACAACTATAGTTTCTTGAGTGCATTAGACACTCTTAAACTATAAGTTTTCCTTTAAAACTTTTACACAAGACTCTCCTGACCTAAGGGCATCTCACAAACTTGATGTGGCTCAAGGGCCTGGCTTGGGCCTTCTTGGGCCTAAGCTAAACGTCCAAGGTTCCCATGTTTTTCTGGGCAGAAAACGCCCTGACTTGAATTAACTTGTGACACATGGTTCTAACTCATATCCTATGAACTATGGTTGGAAAAACTTCTCTGACACTCCCTCTAACTAAGGCCCAATAGGGCCTAATGAGGTCCTACCCATGACATGGTCAAATTTTCCTATTTCTAAGTTGCAACAAAACTGTTCCCTGCTGGACAGATTTTGTTATTCTACTTGTGCACCTAACCAAATGACATGCAAACCTCCAACCAACTCCTAAAACCTTTTATATACTCCCAATACTAACTTATGGTGTCTTGGGCCTCAAAGTGCACATCAATGACATGGTCAAAACTCACTCTAAACCTCAGGGTACTAAACTGATTTTCTGCAGAAACTATAACTCTCATTTCCCCAAGGTTTTGACTTGACAAACTCAACTACCAACAACTCAATACTTAAACCAAGACTTATACATGGTAAGCTACTTAACTAACTCCCTTATTCTCAAAATAACCTTGGGTGAGATCATCCTTACCTAAGGTACAATTATGGCAAAACAAAAGAGATCACATTTCTCAACTCACCAATCATTAAGTTTTTGAAACCACAAGATATGCATTTTATAAAAGATAACCACGAATTATTACCATGCAAAAAGAAGCATAAATCAATATTAACACATTATTTCTACTGAAATTATGGCTCACTAACAAAATCTTTCCAAATGATCAAAATCTTACAACAAACTAAGAGAAATCCACATGCATGCATACCTTCGGGTTTTTCAATCCAAAACAACACATTTTCTACATATGTTCTACCATAAAATTGACATGCAATCCTAGCATGAGCTATACCTAGATGATCACTTAGCATGCAAGGATTTTTATCAAATTTCCACCACAAAATTCAAGTCATTATCACATAAACATGCAAAAATTGAACAAAACAACAAGAATGATCTCAAGGACCATTCATTCGGCTCCCATATGGTCATGGCCGAATGAATTGGAAGGAAATGGCCATTTAATCATCAAGAGTTTCCTTCTCAAGACTTGGCACTTATTCATTCCTTATAGTCCTCTCAAAAACAACCTTAAATCCATAAGAATCAAGATTGTATTTTGAGTTTCACTAAAACCTTTACATGCAACCTTTTAAACTTAAACTTTCTACTCAAAACTCTTTAAAATATGAGTGATCATGGTATGGGAAGTAACATTTACTTGTGTAAGGAGTGGAAGCTTGGTTGAGGATTGAAGAAAAAAAAATGGGGAGGGGGTTTCGGCTTTTAGCCGAGAGTGAGAGGGGAGAGCCGAGAGGAGGGGGAAAAAGAAGGAGGGAGGTGTGGAATGGTGGAGTGAAAAATGAAGTGGTAATCATATTTGCTTGGTTTTTATGCTTTTGATTTGACCCCAAGTGAGTGGATTTAAGAAATGACACAAGTATCCTTCTAGCTAAAGTTAGGTAGATTTGCATGTAAGGACAAAGTGGTAACTTGGTTAATAGAATGAAAGTGAGTGGGGTTGGAAATGTCTTCTTTGCCCCTTAGTTAAATGGAAGAATATTTGCATGCAAGGATAGCTATGTAATTTGCTAATTATAACAAATAAAATTTGTAAAGAATTATTTTTATAAAATAAAATACAAGTTCAAAAATTATAAAAATTATACTATAAAATAACTTGGATTTTTAGAGACTTTTTAAAATCATTTTCACAATTTGTGAACAAAATACTTTTTAAAAGAAAATTTTCCAAGGCTTAGAATATTCCTTATAAATCAAAAATAAAGAAATTAAATAAACTCTTGCTTTGAAAAAAAATCATATACTACATAAAGCAATTTATAGTGAAGAAATTTTCACTCACACAAACGTACAATCATTGAATATATTTTATTCGGCTTTATTATTATACCAAATCCTCAAATAATATTACACGAAAGTACCGGTCGTAACATCCTCTCCCCCTTAAGGGATTCTGTCCCCAGAATCTAAGAGAACAGATGAGGATACCGGAAACGCATATCAGACTCTAACTCCCAAGTCGACTCTTCGACCTTAGGGTTCCTCCAAAGTACTTTCACTAACTTTACTGACTTATTCCTAAGACTCTTTACTTGCCAGTCGAGTATTGAAACCGGTTGCTCCACAAATGACAGGTCTGCCTGAATTTCTACAGGTTCATATTCTAACACATGGCTAGCGTCAGGATTGTACTTCTTAAGCAACGACACATGGAACACATTATGCACATGCTGATACTGAGGTGGTAAGGCCAACTCATAGGCCACCTTTCCCACTTGACTCAATATTTCAAAAGGACCTATGTATCTAGGTGCTAACTTCCCTTTCTTGCTAAATCTCATCAACCTTTTTCTAGGTGACACCTTCAGCAACACAGCTTCGCCAATTTGGAATTGAACATCCTTACGCGCTAGATCCGCATACTTCCTCTGTCTATCTTGAGCAGCAAGCAACCTTTTCTAAATTAGCTTGACTGAGTCATGCAACTGTTGTACCAATTCTGAGCCGAGAATTCTTCCTTCTCCTATTTCATCCCAACTTGTTGGTGATCTACATTTTCGCCCGTACAAAGCTTCGTATGGTGGCATGCCGATACTGGAATGATAGTTGTTGTTGTAAGAGAATTCAATCAACGGCAAATGATCGTCCCAACTTCCTGCAAAATTAATTGCACAACTGCGCAACATATCTTCAATTGTTTGAATTGTCCTTTCACTCTGGCCATCAGTCTGTGGGTGGTACGCCGTGCTCATATTCAACTTCGTGCCAAGACATTCCTGAAATTGCTTCCAAAATCTCGAATTAAATCGGGGATCTCTGTCTGAAACTATTGATACGGGTACTCCATGCCGTAGTACGATTTCGCGCACATACAGATGAACCAACTTATCTAGTGACGACTTCTCATTTATTGGAAGGAAATGCGCCGACTTCGTAAGATGATCAATTATAACCCATATTGCGTCATGTCCGGATTTCGTTCGCGGTAGTCCTACTATAAAGTCCATAGCGATATTTTCCCATTTCCATTCTGGAATCTTCAGGGGCTGAATTAATCCGCTTGGTCGTTGATGTTCTGCCTTTACTTTCTGACAAGTATAACACTTCGCAACCCATTCTGCCACGTCTCGCTTCATATTTGGCCACCAAAAGTTCTTCTTTAAGTCTCGATACATCTTGGTGCTTCCCGGGTAGATTGAAAATTTCAAATTGTGGGCTTCATGGAGGATCTCATTCTTTAATTCAGGTACATGAGGAATCCATATTCTGGATGAAAACCTTAGTATCCCTTGCTCATCCCTTTGAGTATTAATCTCCTCTCCAGATAACTGATTCTTCTCTTTCCCATTACTTCTTCTTGACACTTCTTTATCCTTTCCACTAGTGTTGGCTGAAAGGTCATTGCACGATAAACTTCGTCGACTTTTCCATAAGCACAAAGTTCCAATTCCAATCTTTCGATTTCTTCAGCTAACTCTTTTGATGTTATCATCATATTCAGTCTCTCCTTCCTACTCAGAGCTTCGGCCACAACATTCGCCTTTCCAGGATGGTAATTTATCGAACAGTCATAGTCCTTGATCAATTCCAGCCATCTCCTCTGCCTCATATTGAGCTCTTTCTGAGTAAAAATGTACTTTAAACTCTTGTGATCCGTGTAGATTTCACACTTCTCTCCATAGAGGTAGTGTCTCCAAATCTTGAGTGCGAACACTATGGCGGCTAGTTCCAGGTCATGCGTCGGGTACTTTAACTCATGCGGTTTTAACTGTCTTGACGCGTATGCGATCACTTTACTGTGTTGCATCAACACACAACCCAAACCCTTATGTGAAGCGTCGCTGAATATTACAAAGTTCCCTTGATCATCTGGAAGTACCAACACCGGAGCTGTTACCAACTTCTACTTCAACTCTTGAAAGCTATCTTCACATTCTGCACTCCATTCAAACTTTTGATTCTTTCTGGTTAACTTGGTCAATGGCGTGGCGATCTTCGAGAAATCCTTGATGAATCTTCTATAATATCCGGCCAATCCTAGAAAACTTCGCACTTCCGTAGGAGTCTTTGGCCTCTCCCAACTCATAACTGCCTCAATCTTTGCCGGATCCACTTTAACTCCCTCATTTCCAATGACATGCCCCAAAAATTGAACTTCCTTTAACCAAAACTCACATTTGGTAAACTTGGCATACAACTTCTCTTGTCGGAGTATCTCCAATGCTATCCAGAGGTGCTACTTATGTTCTTCTTCCGATTTAGAATAAATAAGGATGTCATCAATGAATACCACGACAAATTTGTCCAAATACTTCTTAAATACCCAATTCATCAGATCCATAAATGCGGCCGGAGCGTTGGTCAATCCAAACGGCATTACTAGGAATTCATAATGCCCATATCTGGTCCTGAATGCGGTCTTGGGAACACCTTCTTCTTTGATCTTTAATTGATGCTTTCCCGATCTCAAATCAATCTTCGAAAAGCATTTTGCTCCCTTCAACTGATCAAAAAGGTCATCTATCCTTGGTAACGGGTAGCGGTTCTTGATCGTTACCTTATTCAACTCTCGATAATCTATGCATAGACGCATACTCCCATCTTTCTTCTTTACAAACAAAACAGGTGCTCCCCATGGTGACGTACTAGGCCGTATCACTCCCTTATCCAATAATTCTTGTAGCTGGCTCGCCAACTCTTTCATCTCTGCTGGTGCCATCCTACATGGGGCCTTTGAAACTGGTTCTGTTCCTGGAGCAAGGTTGATTTCGAACTCGATTTGTCGATCTGGTGGTAAGCCTGGTAGTTCGTCGGGAAACACATCTGGGAACTCGTTAACTACAGGGATATCTTCCATGCTGGGGCTGCCTTTTTCCGAATCCACTACATAAGCTAGGAATGACTCACAACCTTTTCTAAGTAGCTTATTAGCCTGAACAATTGTAAGAAATAGTTGCTCTTGCCTCTGCCCTTTAAATACTACCTTCTTTCCACTCTTTGTCTTTAAATACACTTTCTTGGTCTTACAATTAATCTGAGCGCTATTTTCCCCTAACCAATCCATTCCAAAAATTATGTCAAACTCTCCCAACTTGAAGAGTATCAAGTCGGCTGAAAACTTATACCCCGAAATATCAATCTCACACTTTGGACAAAATTGATTTATAGGAATCTTCTCTTGGTTCGTAATTACCACATTTACTACCTCACTCATAATCATTTTCTCACATTGAAGCTTATCAACAAAAGATTCTGATATGAAAGATCGCGTTGCTCCCGAATCAATCAATACTTTAGCTTTGACATTATTGAGTAAAAGTGTACCTGCTATCACCTCCAAATTCTGAACAGCATCCTTCATCTTCAGATCATATGTCCTTGTTGTTGCTTGCGGGGTTGGTGTGGGTGGTGGAGGTATTGCCAATACCTCAGCTGGCACGCTTGCATTGGTACTTGCCACATTCATCAGAGCTTTGACTGGTCCGGTTGCCTTGCACTCCCTAGCCATGTGTCCAGTCTTCCCACACTTGTAGCACGTAACTCCTGGCTTCGGTATCTTGCACTCATTCGCCAAATGTCCCTTCTTATTGCACCTATAGCATGTCATGCTCAGCTTATTACACACTCCGGGGTGCCTTCTTCCACAGTGCTTGCATTCCGGTCTCTGGAACCTGTTTTCTCCAACTTGCCCTTGGCTTGCCTGGTTGTTCCCTTTTGATTCTTGCCTTTTGCCCAAATTTCCCTTCTTTTGAAAATTTCCGCCCTTATGGAATCCGATCCTCTTTACATTCCGATCTTGTGAACTTCCGGCTTCAGACTTTTCTCCATAAAATGGAACCTTCCTCTTCTTGTTATCCCTCTCTTTTCTTGACTGCATCCCTTTATTCTCAATCAGAGCAGCTTTCTGTACTACTCCCGCATAAGTTTCAAGCTCAAACATAGCCACCCTATCTCTGATCCAAGGCTCCAATCCTTGCTGAAATTTCTTTGCTTTTTCCTCCTCAGTGCTGGTATACTTTGTCACAAACCTTGACAACTCAGTGAACTTCTTCTCTTACTCCAGTACAGTCATGTTCCCTTGCTTCAACTCAAGAAATTTTAGCTCCATCTGATTCTGCATGTACTTAGGGTAATACTTGTCCAGAAATAACTTCTTAAATCTCTCCCAAGAAACCTTCTAAGTTGCTTCCATAACTTTTACTGACTCCCACCAATAGATGACTTCTCCCTTCAAGAAGTAAGTAGCATACGGCGTCTTCTGATCGTCTCCTAACTGTACCAACTCAAAAGCCCTTTCCATCTCCTTGATCCATGTGTTAGCTATCACTGGATCAGTGGTATCATGAAATACAGGTGGATTCACATTCTGAAAAGCCTTGAAAGTGACAATTTGTCTAGGTGGTACTGGTGGTTCAGGTGGTTGGTGTGGCTCACGGTTATCTTGGTTTTCAATTCGTTGTTGAAGAGTTAGTTGTTGTTGAGCTATAGCATTGGTCTGTTGTTGCAAGGTTTCCAGTAATCGAAGAATGTTTGGGTCTGTGGTGGATGTGGTTGTTGGGTTCTTCTTTTTGGGAGGCATAATCCTGAAATAAGAGTTATGTCAAAACAGATATGAATGGTAAAATGATTCGAGGGTATCGCATGGCATTCTTATTTACATATGGGGTCAAGTTTCCAAATTAAGCAGACATGATGATACATATAAAAACGTAAAATAACAGTTGAGAGCAAATGGAACAATAGAACATAATTATTGAAATTTTATAGGTCATAGTACATAGGATTGGGACATAGTCTATTTCTAGGAATAACAGGCTTATTTAAAGGAAAAACGGAAACAACTGGGGATTCCACAGAGTCTGACAATACAACAACATGAAAGGTAAATGGAAAGAACTAAGGCTCCACTCCATCTGAACGGGGCTTGGTAGTCTTTTCCTCTCGAAGCGTCTTCACAATGCTCTGGAGCTCATCCGCCACCATCTGAATGACATACTGGCTGGTACGGTCCCGGTGCGCTGGCATCTCCTCAAACTTAGTGTTGACGTACTGAACCAAGGTTTCAAGTCTCGCAGTCATCTGCTCCTTGGGCTTCCCTTCATAGTTTCGGCTGTCCGGATACACGTTCTTCAGTCGGTCTATCAGTCGGTCGTACTTGCCTTGAAGCATGTCGAACTCGCGCCTCAACTCAGCATATACGGAGAAAGCAATAGTGTCGTCCGACCCAGAGGATGACGAGGAATGCGCCCTTTGCTGACAACCAATAAGAGGAGTATTAATAATAATTTACTTAACCTACTCTCTCGCATAATATCTATAACCTACACACATATCCTATAACCTATTTGGGCTGTCCAGGGACTCTAAACCGTAGCTCTGATACCAAAACCTGTCACACCCCCAACTTAAACAGCAAAATAAATATAGCTAGTGCAACATTTTAAGGGAAGAATACACAACCAACTCCAAGATCTTACAGTTTAGGGTTTGGAACAGCCCAACACTACCAACTATTACATCTTATTACAATTACCGAGTCCTCACACAAACTATTATTACTTATTCTACTTGAGCTCGAACATAAGCATTAGCATCACAGGTCTTATGGGCAGTTTGCTTGAATCTAACAATAGCTGCTAGCTGAAATATCAGGGTAAAGCAAGGAGTGAGCCAAATGCTCAACAAGTGCTAACAGTATGACACAAAACATAAATCGAGATATACATTAAAGAATGACAATGGAAAGACATAACCAATGGTAACGAGAGATAAAACTATGTGAGATGGCATCATTTTGCTTGTGTCAAAAAATTTTAAATTCATGACTTAATCAAAATCATTTTATGACGCTACGGATTATAGCCGGTGATCAGTCGCGAAGTAATCCCGAACCTCGCTGGGTTCTAAAACATTAACGAGAACCCCTAGGCAACTTTTAAGCCTAATATAAGTGTGGAAAGGACTCGCGTCTCAGTCCAGATCCACTATTCAAGGAAAACATTTATCCCCCTTTGGGACTGAAAACCCATATTTTATTTATTTCAAAAACTGATGCCGAATTATAACAAAATCTCTTTTAACAGTAAACATTTTTATTAAGGGATTATAGATCAACTCGAAACACGGGAAATATGGTCTTAAATCTCAGGACCACGATTCACAAAGCTATACTCTATTAGGGTATCTGAATGGTTTTCATGTATCATAGTTTGGACAAGGGAATTTAGTGAGGCTATTGGATATTATGAAAGGAAGTGCCAAATTGGGCTTAAAGCAATGGATTCTCGTCAAGGTACAGGTGTTGGATCATTAAGAAGATAAGCTTCATGAATACTATGAGTGTTAAGGTATGAAGAAATGATTCTTTAGCTCAGGATATATCAGAGTTGTCAAGCTTTAGGATAAGAAAGAGGGGTATCAATCAATGAGGGATCACTTTGATAAGTTTCTGACTTTCAGGGTTCAAGGTAAGGTTCTATAAGGATTCAAGTATCAGGATGAGATATCAATACTTAGGAATCATCAATATCTTAATCAAGAGGATCAATCAAGTAATATATCAACTCTTCATTTTATCATGGCATTTAACTATCATAAAAGACTTTTGAACTACTTGCAATACATACTCGAGGGTTCATGGCATTTCTATATAATTCAAAGATAATCGAAAGATACGCTTGATTTAAAACATATCAAATGACTCAGGATAATTGCATTGATATATATGAACTGTTTACAGTAAATACGAAGGTCAAGTTGAATCACTTGCCTTGATAAAGGCAGGTCTGGTCTGACTGGTAGGAGCAACAACTGGAGCTTCACTCGACCTTTATGGCAAGTTTTCCCTCGTCTAGAGGTCCTACATAAATAATAATCCTCATTATAATATATTCTCACTAACTTAACCTATTTACAACCCGAAATTAAACACGGATGGCACTTAGGCCTATACGCACTTAATTTTATATTAACTTTTTAATTACAAAGGTACACACATAGCCACATATTCACATATCATATATTAACACCAAATAACACCATATATACCATAATGCAACACTAGGCTTGGATGATCTCGACTCACATCTTAAGTCACTTGGTCGCTAAACTAGACAAAGTCTTCTAATTTTGGCTTCCTGACTCGATGTGCCTTTCCTAAATTATCCAAAACCTATTGACCCTCACTTGTGCCTTTTGCTCTACTGACCTTATACTATCTTACAACTATGGTGGTCGACATAATTTATCTAGGAGTAGTACATACCATTCTTGTTCGACATAATTTATCGTATTCTGAATACTTTTGTCAAATTTCAAATCACACAATATTTGTTAGGTATGAATACAACACGGGGGGGTGAATGTATTTTGGCTTAAATGTTTACCTTTTGATCGACTTTGCCTTTAGCAGTTGGTTCTTATCAATGATTTAGTAGAATAGATGTTAAACAATGCAAATATGTAAAACAAAGATCTTCAAAACTCACTTAATTTTAAATTAAAAATTAAGCAGTGTTTTTCTACAAAATCTCTAAGTTCTTGTTTTAGAACTTAGCTCCTTTCTTGATAGAGAATACAAGATTTTCTATCTAGATTGTTACAACTGACTAGAGGACCAGTGTTAACTTTATAACTCAGTTAACTGCTGGTTTACACAGAGGATAATAAAGATGCTATTAGCTTTTCTAAACTGTCACTTGTCATTTCTATTTATAGAAACGCAAATCTTCCATTTCTGGCTTAGCATATCTTTAGCATCCCATGTTTACTTTAATCTCCTCTGTCAGTTAATCTTTTCCATTGATCTTGCACATCTCTCAAGCTGCTCTTTGTAGACTTGTCAATCCAGCTGTGTGAATTGTTTGTTGATTTGCAACCTTGGATATTGAACTGTTCTGCAATTCTGTACTTAGAAAAATTTCTTCACTTCAAGATCTCCAATTAAGATGTAGAGAACTCAATATTTCGATAGCATGTTGGCTTGTCGATATCTCTGAAACTTCATTATTGACTTGACTTATCGACAACCCTGAGTTCTCTAGTGAATTTTGGTTTATCGATAACTCAGAGTTATCTAATGGACTTTGGCTTCTCGATAACTCAGAGTTCTCTAATAAATGTATACTTGTCAATATCTCTGATTTCTCGAATGGGTATCTGACTTATCGATATCTCCAATAGCATTTCCTGAGTTCTCGATAGACAATTCCTGAGTTCTCGATAGGCAATTCCTGAGTTCTCGATAGGTCTTTCTGAGTTCTCGAATGACTTCTCTGTAACACTAATTCTATGACTTGTAGAGATCTTGACTTAGAATGTTTTTCACCAAACAGAATTATTCAACTCCAAGCTCCTTCATAATTCTTCTGAGGCATGACCTTCTTGATCTTCTTCCAGATAAAATTCTTAGGTTGGACACTGTTTAGGGAAAAATGCTCCAGTCTACTCTATTTACATTTTACAGACATTAAGTGTTACAAGTATGAATTACAGATTAAGGTTATAATACAACTAATCTTAGGGTTGGAAGAATGACTTAGTCTTGTTATGATACAGGCATGTCTTGCACAATAATCTCCCCCAATTTGTGAGAAGATTGCTTATCACAAATTCATACCTGTTAACAAGACTAACCCCAAGTTAAAGAATGAAAATAAAATAATACAAAAGCTGATACAACACTTGTACATTGAACATTTGACAGTTTATAATAAGTAAGTAAAGACTGAGCTTTCTGATCCTTTCTCAATTATGTTCTTAATCTGTACAAGTATTTCCAATTCTTCTAGGATGAGGGTGTCAGTTAGAGCCTCTATTAGTTTCATCAAATCTGGCTTAGGATAACTAGCTAACATCCCTATCCTGTATCTTGACAAAGAGCCAGCTTTTACATTCAGAAATTTTCCATCCTTTGATATTCTGCTCTTGCCTGCTGCTTTCAAATCTTCTGATCTTCTGATATACTCATCAATGTCATGCTCATACTTTCTCTTCTTTTCAGCTAGCAAATCTCTATGCTTATCTCTCATCTCCTCTCTGTTAACCACAAACACTGCCAATATTGTTCTCCATGCCTTAGTGGCTGAATCTTTACCATTCATCAAGCTTATCACCCTTTTCAGTTCAACAATTGAGAGAGAATCCATTAGTCTATTTCCAAGCTTTTCAAAGGACCAATCACTGTAGTAGATTCTAACTTCTTTGATGTTAACAACCCAAACTCTGACAATTCTTTCAGCTAGCTGTTGGAAGTAATCTTCATCTGAATCTACAATATTTAGAGGTTGGAAATCATTTTGATCATATCTGTTCCAGATGGCCTTTTCACCAAATCCATGATCATTGAGAAATTCAGCTGTCAGTTGTCTTCTTTCTCTTCTGAATCTTCTCTTGACCTTGGTTTCTTTTGGACCTATTCCAATTGTTTTGAAGTGTGTTTTATGGGGTGGCTTGAATGAAGGTACAGTTTTGAGTCTTTTCAGAGAAGTATGGTTGTGAGTGATTTGAGTTTTGAGGAGAGAGTTTGCAGTGAGCTTGTAAAAATATTTAGGCTTAGAGGTTTGAGGTTGAGCATTTTTTGATGAGGTTGAATGTGAAGGTTTAGCAATTGGTATTTGGATATTTAGGGTTTGGAGGGGTTGTGAGGTATCATTCTTTTGTCTCTGTCTCCTTCAACCCCTCCTTTGAGTCTCAGATGCACTTTTCTTCTCCTTCTCTTTCTCACTATCACCTTTTCCACCAATTGCCTTGCTAGATTGACTTGAGTTTGAGCCAGAAGGGTTTTGACCATCTTTCTTCTGCTCATCATCACCCAAGTCATCTGTGTTGATTTGAGTTTTAGGCAAATTGGCTTCAGGATTATCAATATATCTCCTCAGAATCTTGATCATAGCTTCATCTTCACTAGTCTTCAGTTTCTTACTTTTCAGCTCAGACTCAAGCACCATTATCGGTCTTTTGTTGGCCATGACACAGTTTTTGGGTACTTGGAAATGTTTCAGTTGCTTGGTTGTAGAGCAGATATAGTGCACCCCTTTGCTTGGATGTAGATAAGCTTCTGGGAATGCAGCTTCTTGAGCCTTCTTCAACTCTGCTAGTAGCATTTTCTCTTAATTGTTGATTATCCTGACCTTGTTAATCAAAATATCCACCTCAGATGCCCTTCTGGAAATTAGATAATTGAAGTTGACTTGCATACATCTGCCTACACCAGAATCATTAAGATTGATCACTATCCTTTTCTCCAAATACTGGTCCTTGACTGGGATCTGCAGTACCCTGATGAAATTGATAGTCTTTTCCAAGGTCTTTCTGTAAGTGAAGAAGTTGTTGTTGAGAGAGTTCCTTAGTCCAGTGAGCAAATTGTCAAACTCTTGTGTCATTCCTGGACCTTGGGCAACCATAAGGTGTTGGATTTTAATCGCAGCGGAGGCATGGTAAAACACTTTTACACACATAAAATCCAAATAAAAGCATATAAATCGTGGATAAAACATAGGGATCGATTACTAACCTTTACTGTACGATCCAAGAGCAACGATTGGAGATCCTTAGCAGCTGCTCCTCAAACGTGAAGCACTCCACCGGTATCCACCAAGAAAACGACGTTAAGGAGGAGGAGGAGGTGGAGAGAATTTGGTTTTCTAAAACTTTTGGGTTTTTGGGTTCGAATAAAATATAGGGTCTATAATAGTATATTTATAGGCAAAATTTTTAGCTGAAATTTTCCCATAAATATTATTATTATTATCCCATTTATTATTCTCATTAATAATTAAAACACCTTTTAATCATTAATCCTTTTTCTAAACACTTTAGAAATAATTCTCTCTCTTGATTTAATTTCCAAAAATTAAATCCTTAATTAATAATATTAAGAACTTTTCTTAATTAATTTATAATCAATTAAATCTCATTTAATCAATTATTAAATTTTCCAATTAATTATTTATTTCACAAATAAATAATTATTAGCCATTATTAATTAATTCCTCCATCATAAAATCATTCTCTTTTTATGGTGTGACCCTGTAGGTTCAATATTAAGCCGGTAGTAGAAATAAATAATAATAAAACTATTTTATCATTATTTATATAAATTCTCTAATTTATTAAATATGATTAATTAATTAATCACATTTATTCTACATCGTGAGGGATACTTCTCAGCATATCGCGACTATCCGGATAATATGAATTCACTGCTTAGAATACCAAGAACCTATTCAGTGAATAGTTACCGTACAATAAACTCCTTCTACCCTACAATGTCCCGATTAAATACAAGGCATGGATCTCGTGTCAAGCCTATCTAATTTAATCACTTGTTTACCATTTACTATGCGTAGTTCTATGCAAATTAGAAACTCCTTTCTAATTTCATTCACTCTGGCCAGAGATTCCTGAACTAGCATAAGTGGATCAGCCTTGAACATTCGCTTCCTTCACTGGAAGGGGTAGATCCTTTATTGATCATACACTATCTTCGTGTACAAATTCCTATACCCAGTAGAGCCCTAATAATTGTCCCTGGAGACTAAGAACTAAACCAAAGCATAGTTCAGTGTACACAAGATGACTATGATGACCTCAAGTCTAAGGATACTTGTACAACTATCACTATGTGAACAACTGCTGACACGTGAGTGAACTCCATCAGTTGTTCAGCTGTGCGAGTCATGTTCAGTGAACTTATTCTATAATAAGCACCTACATACTAGCTATAGTGTCACCACACAAATGTCTATGAGAACAGACATCCTTCATAATGAAGCAAGCATAGTATGTACCGATCTTTGCGGATTATTAATTACCAGTTAGTAATCCTATGACCAGGAACTATTTAAGTTTAGAGTTATCATCTTTTAGGTCTCACTATTATGATCTCATCATAATCCATAAAAGCTTTACTCTAAACTATGGTATATCTTATTTAAACACTTAAATAGATAGAGCCCGTAATAAAAACAAAACAAGTCTTTTATTAATATCAATGAAATCAAAACAGATTACACAGGAAGTTATTCCTAAATCCTAATACATAATTGGACTTAGGACATATTCCTTTCATAAGGAGCCTCTCTTGTTCTAGACCTTGTACTTGACTTTTGAGTTTTGATTGTGCTAGCCTTGCATCTATCTCCCCCTAGTCTTGGTGACAGGCATGAGTAGGGGAGTAGGAATCTCAGGTCTTATAGCTTCAGGCAATGCTGGCAGTGGGATGTTGAGTTTTCCCATAATGGCTCCCAAAGCAACTGTATTCTATATTTGTAAATGCTTATGGGACTCCACTAGGGCCTGAATATCATGTTGTTGACTCTCAACCAATGTGGGTAGAGCTCTGACTTGTGAAGATAAATCTGAGTTGGAAGCTTGAAGTGAAGAAATTTGATCTTGAAGTTCTTGTATTTGAGGAGTAGAGGATTTGGCTGAGAAGGACCCCAAATGTTCATCAACAGCTTTTCTGACACCCTCCATGAGAAGAAATGAAGGCTCATACCTAGAAGTATACATATGATTTAGCTTGACCCTGGTATCATTTAAATTTGTGATATGAGCTTGAACTTGATCAAACAGGGCCTTGAAAGAACTCTTCATATTTGACACTTCCTTCTCAATGGAGGCCAGATCCATCCTTGACATTTGCTCAGTGAAAGACTGGAATTGATTCTTGATGTCCTTTTGAGAAGGTACAATGTCATCCATCTTTTCCTTGATCAGCTTCCTGATTTTATCATCATGTCCAGTCAATTTTACTTCAAGGCCTTTCTAAAGAGATGGAAAGCCTTGAGTTGAGCTTTGTGCACATCTATGATGGCATCATAGACTTCAGGAGGAGTGAGAGATTTAGCATTGTTTCCCATGATAGTTATGTACTCCCTCCTGAATCTAGCCAAAACTTCATCCATTTCTGCCACATGGTCATCAGACAACCAGGCATCTACATTTCCATCTTCTTCAGCCTCATCTACTATCTTCTCCTTCTGTTGTTCAACCTCTTCATTAAAGCATAGCAGTATAGCTTGATAGTCCTGGTTCCCCATGTCTGAAGTGAGCAATTGCTGAGAGAGATTGGCCAAGCCTGATATTTGATCTACCTACATGTCATCAACTGTAGAAGGCTGAGCTTTCATATCTTGTAGCCATTGAGCCATGACATGTGGTTGGCTGGATTGAGATGTGGATGGCTGCTGAGAAATGTCCAGATTACCACCTGTGACTGAAGTCACAGTTTGACTCACAGATAAATCTGTGGTTTTGACAGTTTGTTGTTCACCGCATGTAGTGGGAACCTCCATTGGAATTGGAGAGGATTTGACTGAGTTACTGTCATGTATACCAGCCTCAAACCTTTGTGCACCTTGCAGAGCACTATCACATAAATGTGATGAACTTGCCTCTCCCATAACAGGGTCATTGGCAATTGTACTCCTAGCTTCAACTGTCAAAGCAATTTCAGCTAGGGTTTTGAGGGGAGTTGTTCCTTCTAGAGGAACCTCCAATTGAATTGGAGAGGATTTAGATAGCTCTCCCTCAAGAGTACTACCCTCAAACCTATTCATCTGTGAAAATGATTGTGCACATGAAGGTGCAAGAGTGACCATGGGGTCTTTAGTAAAAACTGATGAAACCCCCATGTTTGTGATGGTGTCATCAAGGTCTACCCCAGCTAGTAGCCTCTCACCATCTAGATTTTGGTTCTGGGTGGTGATCACAGTTTCATGAACCATATCACTTGAGTGTTGGTGCACTTGAGAATCAGATTCAAGTGCTCTATATGATGAAGATATTTGAGAGATTAGAGAAGTGTGCTCAGTTGTGAGTGTTGGCAGCTCCCCCTGAGTGGATGAGGGAGCTTCAAGTGATGTTCCCTCACTGTGTGTGCCATCCTTATTTCTTCTACCATACACTCTAGGTGCAGGTTGTGCTGACTCAGTACAGGATGTATTGGGGTGAATGCTCTTTTCAATAGATACACCCTGTTGAGAGAATGCATCTAGTAACTATTTACTCCCCATTTGTTCAACTGTGCCCTTTTGGGAGGACACAGAGGTGTTTTGAGCGGTCAACTCAGGTAACTTACTCTTCTTTGGTTTCTTGACCAAGGGTGACTCTGGTTCAGTTTGAATTGTTTCACTCTCATTTACAACAGCAAGGGTTGGTTCCTTTCTCTTCTTTTTACTCACTTCAGTCTTTTGACAGACTAAAGTGGTTGGTTTGCTAACATCTAGTGGTTTAGAAGAAGGGGCTGCAGCTTTGGAAGGTCCCTGTTGGTGTGCCTGTGTTTGTGCTTCCACAGGCTCAGGAACCATAGTTGAACTAGCAAATTTAGGAGCCCTCATGTCTGGCATAGGGTAAGGATAAGTCCTGAATCTCTCCAACATATATGAAGTGATTCTAAGACTTACACTCACCTTATTCTTTGAAGTAAGTGAGCCAAATATTATTTTGGACACTTGCTTACAATTTCCAATTCTACTATTATCAATACCAGCTAACAAATGTATGTCATTTACTTTATGAGCTAAAGTAGACATAATAAACCTTAGAAAAAAGATTTCTTTACCTCTATTCTTCAAAGGCATAGTAAGCCTGGTAGCCAACTCCTCCAGAATTAGAGCCCCAACATTCAGATGCCTGTTGTGAGCTATTGAGAACACCAGCTTCTGCACCACACTTGAGATGTTGTCAAAGCCAATTTTTTGCAAGTGAAAGCCCTCACTACAGAATCAAACACAAAGGACCATTCCTTCCTAAGGTTTGTCATGTTCAGGTTTGCCAAGTTGATTGAGCCACTGTAGTTGATGAAGTCCATGAATTCACTCAGCTCATCTGTAGTTGGCATCTCTCCATAAGTCTCAGTTGGCAATCTCAGGGCTGTATTCACATCAGCAGCTGAAAACTCAATTTCCTGGCCTCCAATTGTGCATGTGACCACCATAGAAGTGACATTCTCTAGAACAACTGTCCTAGTTATAGCTGATGTCCAAAATTCATGAAGAACGTTCAAATACAGCACAGGACTTGCAGTTAAAGCACCTGCAATATAGGATTCAGAAAGAAACTTCACAAACCCCTTGAAACTATCAAGGGCTTTGTTAGCATCAAGAAAAGCAATAAAGTTAGTTCCCTTCTCTGGAATGGTAGCTCTAACAATGTTTTGTGCCATTTTAGTGTTTAGAAGTAGTGGGTAAGAAAAAGTTTTGAGAAATGAGCAAAAACGAGAGAGAAATCGCCTTTTGTCTGAAAGCTAGGTCACTTGAGATCTCGAGAAAGTGTAAGTACAGTGTATGTATCGAGAAGTATGGGTATCTATAGAAAAAGTAAAATACTTATCGAGAAGTCAAATAAATGCTTGATATTAAACTTATCGAGAAGTCAAAAATGACTTATCGAGAACTCTGATAAATGCACAGTTTGTCCGAAAATGGACTAAAATAATTCTAATTTATTTGAATTGAATCAAATTAAAATCAAAATTAAATTTTCCAAAAGTATTTGTCTAAAATAATTCATTGAATTAAATTATTTTAGTTTTGAGTTATTGATAAGTCTTAAAATATCCTTGTCGAGAACTCTGTGAATTAACACTATTAGAGAACTCTGCATGGTCTTATCGATAAGTCATAATAAATATTATCGAGAAGTCATTCGAGAAGTCTGTAAATAGACTTATCGGGGACTCACTCGAAAACTCTAAAATGACTTGTCGATAAGTCATTTTGACTTATCGTGAACTCAGTTCTCTATACCTTTGAGTACTGTTATTCTGCCTTGTGTTAATTTTACACATTTAAGATGTAAATTAACAACTAAGCAGTTTACTTAGAATTTGAAATATTCTAAGTTAATTTTTGAGTTTTTTTTAAGAAAAATAAATATACAGAGATTCTGAAATATTTATAATTCATATTTCAGTTAATTTCCAATTAAATCAAACTAGGTTGATTTATTAGAAACTAATCCGCTGCAACACATTAGCTGAGTTTTTGCCTTAGGATGAAGAATTGAGCATTCCAATTTCACTCACAAGTCTAGTGAAGGTTGCTTCATCCAAAGGTTTAGTAAAACTGTCAGCTAATTATTTCTCTGTTGGAACAAAAATGAGCTCAATGGTACCATTTGCAGCATGTTCCCTGATAAAATGGTACCTAACATCAATGTGTTTTGTTCTAGAATGATAAAATGGATTAGCTACTATAGATATGGCACTAGTATTGTCACACATAATAAGAATTTTATGTAACACTAGAACATAGTCCATTAGCTGATTTCTAATCCAAAGCACCTGAGCACAACAACTTCCAGCACCTATATATTCAGCTTCAACTGTGGAAGTTGACACAGATTGTTGTTTCTTACTATACTAGGATACAAGTCTTTGATCAAGAAATTGACAGCTTCCACTAGTACTTTTCCTATCAACCCTGCATCCAGCAAAATCTGCATCTGTGTATCCAACAGCTTCAAAACCAGTTCCCTTAGGATACCATAATCCCAAGTTTGGAGTTCCCTTTAAGTATTTGAAAATCCTTTTTACAGCCATCAAATGTGATTCCTTTGGATTGGCTTGAAATCTGGCACATAGACAAGTAGCAAACATGATGTCTGGTCTACTAGCAGTCAAATAAAGCAATGATCCAATCATCCCTCTGTAGCTTGAAATATCCACACTCTTGCCTTTCTTGTCTTCATCCAACTTGGTTGCAGTAGACATTGGTGTAGATGCAGGTGAGCTATCCACCATACCAAATTTCTTCAATAAGTCATTCACATATTTGGTTTGGCTGATGAAAATACCATCACTTCTTTGACTAACTTGAAGGCCAAGGAAGTAACTCAATTCTCCCATCATGCTCATTTCATACTCACTATGTATTAGCCTAGAGAATCTTTGACAAAGCTTTTCATTTGTAGATCCAAAGATGATATCATCCACATAGATTTGAACTAGGATCATATCTTCACCATGTTTCTTGTAGAAGAGAGTCTTATCAATAATATCTCTGGTAAAACCATGTTTGAGTAGGAAATCTGACAGTGTGTCATACCAGGCTCTAGGTGCATGTTTCAATCCATATAGAGCCTTGAGTAATTTGTAAACAAAGTTAGGAAATTCTGGATCTTCAAAGCCAGATGGTTGTTGCACATAAACTTCTTCTTTTAGTTCACCATTAAGAAAAGCACTCTTGACATCCATTTGATACACCTTGAAATTTGAGTGTGAAGAAAATGCCAGAAAAATTCTTATTGCTTCTAGTCTTGCAACAGGAGCAAAAGTCTCATCATAGTCAATTTCCTCTTCTTGTGAGTAGCATTTAGCAACCAGCCTTGCTTTGTTTCTAGTAACAATTCCATTTTCATCCATTTTGTTCTTGTACACCCACTTAGTTCCAATTATGCTTCTGTTCTTTGGTGCAGGGACTAATTTCCAAACTTTGTTTCTCTCAAACTGATTCAGCTCCTCCTGCATAGCACATATCCAATCAGGATCCAATAGGGCTTCTTCAGTTTTCTTGGGCTCTACTTGAGATAGAAAACATGCATGTAGGCATTCATTAGCAGTTACACTTCTAGTTCTCACACCAGCTGAGGGATCACCAATAATAGTTTCTACTGTATGACTCTTATCCCACTTTCTAGTGTGTGTCTGTTGACTAGTGCCTTCATCATTTTCTTCCGTATTATCATGATTGTCATTTCCATTCTCTTCTTCTCCCCCTGAGTTTGTACCATCAAATTCTGGTGTCTGAAGAGAGCTTTCACTCCCATAATTTTGTTCAGAGGTCTCTTCATTTGTCACTTGTTGTGCCACAACTTCATCTTCCTCATCAGAATCACTATCAATGGTTAGATTCTCAAATGCAAGGGCTTCAGTATCATTTACATCAAGGCATTCCAATCCTGGACACTTGTCATCATCAAAAGTCACATTTGTGCTTTCCATAATTTTTTTTTGATCAATCACATAAACTTTGTAGGTTGTTCTTTCCAATGAATATCCCAGAAAAATTGCTACAAAAACTTTAGAGTCAAATTTTCCCACATATTCAGAGTTGTCTTTCAGAATATAACACTTGCTTCCAAACACATGTAGATGCTTCACTTTAGGCTTCCTGTTAGACATGATTGAGTAAGGTGATTTACCATGAGCTTTGTTGATGAGATATCTGTTTTGAGTGTAGCATGCAGTATTAACAGCCTCTTCCCAAAAACTAGTTGGGAACTGAGCATCTTGTAGCAAGGTTCTAGCAACTTCAACCAATGTTCTATTTTTCCTTTCAACTACTAGATTCTGTTGAGGTGTTCTAGCTGCTGAAAATTCTTGAACAATGCCTTTGTTTTTGCAGAATTCACTTAATGTTGAGTTTCTGAATTCTGTTCCATTATCACTCCTCAATCTTTTCACACTAACTTTTCCTTCAGCTTGCTTCTCAATTTTCTTGATGTGCTCAATTATAATGGTTGGAGTTTCATCTTTAGAGTACATGAACTCAATCCAAGTGTATCTTGAAAAATCATCAACCATGACAAGGGCATATTTGTTCCTTGAAATGGACAAGACATTTACTGGCCCAAACAAGTCCATGTGAATAAGTTGCAGAGGTGCACTTATAGAATTCACATATTTTGACTTGTGACTTGATCTTTTCATTTTTCCTTTCTGACAAGCTTCACAAACTTCCAGTTGAGCAAATTCCAGATTGGGCATGTCTCTCACTAACTCCTTCTTGACTAAGGTGTTGATAGCTTTGAAATTCAAGTGAGATAGCTTCTTATGCCATAATTTGCTTTGCTCTTCTGATGCCTTGGTGTGGAAACAACATACTCCATCCTTATTTGTTGAGTCTAAGTCTGCAACAAACAAGCTTCCCTTTCTTATTCCTTTAAGAGCAATTTCACCAGTCCTTTTGCTAATAAAAGCACAATCTTCTTTGTTGAAAACTACTTGAAAACCTATGTCTGCAAATTGACTAACACTTAGAAGATTTACTTATAATCCAGCAACTAGTGCTATATCTTCCATAACAACATTTCCAGAAACAATCTTGCCATATCCCATTGTGAATCCTTTGTTGTTGTCTCCAAAGATCACCAAGGAGCCAGCCATCTCCTCAAATTGTGATAGCAGGGTCTTATCACCTGTCATATGCCTGGAACATCCACTATCAATGATCCAAATGACCTTCTTTCCTTTGCCCTGTACATAATAAGGATTAAGTGTGTTTAGCTACCCAAGCTGTGTTGGGCACTTTCTTCTTGTTAACTGATTTTGCAGAAGTAGAATGAGAGTTTTGAGATAAAATGGAATTCATAGACTGTTGAGCATTTTCCCTTTCAGATATAGAACCAATTTTTGATTCTATGAGATCAATTTTCAATTTGTGGCAACTCTTCATCACTTTCATGTTGCAGGGAATGCAGTCAAACTTGTCACAGAATGAATAGGGATCATTAGCCTTAGCTTCATTGTACTTGCAGACTCCTTTAGGTGGATTGCTAACAATCTTTTTACAAAGATGAGTTAGGTGATTCATTGATCCACAATTCTCACAGCTCTTTCTAGGAGCATCTGCAACATAAGCAAAATTATTGCTTTTATTTATCCCAATCTTTCCATTTCCATTCTTCTTTTTCTTTTTGACCTGTTCAGCTTTAATCTCCTTCACAGGCTCCTTAGTTTCTTGATTGGCTTTTGGTGTTTAAACAGAGATGGAAGACTGAGTTGTCTCATTATTTTTCTTTTCTTTGTCCTCATCAGCTATCTCATGTTTGATGATCAACTCTTCTTCACTGAAGTTCACCTCACATGCCTTGAACAAAGGTGATTCAACTTTTTTCAAAATAATTGGAACATCCTCAGTTTCAGTTGATTTTCGTTTGTCACTGACAGACTTCTTTTGGTTGTTCAAACCCTCATAATCAAGACCAATGGCAATGTTTGCACATGGCTTGTTCTTTTCATGATATTGGCCAATCAACTCAGAAGCACTTTTGAAGGATTTCAGTTTTACTTCATTCTTCTCCAGCCTTTCTCTCAATATTGCTTCAATTTCAGTTGCACACTTTAATTTGTTCTTTAAGTATGCATTTTCTTGCTTAGCGGTATCAAGCTCAACCAGAAATAATTCAGTCTCTTATTTTTCACTCTCAAGTTTTTCATTGATCTTTTTCAATCTGCTAACTTCCTCATTTGCAGCAACCATGCTTGTATGAATGTGGAACATTTCTGTGCTCATCTTTTCAACAGTTTCCTTATATTGACTCACATTTAAATCAATTGTGGTAAGAGTTGGTACCTGTGATTTAGATGATGAAGAGTCTCCTTGCTCCAAGGCCATGAGTGCATAGTTTCCAACTTCTTCATCCTCATCATTATCTGAATCATCCCAGCTCTTGCACTCAGCAATATAAGCTTTCCCTTGTTGCTTCTTTAGAAGAGCATCATACTTTGCTTCCAATTCAAGATAGGCTTTATCTTTCTTTGCCTTCTTGGGTTTCCTACATTCTGTAGCAAAATGGCCCAACTCATCACAGTTAAAGCACCTTATATTTGATCTATCAACAGATCCAGTTTTGTAGCCAATTTTGTTATCAGGAGTGTACTTCCCTTTTCCTTTCCAGTTGTTGTCTTTGTTGAAGGAATGTCCTTTGCTCTTGAAAAATCTTGGTTTCTTCACTCTAATGTTAGAGAATTTTCTAGCCAAGTAAGCCATTGATTTGTCTAGCTCATCAAGCTTATCAAGAGTGTAGAACTCATCTTCTTCATCCAATTCCAATATGACTTGCTCTTTAGTGTCATTGACTCTTTTCTAACTTGTAGAAATTTCTGGAGTTTGGGATCTTTGCTCATCATTAGAGGTCTGGCCATCATTCACAATCAGTGCACTTGAGCCATCCAGTACATATCCTTGACCAGCCCTTAATGATTTCTTTTGAATCATTTCAAGTTCATAAGTTTTCAGAACCCCATTGAGCACTTCCAGTGTGCTTCTACTCAAATCCCTTCTTTCTCTGATTGCAGAAATCTTTTGTTCCAAATGATCAGGGAGAGTAAGAAAGAACTTCAAATTCACTTCTTCAACATCATAAAATTTATCATGAAGCTGTAAGTCATTTATCAGCTTATTAAACCTTTCAAGCACATCAGTAATACCCTCCTTTGGTTTAACCATAAAAGCCTCATACTGAGAAATCAATATCCTTCTTTGATTTGACCTAACCTCCTCAGTTCCTTCACAGAGTATCTCAATCTTTTCCCAGATCTGTTTAGCAGTGTCACAGTTGACAATGTTATTATACATTACATTGTCAAGTGACTCAATTAGTATCAGTTGCAAAGCACTGTCTAGGGAAACTTTCTCTCTTTCAATATCAGTATACTCAGAGGGATCCTTGGGAGCAAAATGAGCTGGAATAACCATGCCACCATATGTGGTTTCATCAACTCTAACCATAGGAGTAAAGGGCCCATTCTTGAGGATCTGAATGTAAAGGTGATTGGCCATTCTTATAAACAGCAACATTTTCTTTTTCCATAAAGTGTAGTTGGCCTTATCAAAGGGAGGAATCTTGATACTACTGATTTTCTGTGTATTCATTTTTCCAAGATCTAATCTGTTTACTTTCAGATTTTGCACTGATACCACTTGTTAGGTATGAATACAACACAGAGGGGGGGTGAATGTGTTTTGGCTTAAATGTTTACCTTTTGATCGACTTTGGCTTTAGCAGTTGGTTGTTATCAATGATTTAGTAGAATAGATGTTAAACAATGCAAATATGTAAAACAAAGATCTTCAAAACTCGCTTAATTTTATATTAAAAATCAAGCAGTGTTTTGCTACAAAATCTCTAAGTTCTTGTTTTAGAACTTAGCTCCTTTCTTGAGAGAGAATACAAGATTTTCTATCTAGATTGTTACAACTGACTAGAGGACCAGTGTTAACTTTGTAACTCAGTTAACTGTTGGTTTACACAGAGGATAATAAACATGTTATTAGCTTTTCTAAACTGTCACTTGTCATTTTTATTTATAGAAAAGCAAATCTTCCATTTCTGGCTTAGCATATCTTTAGCATCCCGTGTTTACTTTAATCTCCTCTATCAGTTAATCTTTGTCATTGATCGTGCACATCTCTCAAGCTGCTTTTTGTAGACTTGTCAATCCAGCTGTGTGAATTGTTTGTTGATTTGCAACCTTGGATATTGAACTGTTATGCAATTTTGTACTTAGAGAAATTTCTTCACTTCGAGATCTCCAATTAAGCTGTAGAGAACTCGACATTTCGATAGGCATGTTGGCTTGTCGATATCTCTGAAACTTCATTGTTGACTTGACTTATCGACAACTCTGAGTTCTCTAGTGAATTTTGGTTTATCGATAACTCAGAGTTCTCTAATGGACTTTGGCTTATTGATCACTCAGAGTTCTCTAATGAATGTATACTTGTCGATATCTCTGAGTTCTCGAATGGGTATCTGACTTATCGATATCTTCAATAGCATTTCCTGAGTTCTCGATAGACAATTCCTGAGTTCTCGATAGGCAATTCCTGAGTTCTCGATAGGTCTTTCTGAGTTCTCGAATGACTTCTTTATAACACTAATTATGTGACTTGTAGAGATCTTGACTTAGAATGTTTTTTACCAAACAGAATTATTCAACTCCAAGCTTCTTCATAATTCTTCTGAGGCATGATCTTCTTGATCTTCTTCCAGATAGAATTCTTAGGCTTGACACTGTTTAGGGAAAAATGCTCCAGTCTGCTCCATTTACATTTTACAGACATTAAGTGTTACAAGTATGAATTACAGATTAAGGTTACAATACATCTAATCTTAGGGTTGGCAGAATGACTTAGTCTTGTTATGATACAGGCATGTCTTGCACAATAATATTGACTATCTACAGTTAGTTTCTGGATCTGATGATGTACCATCATTTCTTTAAGCAACAATTAACCTACTTATGGGATAAACCGTTTATTCCTAAATAAGAATGATCAGGTTTAAATAATCTATCACTAATAATGCATTTAACGCTTCCCTTACTTTTGGTTCTCAGGTTACATCACCATGACATTTCTTGGCGAAATATATCCATCTAGTCTTTGATATCCTGCCTTAACTCCTTGATACGTATAACATATGCTAATATATCCTACCATTTCTCTCTTTATATTTGGCCACCAATAATATTTTTTTCTAAATATCTATACATATTGGAACTTCATGGATGTACCAAATGTCTTGAGTTGTAAGCTTTTTGTAAAGTTCCATCCTTCAATTCTGTCACTAGTGGAATCCTAAATTCTGAAATAAAATTTGGGAATGCCTTGATCATCTCTTTGAGTATATATATATATATATATATATATATATTTATATATATATTCTCTAATGATAATATCTTGATCTATTGTTTCCCCTTGACGTTTCTTTACCTTCTCTAGCAATTCTGGCTGAAAAGTCATACTATACATCTTTGCATTGTTAGGTTTGCAAGCTCTGGCTTTAACTTTTGAAATTCCTTGTATAATTCTTCTAACACTGTCAACACGTTTGGTCTTTCCTTTCTGATTAATGCATCTGTTACTACGTTTACTTTTCCTGGCATCTTATGAAATTTCTTTATCACCCTTTTGATTCCACTTCTTTTTTTTATCTCCGCTCTTTATTCTCATAGCTTATTCAAAACCGAACTTTTGACATTAATACTCATTTTGTTGTCATATCAAATTAGATATTAATACGAACTTTGATGCTCACATCATCCCATTATGAAGTAAGCATCAATCATCTGCATTAACACCACTTCCGATATTTAACAACAACCTAAGTATCAACATCAATCGGAAACTGAATTAAAACTGTATCTCACACTTTATCCAAAACAGAAATACTTGATAAATCATTATTGTATGATTATCAGAAACAAGATGTCCTTTGATAAACTTTGTTGCAGATGATAACGTCCCCCTGACTGTCTAATGAAATCCATATTGGTGTAGTTATTCATTCCTACTTTATTTCATCTCCCTTCTTCCTTTCTTCTCGTTGCTTCATCTTAAATCTTTAGCTCTTGAAAATATTCTGCTCACTTGTCCATACGATTAAATTTTTATTTCTCTTGTCCATTATGAAGGCGTATCTATCCACGTAAAAACTCACACATTTGCAGAAATTTTTTGAATTCTACAAGCGTCCTTACTTCTCCCCAATTCCTCATTGTTTTGATTTCGGTTTTGAAAGTCACATCAAAATTTAACTTAATCTAATTGGAATCGATCTCCATGTAACTGACCATTAATTGGTATAATTGGCCAACTTACTTAATTGATCAATTGCAGCAAGTGATGACTAGCTAAATGAAATCAAAGACCAATTATATATAATAGTCGAATTGGATGTAACAACCTCTTTCGAGAATCGAGATCATAATTAATTGGAGTATCAACATGAATATCTATAATATAGAGAAGTATACTTTCCCTTTTTAAGAGTAGGGTACTTTCCGAAAAATTTGGGCAGCATCTCCTTTATATTATTGACTACCAGTCGGACTCAAGCCGACACCCACAATCAATCAAATAACCAACAATCAACCCTCAAATATACCAGTCCACTTTCACTTTCCAAACTCACCAATTCACCACCTCATGTCATATTAACCAGTACAACCCATGTCTCTAATTCAACTTAAGGTTATAGCGAACAGCTCATATTATACCATACATTTTTTTCCTCATATTTTCTGATTATAACAGAATATCACTATGGAGTACAATTATATATTATTCTAAAATTCTTCTAGTTCATGTTTTAATTCAGGCTCTCTACTTAACAATTCATCTATCCTTGGCAATATACACTTGTTCTTATTAATTAACTTGTTCAACTTCTGATAACCAACATCTGGTCTCAACCAACACTCTTAAAATCTTGCGAATGAGTACATTTGGTTTTAAAACTTCACATCTTAAAAATTGTTGTAGTCAAACCGCCATACCTTCATCTTCCCTTATGTCTTTCCATATTGAACCTTCTTTGTCGTCCCTGCTACAAGCGTAAATTTTACCACAACTCATTTTCTTGAGTTGGGGAAAGCCCAACCATCCCTTGATGAACACACTTGAAGTTTATCTGTATCTAGCATTTCTTCGATCTTGAATCTTCATGATAAATATCTCCCACATGATTAAGGTTTGCTTCATCTTCACAACGTATTACTTGATTATCTGGTTATTATTAAGAATTTCTTCATTCGCCTTCATTGTCCAATCGATCAATTGCCTCATCTGATACATGCAGCTTTACTTTCGTGTTTCTCTAGTTAATTTACCTCATACAGTTTGCTAATTACTCCAATTCATGCCAAAATCTCAGACTCGAAATGTATCATGTATATAGATTTTCCGCCTTTGATTTAATATCCTCGCAGCAATCTCGTTATCGGCATAATGATATTCTCTCCACGTAAATGTCCATCATTATTGGCTGGCAATTATCCACATAATTCCCTTTGCTGTACGGGTTCATTTTATTTCCTTTTAAGATATTCAAAGAACAGATCTTACCCAAGAAGAAATTTGGGTATCTAATCCTGATTGGAAACTTTTTGGCAAGGGATAAGAGTACAAGGAAGCAATCGGAGATATTCATGAATCAACAAATCAGGATTTAAGAAGAATGAATGAATAATGATTTGAATAAGAATGAGACAACCATATTAGTACTCAAGATGGCCAGTCTTTCATACCATATGGCACACAGCACATGATTAGGTGGCGTCCCACCAGACTCTTTGTCATTTCGACAAATCGTCACACCATAACACTGTTTGTCCCAATTAGAAAACACTATTTTGAAGAAGGAATGATTTGAAAGGGATTCAACAATCACATTATAAAGCTGATCATGAAAGAAGTTCATACTTTACTCAAGATTTATAAGAATGATAAAAAAAAGATTGATACCCTTGGTCGTCATCCACATTACATCTGTTTACAGCTTCAACGCCTTTCCGATCAATAGATCCTATGCCGAGTCGTATATCAACTTGAGAAAGTTCTCAGAAATGCTTTCTTGAATCGATTGTTAAAATAATTTGCCATTTATTAGGTTTTGTATCTTTGGCGTCATGCTTCCATGTTTGTATACGATTTTATTTGCAATCGTACGAGATTTACACTCATAACTTCAAATTTCGCTTATGCTGCTAATCGTTCAACTTGTCACCTCTTTTGCTAATAACGTTCTCCCTTTAGAAGGTCTAGAAATTTCCTTAATCTTCTTTTCTCGTACTCATATTCTCGTGAATTGACATATTCCTCGTACTCTAATCATCTCAGAAATTGGATGAACAATTTCTCTGTAATAGCGGTTCCACTTGACCTTCTAAACGAACCATACTAATTTCTAAAACAAGTATTCGTCTGGATAATCTGAATCAAACAAGAAACTCAAGTACTATTTGGACAACCAAGTTTTTAAAACTTATTTTGTTCCAAGGAATTTTAAAAAAAAATTGTGAAGAAAATCTCTTTTGAAAACTGGTTTAAAATTTTGAAAATCATACACATGGTCGTCATTACTATATGAGTTGGTTGTCGTCCTTCTCAACTATCACAAGGAATCCAATTAGGAAAATAATCAGATAAGAGCCCATTCATTTCCATATATCTTCTATCCCTTATTGGGTCCATTTTGCCTTCATTAGTCAACAAACTCCAGTTACCGTTGTATACTATCTTATTCGTAACTTCACTTCTACTCTTCCATACTGGTAACATTCCCATTCTCATCTCTTACGGTTACTAAGTATAACAAATCTATCCATTAATCATCAGATTTATTTTATAACACAAGATCGATTTATATCACATTACTTCAATATGTATCATGTTTGATCATATCGTCATCATATAATTTCCAGAAAGCTCTCGATTTCCAAACCTCTCAAATTTCTTTAAATATCCATCTAGCTCACTTCACAAGATAATTATGGGTAGCATACTCATTAGTAGCCCCATATAACCTGGTAGCAGCCATTTTCCGGCACACACGAATCTTCTCTCTAGGTTTTTTCTCACTCTTCTTAATACCTCGTATACTCAACATATGCAGGAACACTCGAATCCATCCTCATAGATGTTGTTACTTCATAATAAGGGTTTTAAACGGATGTTATAGAACAGAATGTAGAGTAGACAGAAAGATGCGCACACAATTGAATATCCGGTAGAACTAGAATCAGCGTGTGGGGAAAAATTCTCGAATAGATATCCTCACATCAGAGGGCGAGATAATAATGTGAAAATGTGCAACCGTTGCAACAGGAGGTGACATGGTGAATATCGGTAGACGAGCAAGGTGTGAATCAGATGATACTCTTCTGAATGAAGGCTCTAAATGATCAGACGATCCAGGGATAAAAGAATCTTCCATCGCCGCCATCTAAAAATCGCGTCGCTAGATAAGGATGTCGAATTTCATCACGGATCCTACTAAAACCTACTATTTGATCGCACTCAACCTCTCAACGTTTTATCTTTCTATTTCTTAATTCTAATCCTAACCCTTTATCCATTCCCGATAATCTAGGCTTGTTTCAGTGACTTATAACCTGTAGCTCTGATACCAACCTGTGACGCCCTCCAAACCCGGGTCAGAAGTTTGGGGCTCACAACACACACCACAATATTTAAACTTGTATATAAATTATTATATGCATTGACACTTCTTTACACAACCGCGGATCGCAACAGGTTAAAGTATGAAAACAAGTCATAACCTTAACTTTTATTACATCGTACCAAAACCCAACTAGTTCAACTTACAATTGTTAATGATATCGTACTTACAATCTTGCACCACTCATCTATAATATAAAGCTCCTGCTAGCTCGATCCAACTTAAACGGAAATCCTAGCTCGCACATTGGACAGGGAACCCTCGTTACCAACACTTTCATCTTTAACTGTTGAAAACATAAAAAAATTTGCAAGAGTGAGCTTACTATCTCAGCAAGTAATAATAGCAGCAATGGAGGTTAAACAATTACCAATTGAAATGATTCAGAAGAATCAGGTTTCTGAATAAGAAATAATTAGAATTGGACAGTCACTTTTCATTTTAAAAACCAAGGTTAGGCTGCTGATCAGTCACGCACTAACCCCGAGCAAGGCTCCCAGCTTTGCTCTATATACTGGATCCAAGGCACGCATTGGCCTACTATGACCACGAATCTGGTCCGACCACGAATCCGGTCCACAATTATAAAACTATCCCATTCTAAAACAATTCAAAATGATAACCAATGTAATCAATAAGCTGAATCATAAACAATATTTATCTTGAAGCATAGGGTGATTCACAATACCATGTGGGTATAACAAGGCATTCAAAAAGATTGGTTTTCAATCAAGGAAAGAATCAGAAAGTAGAAGACCAAGGGTTCAAGGGTTCCAAGAATTGGTCTTCTGTTAAACAAGGAATAAGGGTTGGTATGTTAAGAAACTCAATATCAGAATCAGTATGTGGTAGATATGTATTCGTGGGGTAGTATCGTATGTGTTTGGATCGTATGTGGGAATTCAACAATCAATGGTTTATGAAGAATAAGGCTTATGGCTCAAGATCAATAAGAATCAGGGTTCAAGGTTAAATAGTTTAAAGTGCTTGCAGTATAAAACATGAGTTATTTGAATAATAGCGACATGTTATAAAACAGTTCGAAAATATTTGTAATATATCTTAAAGAAAGGTTCAGAAGTACTTGCCTTATCATCGACGATTTCCACTTTACTTGTACTCATCTAACAGTTTTACTCATCAACCACTTTTCTTCTCTTTCTATGTCTTGCTTCTATTTATCAATCACTTTCCTTCTCCTTCTACGCTTTGCTTATATTTATAGATCACTGGTTTGATTTTCTATGCCTCGTTGACTCTGCTTGATTCCTGCATAAAAATGGATGATTGATTATGAAAGTACTTTTCGAGAGCTTCGTTTTGATATGTTGCACGCCCGAATCGGAGTTCGATAACGCCTTCATTCGTGCGTTCGATTCTCAAGAACGTATCGGTTTCTAGGGTTTTTCTCTGTATTTACTGTATTCGCACTGGTTGCAAATGAATAAACGAATAAAATAAAATAATAAATAAGCTATATATATTTTTGGAATATTGGTTCGTTTTGGATCGTTAAATTAGTTACTTAGCCGCTAAGTAACTGCAAAAACGATCTGATTTGATATTTGTATTGGATAATTATCCAAATCGGGCTTCTTATAAAACACTATATACGAGAATAACGTAATAATATCGTGTCTTTTGAGAATACGGGGTTTGTTGATTCATCGAAATGATTATCGTATCGAAAATCTTGCGTCGGGCCGCGCACGGGTCAAACTGTAATCCGAATGGAAAAAGTCAAAACGCGAAAAATGTCCAGAATTACCAGATTAGGTTAGGAAGGAGTTTTCGGAAGAGTTTCGGGTTGTAAAAATATAAAAACGATTGTAGTCGGACGATTCCCGGCTTTATAAAATAATTTTGTAATTATTCAGAAAATAATTAATAAATTCATTAATCAATATAAAATCATATAAAAGTCCAAAACTTACCCAAAAAAATCGTAATTATCTATATTTTATTCTGGTCATAATAAAATTGACATACTTATACTTTATCACATATAAGCATCCACATATCCACACCAATCATCAGATAATTTACCAAAAATCACATAATAATCATATAAAAATTATTTATTGATAAAAATAATTACACGCGATATCCCGGATGTTACATAATTGATCTTGAAACAAAGCATATATTAATTAGTAAAATGAAACCAGGTAGTGAAGCGTATGTTAAAAATTATGTCAAAACATGAAACTCCGGTAACTTTAATTTACAAAGTATATAGAAAGCAAAATATACAGAGACTCTTACCGGCAGTTAATCTATCGAAACTTAGTTAAGGCCTTCAGGATGACAAGACTGAATTTAGAGTTAGAGAACACTCCCAATTATAGTTAATCATCATGGAGTATATTATCAATTACCCGAGTTCTTAAAAAAAGGATTGGACTATAGAAATTTTCGGTGAGGCATAGACTCAAACAGATTGTGCACAATTATAAAAATGAATACAATATAAAAGAGTGTGTCATGTGTTACTTGAGTCATGTGCTACTGGTTTAATTATGAACAAATACCTTGCAAAATAACAAAAATATGCAATGAGAAAACTTATATATATATATATACACACACTAAGGAGTTGCAAACGAAGTTGGCTGCTTGCTTCGGAAGTGCTATAACACAAGAAAATTAAAGACATGGATAGGTGTTTCACCAATTCTTCATCAAACTAACTCATAAAAAAATCATCAATACCGAAACTCAGTGAGGGTAAAAGTATCACAAATTCAGAAAAGTCAGCGTAATATACGCACTATATAATAGAGACCATACACAATGATCATTAGGAAGAAGAGAGGGTGACAAAGAGCCAAGAGGAGCGAGAAGGGTAGAATACGGGGAGATGAAACGTGAAAAGCAGAAGAAGAGATGCAGATACAATATACGCATATATTTGGATAGAGCCTACGTTATTTTTAAAAATTGAAGTGGCAGTGACATGGCATAGTATGTGGCGCTGACCTGGAATAAAATGGTTCCCCAAAAACTGCTTGTTGCGGTATTATAAAGATAATAGATTAAGTAAATTAATTACTCAAACAAAAATTACAATTATTTAATAAATAAATTACAGTTATTAATATATTGTAGCCATAGTAGTACTAACAAAAGTCCATATATGATTTCATTCAATCGACCATCAATCATGATTATGACTTAAAAATAATTTATATATTGTAAAGACTAATTATTAATAATCGCAGAATTCGAAGGAAAACTTGTACAAAAATTATTTTCAAATTTCTTTCGTTAATGATTGTAATCATTTTTCTAATACTAATGTGAAAATATTGTGTATTATGTTTCTAAAATTAAATATTTTTTTAATATGATAGAAGTTTATAAATATTATTCAAACTTGTTCTAAAATGGATCAAATCAAATGACACACTATAGTATAGTTTTAAATAATTGTAAATATTTAAGTAATTCAAAGTAGTTGTACAATAAATTCCAGAATTACAAATTATATTTGCAATTTCGAAATTTGTTAATCTCTGATTTGTTAACTTATCCGTATTTTAGTATTTTGCAGATAATAATATCCGGAAACACATAATGACTAAGGATATTATTATCCGGAAATTTTAGTATTTTATTTAAATTTTGTATTTTGCAATTGCATATGTTTTTAGTATTTCTATGCACGTTGACTAAGGGTATTGGTCCAAAATAATGTATTACAAATCTCTTTTTTCGGGGCCGTGGTACAACTCTACTGCTGAATTGGATGTTTTGGTCAAAATTTAGTCTTTTTATGAGATTCTTTTAAATGTAGGGAATTGATACTTATAAATAATATTTTTAAACAAAACAAAACAAAGTTTTATAACTAGTTTTATAGCTATATAATTAAAGAAGAATTATTGAAAAATTAGAAATAAAAATACAAAGTTTAACCTAAATTTCCTTGATGGGAAAGATAAGTCCCATAATTTGCTCGGTTCTTAATATAGAAGGTTAATTTAAATACATGACCTTCGGTTAGATTATAAACTTTATTATACGAAGGAAACTCCTTTTTCGTATCTTGTATCTCGGTACATTCTTTATTTCGAGATTGCATATTTCTCCGACAAAAAAAAATTATTCGTAGACTTGTTATAAAAATAATTATAATGATAATAATAATAATAATAATAATAATAATAATAATAATAATAATTTAATAAAATAAATAAAAAGAAAGAAATAAGAAGAAGGATGCAAATGCTTGGTGATTTGGGGCGCAACTCGAACAAAGACTGGAGTGAATCTGCAGCAGCTGGTCGTGGTGATTAACATTCAGATTATTACCAATTCTTTGATCACAAACACACACATATATATATATATAATACTATAATTTCTGGGCAATTCCTGGAAACAATCTACATGATAAGATGATTACTCGTGCTAAACTGGTAGAGCAATTACGTGAATATCAGATCCGCTCTCAGCACAAGTACTCTGCTCTCGTTTTCTTCTCTCCTAAACCCCAGATTCGTTCTTGGTAATCTCTCCCTCCCCTCTGTCTCTCTCTCTCCAATCTCTCTCTCTCTTCTCATCAATCCCTCTCTCTCCCTCCCTCTCTCTCGTTCTCATCAATCTCTCTCCCTCCCTCCCTCTCTCCCTCTCTCGATTTATGTTCACAATTACATTTTAATTCGTAATTTTGCAAATTGCCTGTGTTACATTATTCGTATGCCATTGTTGATTGATGCCCTATTTGTTGTAGTAATAGTAGTTTGTTAGTAATTATCTTGTTTGTTCAATAGCTGTAGCCTAATTGTCTTGGAATTGGATCACCGTCCCCCCCCCCCCCATTTCTTTTTCTCCAATGCAATATAAGGCAATGAACACGGTCTATTTTCTGTCTATAATTTGATGAAACATAAAATGGGAATGCAGAATTAATATCCGGAAACACATAATGTCTTCCATACCTCTTGGAATGGCCATGCATCGGGGATGACAGGTTTTGTCGTTGAATGAGCTATTGCGCCCAAAATAGGATACATGTATAGAAATTGATGATTTATTCCTTATAAGTTACAGTATATTAAAGATACTGACATCTCTTATATCAAATTTGAATTTTGTTTGTACTCTTATTATAATTAGAGTTTTTTTTAACCTTGCAATTTGCATGACACCCCAATCGTCTTTCATCATCATCACAATGTTTTCTTTTTCCGAGTAACAAACTATTATGCTCCTAAAGGTAAGTTATAGGATTGTTTACTTCTACTTTAACTACTGTTTAAGTTGTAAGATTTTCCTCTCCTTCAGCTTTAAGAATGTTTTAAAGCACACACCACAAGTAAATAAAGTAGAAATAGGTGCCCTACTAATGATTAACTAGTCATGGGTTCGACCCTTTAATTCGATGTCATGGGTCATTTTCTGGAAACAACTTCTCTACTCACCAGTAGGGTTAAGGCGGGGTAAGGCTGACATTCTTTTGCATCCCTTTTTCTTCTTTTTTCCCTTAACATTCTTTTGCAAATTTTAATTCCACTAATCAAATTGGATTTAGCTGGATTAGCAGAGTATTGTTTGGAGGTCAAGTAATTAGAACTCTCTCTCTCTGGATTTTATTTGCTTTTTGACTTGGTAGTACGCATGTTGGGATGTAGAAAATAAAGATTTATGTTTGATTTTAGGCATATAAACCCTGGACTTGACCATTAATGAGATTCCACATACAATCTTCCCAACCCATGTCTTCTTTTCAAAGAACTATTCTTAAAAGTAAATTATCGTTTCTTTATTTTTTTTATAATGGGGCATGTTGCGTCTATGTTGCGTCTAACCCTCCTTGTACACCTATAGACTAATAATATGGCAAACAGTAACAGTGTGAAAATATATTTAGTCCACGATACGATGTAAGTCACCTATTAATTTTTAGTTAATTCGCTGAACTATATTCATGTATAATTGAAATGACTTTTTCCCATGTAGTATGATCAATAAATGACAATTATATATATATATATATATATGAGTAACTTTCCTGGATTATGTGGTGCGGACAAGCTATCACTAGTTTAACTAATTTTGCATCAAACTTTGAAAATATGTAAATTATTGTCTTTTTTTACATATTGTATATGAGTCAGTTGCATTTCAGTTTGCATATTCCTTTGTTCCATTAATAAGGACTTCATCGCAGTTTTCCCAAACTTAAGCTTTGTGATTGTGTAGAATAATTGCGTATAAATTTTATGGGTTTTGGTGGTGAAAATTGTTTGAGTTGAAGTGGTAACGGTGTTTGAGCTCGAGGATGCAATATTAAAAATTTAAGGAAAAAAGAGAATTGTAGGAATGAGATATAAAAGAGTTTGGTTTATATATAAAAGGAAGTGAGCTTTTATTTACCAAGTTACAAGCTATAGGCGTTCAATGTTTTGGTCCAAAATACCCAAAGCTGGCCATTGGGAGGGTATAAATGATCAAATTTTAGAAATTAGCTGTTGGAATGCCCTGCTGGGTCGTTCAGGTGGGTGAGAGTTCATAGGCCGGATTGTTTATGCAGTCTTTTCTGGGACCGGTTTTTAAACACATCTACCTAATATTTTCTTTGTTTTTTTAAATTTAGAATCTTTATGGAGCTGTCTACGAGTATTTTATTAGCCCTGAGTGTTATTTTTTTAAATATAAAAATTTCTGTTTATCTTATGCAGGGCTGATGTTACCGTGGCTCTTCTGCTTTCAGCATTGTTCGGCATCCTTGTAGTCTCATCATTAGTAACCCTCTATTTCAGACACTTCTGGCTTTGTCTTTTTATTTTATGTATCAGTATTTTTATTCCATTGCGACTGCGAAATTCTCGAAAATCACTTGCAAGGAAAAGGGAAAGAAGAATGTTATTGCCTTTGTCCATGTGAATATGAGCATCCAAATATGCAACCAAAAGTCCTCCCAGTATTATCATGCTTTGGTATGGTTCTCTATTCTTCCTCTTTATTGCTAATACGAGCATTGAGCAGTTTCTAAGAAAATTCTTTTACATGTAAATTCCATTTATATGAGCAGAGTTAAAGGTACTTTAATTGATAAATGCCCACTTCTTGGTCTGAAGATCTAAACATACAAGGGTATTAACATGTCATTTGTAGTCTGCAAGTAGAGTGGATTTTGACCTACTGAAATTATCAGTCACATGCAGATAAGAAAAGCAACTTCGTAATTCATATTTACTTGAGACCCATACAGTCTCATGTCACCACTAAGATATTCTTTGTTTCTAATTATTTTTGTACCTTAAGCCATAGGAACAGAGAAGGGCTATATTGGTGCAAGAAAATTATATGAAATTTTACAAGCCAATAAATTATGGGGTATATTCATGTACCAATAAGGAGGATTTCTACTTCACGATGAGAGTGAACAAACCCCTTTATAATCTATCTATTCTTGTTCTTTTACAAAGCAATGAATACTTTTTAAATATCTCATATTATTATTGCCAGGTAGATTAAATATTAGTTTAATGTCTATTTGAATTTTATATTGTTATTTGAACGTAGTTTTTGTAAAATAAGAAGAAGAAAAAATTGGTACATTAGTTGTTATAGGCATGTTCTATATATATATATTTTATTATAATTGCAGAAATATATAATGAATGAAATTATAATTTTGTGTTTTCCACGGTTTTTCACTGATTCCATGTGTATGTAAGTTTCTTTTGTCTTTTTCCTATATCAGTTATTTTCAACAGTTTAAACAATGACACTTTTACTTTACCCAATTTCTGACCTCCTTCAAGACTTTAAAGTTCGGTAGAGAAGCGTCCGTCCAATATAAAACATCCAATTTTAGACAACAGTGCAATTCACAAAAGGAATTGACATTGTCGTAGTATCAAATTTACTAAAAACATCATATCATGTACATATATAAAATAAATGATGCAATAAACCAAAGTAGCTGTGTGAAGGGTACTCCTTGGATTAAACAAAGTTATATATGCAGCCCAGAACAGATAGTTTAACTTTGAACAATAATTTTGGCTGTTGATAAGACTTAAAGGATTTAATTGTTTACTTGTTTCTACTTCCAAAAGGTGACTATATAGAACACGCTAGTGTGTGCAATTAACCACCTATTGTAAGAGCATATCATGATTGTTTACAAGTACCTAAAAGAACAATGATGCTGAATCAACATGAGGCTCTCCTCCCTACAACCATGAGGGGGATCACACCTTATAATATAGGGAAGTCGAACAAAAGCTATAGTTTACAGAGTGTCAATTTTGATGCCTGTCTACTGTGCAGGTATCATTTGATTTATGTATTAAATAGTGCTGCTATAAGGAGAAAGAACAAATATTCGAAATCGAGGTTTAGCTGAAAAAGAAGGTTTTCAGATGAATATATGGATGAACAAAGCAGGGGTTTAGATGAATATATTTGAGTCCAGATTTAGAACACATATATAAAGACCAGGCAAGGTGGTAAATGTTGTCTTTGTTCTTTTTGTAACAATCTTTGAGCCTCAAGGTTCTTACAAGACTTTCCTTATTGTTTAGCTATTTCTAAAGTTTGTATCATTTGAGCCATGCACAAGCAAAACTTTGAACTTTCAATTACTTTAGACTTTTGGGTGAATATTTCAAATTCGCAAGGAGCGCCATATTTGGCAAGTGGCAAGAATTAAAAATAGGTTGTCAAGAAAATCTGATTATCATTTAATAATAATAGTACAACATAGAACAAAATTAATAGAGAACTTAAGAACACACACATATGTATGTACATGAATTTTTTATATATCTGCTACGGTAGTAGGAGGGTATATTGCAGAGAGATTGAATTTTCCCTCTATTTTAAGTTCTTTTCATTCACATATTATCCTACTTCATGTACCGCCAACTAGTCTGGAGACGAGGCTTAGTTCAGCAGAAAGATGTTTTTGTGGCAATTACTAGGGTTTATAGGGAGGGTAAATGATGGAAAGCACTACACAGCTACCTCTAGCATTTGCTGCCAGATATTTTTATTAATTAATATTCTTCATTTAATCTTTGCAGTAGCCAGTAGGCCTGATATATCTGAAAATCTAATCACCTTGTTTAAATAACAATATTTTTGTGCATCTGCTCTGTAATGCCGGGCTTTTTCTTTATCAAATGCAGAAAGCATCTGGAAACAGAAACAATAAAATTTCCGGCACATAATTATTGCACTAGCACTTCGATAGAGGAAGAAAATTAACAAGTACTAGGAGGTCAATGAAGTCTATGTCAAAAGTCTAGTAACTTTTTTCATTCAAGTTAGTTTTACTTGACACTTAATCTTATGGTCCCCCGTTGGACCATCTGCACTGCTTATTTAGTGGAGAAACTAGAATTGAGTGAAGTGCAGATTGTAATGGATGGCCTACAAGCAACATAATTGTTCTCAGTTAGTGAGTATCTTATTGCTATTAAACACTGTCCAACACATACCCTCAAAGAAGCAACATTTGTCCCCTTTTACTCCAAGTGTACGGTTTAATGAAGAACTGATAGGTATCCCAGAAATCATTAGGTAGACGTAAGTTGTTGGGCTAGGTGATTCTACAAATTTCTTGGGTGGTTTCATATATGTGCCTTTCTAACTTGTATTAACATATATTTGTATACTCAGATATGCAAAATATATCATCAAATTTCGAATTGAATATAGGGAATGGTGTGTATGTTTTGATTAGGTATCTCCGGTGCATCAGTAACATTTTTATATTTCTAATAAATATGCTTTTGTTGTCAAAAGGAATAGTCTCAAGCATCAACTGTCAAAAGGTTTATTGAGGAGTGCCCAAAAGGCCAAAATGTTGTTCGTTGTTCTGGTGCTGGACTAAATGTAGCCTGTCAAAAAAAATGTTATCATCTATGGATCGTTAATTTTAGGCATAGTTTATGCCTAGTGGTTGAAATCAAATTTGGGTTTGCTTAATATTAGATTCCCTCTGGGAAACCATTTATGTAATTATGTCAAATAATTGAGGTACTTAATTAATGCCTAAGCTGTATGTAAAGCTTCTTTCTCGTGATTAAATGTGGTGTGTAGCATGTGACGCTGTTATCTTTAACCTTTGTTAGGCATCCAGATGTTGAATATTACTTATTAGGCTAATCTAGTGATTTATTTCACTTTGCATCTAGCAGATTGCTTTAGTTTGGGTTCTAAGAACCGCATCATACTTCTTATACTGTACCTGTTTAATGTTAAGAACATTAAGAAAGATAGTCAGTGATACTGAAGTTAAAATTATTTGAACTAGATCCATATGAAGACGGAATAAGTCTTTATATGTATGCTTCAAGGGAAACATCTTTCTAAAGAACTTTAGATAATCTGAGCTTGATGTGCTCTATACATGGGATAACTTTTCAATATTTAGTACTGATTTATATTGTTTTATCAAACAAAGATCTTTAGATTGTTCCGCATCTTTAATACTAGATCTTATACGCTGATTTGAACTTTTTTGTGCTAGTTGGCCCTTCCTTGGAGAGAAGACAAGGAAACGATGAGTTCCACTTGTGCAGAAAGCTGGAATTTGTCGGCCAATCAAGACTCCACTAACTCCACAATTATACTACATTGAAGTTATATTAGGGTAATCTTATCTGTGGGGGACCTACATTTTAACAGGATTAAAACTGAATGATGCTGATGATTATCACTCCATGTTAATGATGCATGAACCCTCAAAGATACACCACAACTTGGTTGGAGGGGGACCTGAGGGTCGATGTGACATAGCCGAAAGCAAAAGTTAGCAAGCCTGAAGACCATATGGTTACTTGCATTGTCATGCTTATATTTTGTTACTTCTGCATGCTACTTTGCTTTTATTCAGCATTGTATAGAATCATTTTGTTGCCCCTACAAGTATTAAGTGATTGTATCATGTTTTTGAATTACTCTAAAAGCGAAAGACAGTTTTTTTCTTGTTTTATTATGATTATTTTCTTATCGTCCAAGGGAGCCCCTGTATCGTCAATAATTGTATTTGAGAACAAGGAAATTTGTTGTAATGGTACAGTGTAAATTAGGGTTAAGGTACTGGAATTGGCCTATAATTATATGTCTGTCCTTAAGCGTATGTAGGTGTTTAGCACCATGTCGTTTAGCCCTGAAGAATCGAAGGCCTTGTGGTCGGCAGATCTCTAATGGAGTTTATACAGAAAGTCTGGTTTCCTTGCACGAAGTAGTGTGTTATGATTCTATGATGCCTTGGTTGACAAAGGTAATCTAAACGTTTGAAAAAATTGGTTGTCTGCTAACTTAGCAGTCGGCAAATTATAGTGATTTATTACCTACACTCGGTAAGGTTTAACTTTGTGGTGTCAAGATGTCCTTAAAGGCGAGAGCATAATCATCCCAAAAGCTTCCAATTGAATTCAAATTCCTTGGTATTGATGTACTTCCTTTGTCAAGTAATATTTGATGAACTGTCCTGTTTTTTTTTTTAAATCTTCATTTTCTCTATAACGCACTGTAATAGGAGTTAATCTGGTGATGATAAAATTTGAGGTTGTTTGCCGAATTCAAGATTTCTGATTGGTAGTTTTTTTCCGGAAAATTTGTCGGAATGTGGTGGTTTTGAATTTTATGGCGGCTAAGATTAAAAGGGTGGTGTCTCTACCTCTTAACTTACAACCCTTTTGATTAAAATTCATAGCGGTCCCGTTTGATTGGGGTTAAATATAAAATTGAAATCAAACCGAATAATGGCGGTTATTGAAAATTTTAAACAAGCCCATGTTCCAATTATACCAGACACTCGATTCGTTTTTAGTTGGTTCAATTTTGCAGATTTTGACGGTCTACGGTATAATTTAATATAAAAGTAATATAAATTTTTTCAACATAACCTTGAAAGAATAGTAATACATAATGGTTTGGTATGTAAAATAAATTAATAAAACAATAGAAGAGATTTAGTTTGTGTTTCAAAAGATAAATATAATTTACATTATATAATTATATGGAGACCTTTTTTTTGAAAACCTTGGAGACCACTTATGTTCTGCAAGTTAAATATTGCATAAAAATATTGCAAAATATATTATTTTACGAATCATACTCTACAAAGATCATTATTTTATTCAAAATTTTGAATATCATATATGTACTGCATGTAAAACATTACAAAAATGTTTTATTCTGCAAAATATGTTAAGTTTGCAGAACATTTGTTCACACATTCTACTTATTAAACTTAAATGATTTTAAATAATTTTAATGAATTAGTGATACTCGTAAAACATACTTCACAAAATAATATATTTTACAGTGTTTTGATTGCAGAACATATGTGGTCTCCGATGAAAACATAATCTACATAGAACTTTCCTCTTTTATATATATATAGAGAGAGAGAGTAATATATAAGTCCGTTATTTCATTAAAATACTTGGAGTACATATATATTCTGCAAGCAAAATATTGCTTAAATTATTGTAAAACATACTCCCTCTGTCCTAATCATTTTTTTGCATTTTTCCTTTTGGAATGTTCCTTCCGATTCTTTACATTTCAAAAATTTGCAAAAGTGGTAAAGTTTTTATAATATAAAAAAGAAAACTTATCTACTACTTACCTCCACTATACTCACTTTATACAAAAAATATTAATCGATCACACAATTTTACTCAATTTTTTAACTTTCCACCACTTTTTTATCATTTTTCTTAACCTCCGTGTCCAACCCTAATGTAAACAAATGATTGGGACAAAGGGGTATTATTTTTCAAATGATATTCCACAAACATCACTATTTTATTGAAAATCTTGCGAATTGTACACAATTTACAAGTAAAACATTGCAAAATATATTATTTTACAAAACATGCTTAGCTTGTAGAACATAAATATTTATGTTGCAGAATATACATATTGCACTTATAAATATATAAGATTTGCATGATTTTATTGAATTGATGATATTTGTGAAAATATTTTGCAAGATAACACATTTTAGAAGAAATTTTATTTGCGGAACTTAGATGGACTCTGAGGACTTACATAAAAATGTGGACTCCATAGAATTTTACTCGGTTTTGGGGTAAAAGTCGAACCAAGCCGCGAAGTGCGGTTCAAGAAAATTGTCATCCGCAACCGCAGGGGTAAAAGTCGAACCAAGCCGCGAAGTGCGGTTCAAGAAAATTGTCATCCGCAACCGCATTTGCGGTTGCGGTTAACCGCGTCAATTGCTGTTGCGAATTTGCGGTTATTGCGGATCGTTTTGCGGTTCAACCACTTATTTTAAAATAATTAATAATTTGCAAAACAATAAATTCGGAATATTTAAATTCACGTTTAAGTTACATGATAAATTTACATTCAAAAATAAAATACAAACTAATGCTCCGTGTGGAGTAAGGATATTAAAAACATACAAAAATATGGAGGCGAGAGAATAGAAAAAAGAAAATGATAAAAAAATTACATGTTGATTACATTTTCCATTTGTTTAGTTATATACTCCCTGTGTCTCTTTAAACATTTCCTAAATGATATGTCGGTATTGTTCATGACATGAGATAAATTATTAATTTACGCCTAATTTAGAAGCTTAAATATAGTCATGAGTGATTTTGTTGGATTCGTGTGTATGAGTAATTTAATACAGTGAAATTTTTACATTTAATATTCATACGAAATTAAAGATATTGACGATCAAAAGTGTGCATTGGCAAACGTGTCCAGCACAAAGAGGGAACGTTTTTAGGGACGGAGGGAGTATCTTATAATGATTGTGAATCTTATAAACGAAATCTTAACATTAACCTAAGATTAGTTAATAAATGTGTATATTAATTAATATATATGATATCAATTACATTTCTGGAAATATATTTTATTATAAATATATGTTGCGGGTTGCGGTTGCGGTGGCGATTTTGCGATTTTCAAGAATTTAAAACTGCATCCAAACCGCGAATGAGCGGTTTTTAAAATTTAAATCCACAACCAACCCGCGTTCCGCGATTATTCGCAAAATACAGTTCGGTTGCGAGCGGTTGAGCGGTTCGTTTGTACACCTCTAATATGTACATATTGGGTCGCGCTCAAATGGGAACCACTATTATTGTGAGATATGAGACTCAATCTTAGTCACCCAGTTTTATTTCCTATATTAATCTCTCATCATACATTAATTTTTGAATATTAGATTATTTTATTACCATTTTCTTCCTAACTCCACCACCTCCCACCTTCGCTAACCACCATTTTCGGCCACCACCAAATCCGACAACTACCAGAAAATAACCATCGACAAATATAAGATCACCACCGTCAAATTAAAAATCACCACCGAAAAATGAGAAATCATCACAAGAAAATGAAAAATCACCGCGGTAACCGAAAATCACCACACCCGACCACTATTTTTGTCCACCAGATCCAGCAACCAGCTTGTTTATCCACTCGGACCACCAACATCATTACGAAAATCACCAGATTTTAAATATAACCCCCACTTCACCATTATTACCACCACCATCATCTACGTACCCTCAATATTAAAAGAATCACCAACCATAACCCAAAATTACTGAAACACAAATTAATAACTTGCTACCTGATTTTAAACAACATAAATCTAAAATTTGAGCGTCAACAAAAATTTAAAATTTGACCCATTTATCGGAAAATATGTAACATTCTGGTCGATTAAGATAGAGATTGACTGATACCTTATTTTAATTGAGAAAACTAATCAGAATATTAATTGATGATGAAATATTTATTTTTTCAACGAGAACGTCACGAGAACGGGCACGAGAACAGCATGAACGAGACGGAGGTTGGGCGGCAATTGTACGGGACATGAGGGGGTAAGAGGTGATAAAGGTAGTCTGTGTATAGATTGTAAGAGAGAGGGGGGATGGGGGATGACGGCGACCAGGTCAGGGGTGGGGCAGGGGAGTTGGACGAACATGGGTGGAGATGATAGATTAGAAAAAATTAAAATATTAAATGAATGGTTGTGATTCAATTTGGGAATAAACTTTTACCGCTGAGATTATATCTCATATCTCACACATTAGGAGGGTTCTCATTTGAGTAATAACTTATATATATATATATATAGATGGCTACTCCAATATAAACCAATTTAGAATAGAAAATAGAAACCAAATATTTTTTTTAAAAAAACTAATTCGAAATATAACACATATGGTATGCAAATCGATCGTTGAGAGATGTAGAAAAATACAGTGAAATCGGATTTAAAAAAAATTTACGGTTTGACGGGAAATATCAAATTAAAAGCGGAGGGGAAAAGCTGAAATTGGGTGTGGGAGGGTACATGGTAGTTGGGTGGTGTGATTTATGGGGGGTCGTTAGATTTGGTAGATCTAATAGTTTAAATTAGTTCTGAGTTTCTATTTTAATTTTAGTTTGTATTTGATCATTCCCCTATATATATATATATAATTCTCATAATCAGTACCGCGAACCACATCTCGAATTGGGTTTGGATCAGATCAAAATTAGATCAATTTAAGCGAATTATACAGTTTAATCTGTATTATGATGACCCTCACTTCTAATATGCCAGGTTATCCCATGATCAAAACTTACGTAATTTTCGAAGAACATGTAATCTTTATAAGCGAATTTTTTTGTGGGTAACCCTAAGGCCCATAACAGTGGACATGAGAGGTGATACGACGAAACCTAACTTAAGCTAAATTTTCCTTATTTCGGAGTTAACATCGATCGCTACCAATTGTCGTTTCTATCAATAACTACGAAAGTCATGACTTACTCCAGATGCATGAACGAGTACTTACACCCCGATGAGAATAACCCACTAAAACAGAGGGAAAGGTAGCCTAATCAAGAAAATTACATACATAATTACATAGATTCTTCGATGAGGATAACAAACAACTCACTTGAATACATAGATTACTCGACGAGAATAACAGACAACCCGCTAAAATACATGATTGGAAATAATATATCATTGTCGGATATCTTTGAGTGTTCTTTAACATGAGAAGAGTAACCCATAAAAATACAAAACAGGCCTTTAATATATATAAGTTGACAATTCGCGGATGAGAGAAGTTCACAAGAATACATAATCAAATTTTCAAGATATAAATAAATGATTCCTCTATGATAGTAACTCACCGAAAAATATATTGATTCCTTAAATCAAAACTTGTCATTTATTAGCCACAATATTTGTTATAAATATCGATTAATATTTATATAGTTTCTAACACAAATCTAAAATTTAAGAACTTTATACAAGAAACACGATAATATACTGCAACAAAATGCACAAAAATGAGTTGTCATTCATACTTTTTCTTTCTCCCGTTGAAAGATACATGTGTAAACACAAATTTTGTCATGTGTCGTTTGAATACATTAATTTTATTTGAAATCTTGAATTTCAAATTCAGAATTTAAAATTTAAAATTTAAAGTTTCAATTACAAATTTACTGTTTGAAAACATAAAAATTTTAAATTTAGACTTTGTTATTTAGAAATACTGTCATATAATATTTTAACTTAACTATTATTTGCGTAAAAAATTATTTGAGAAAATTTTCAGGGCAATTGTTTCTTTAAAAATATTGTTCTCTAGAAGTTTCTCCTCGGATTTATTTTAAACCGTCCATTCATATACATAAAAGAATTTATATTGTTTATTATTGGTTCAAAGAAGTTAATACATACAAATTTAGGTAATGCTTTTCAAATTAGTTCATTAGATTTTTGTTTATCTTAAGTTGATATTGGTTCTTGCGAATTTAATGTATTATTCTTTTCATCTTTATCGTATTTTACGCGTACACACGTAATTTGGTGGTCTTTCTGAAATCAATATTTTCATTTTTATGAATAAGGCAAAACTTCTCACATTTTACTTTCTCTAGACCATTTACTAAGCGAGATATACCGGGTAAGTGACAATCTGTGTCAAATTCTGAGTCTTTTTGAAAATTGAGTCAAGTCCCGATTTCGAGTTTAAAATAAGTCAAAGCTTATTGACCCAAATGCAGCCAAAATAGGTAAACAGCACCTTTGAACCTTTGTCCATCACGAGATAATATCACCGGTTTTCGTATCACAACCTCCGGCAACTTGACAAATTAAACATTCGAGAGTCGGTTCTGATATCATATTTGACAACACATGTCATATCCATAGATTTCTTCGAAAATCGGGTAACGTCCCGATTGAAGGTCCGAAACAAGCTGAAAAGTGAAGCCTACTTATCTGAATACAATCAAATTAGATAATTTATAATCTCATTACATGCCCATAAATAATCATGATTTATTTATACACACGATAGTAGTATTTTGCCTTATGAAATGAATAGAAGTATCAAATATATTCGATATAAAATTATGGTGTTACGGGATATATTTTGTTGATTAGTTATATCATATTTTTTGTCAGAAAAGAGCAAAGACCTAAAATAAGTTTTACTTTTTATTTGAAATGACATTTTCGATAGAATTTCTAATTCTAATATGTAAGCTTAATTTTGAAGTGACGTGGTTTAAATAAATTACGAATCCAAAACTGCAGCACTTGCCAGACTCCTGAATCCATCAAATTCGGATTTGAAATGAAATATTTATTTTCAAACATGATATTGAGGCGAAATGGGAAGATTTTGGCTTTATTTGACATTGCTGCTAAAATCTGTTGTGCTATTAAAAAAACTAGCTCTATAACACGTTCAATGCACGTGCATGCTCTAGATTGGGTGAATCGATGTTATTTTAGTTATACTAGTTGATAATATTTCATGTTATCCCCCGTTCGAATGATGATGAATTTATTTGTGTATATGAGTAATTTTTTATTGTGATGGCATTGGTGCAATAGTATTTATCTACAATTGACGTAGAGACCTGTAGTGTCATTTCTTGTTTTTCACCATTAAGGACGATCCATGGAAGTTTTTTAGAAATTTTAGTAATTGTCTAAACTACTGCACAATATAGTTGTTTGTTTACATAAAATTTTGTTTTATAATTGTTATTTGAATTTTAGTATTCTTCAATTTTAATTTCCAACCTCAGTAACTCTTTCCCCTCTCTCGAAAAATATTAACATCCTAGGCGCTTCCTGGTTGTATTTCATATGTAAACTTTACCAAGAATATTTATTTTAGTTAATATTATCCGTTCACGCCATGTTGACGCAGTAAAATACCAATATAAACCAACATTATTATATATTTTATGAATTATGAAGACCATAACTTAAAGCTTTTATTACATAAATTCACACACACACACACACATATATATGTGTGTGTGTGTGTATATATATGTGTGTGTGTATATATATATATGAAAATTCTTAATTTAATTTTTTTTGTGTAAATATAAAAATATAATACTTAAAGTATGACATGGTTAAATATAAATATTTATTCAGTTAGAGGTATAAATGGTTGCGATGCACATAATCATATTTAATATATAAGTTTCTCTAGATGATTTGTTTTTAATATTTAATTCGCAAATGTTTATAGTAGATCTAAATATTAGTGTTAATGTGATAAATATGGTATATGCCAGTCAACTGTGTGATTAAAGGTCAGTGGTAGGCTATGATAATATCATTAAGATTAATGACGAACAATAATATTTTTTAAAAATAAATTTTATTATGATTTAAATATACTACCACTTTTTATAAATAATGCGATTTTGTACTCAAGTTTCTCATGTATTAATATTATTTATTTTGTTATAATAATAATAATAATAATAATAATAATTATTATTATTATTATTATTAGAATTTTTAATATATATGTTTTATAGACCTGCTATTCAAATTAAATATTTTTTACTTTTTAATAAAATTTAAAATTATTACTATTAATATTAATATTTATTTTTACTTTATATTTAAAATTCACTTATTTATATTATTAATTTGATAATTAATAATGTATGTATTCTCGTTTTTAGAATTTAACTTACATTAAAAATAAGTACAATTTTATTTTTTGTACACGAAAAAATTGAATCATTAACTAAAAGGGAAATTTTATTTGAAGATCAGGTTTTTAATTTTCTGAGCAAATAAAAAGATAAGACAGTACTACCCCATGCCAAATAGAAAAACAAACCGAGGGTAATATAATATTTTTATTGTATTGCTCTGATAATTAAGAACCTGTTATGGAAATATAACATCTCTAACTAAATTGTTATATATATATATATACAGATGTACGTATATACGTACATATGTTTGGATGTATATATGTATGTATGTATATATGTATGTATACATGCATGCTTGCATGTATTTCTATAATAATTAGTTATATATATATATGCATATATTAAGTATGCAATAATTAATGGATATTAGTAAGTCAACTAAGGGATAACTTATGTATTATAAGATGCATGCATGTCTCTATAATAATTAGTTATATATATATAAGGAAATTATCAAATACAAACTAACATTAAAATAGAAATTATGAACCAATCTAAGTCATTAGATCTACCTAATCTAATGGTCCCCTCTAAATCACCTCACACAACTAGTCTGCACCCTCCAACACTCAATTTCAGCTTTTCCCCTACGTTTTTAATTTGATTTTTCCTGTCAAACCGTAAGTTTTTTTTAAAATCCGATTTCACCGTATTTTTCTACATCTTTCAACGATCGATTTGCATACCATATGTGTTATATTCGAATTATTTTTTTTTAAAAAATTATTTGGTTTATAATTTTCATTATAAATTGGTTTTTATTGGAGTAGCCCCCTATATATATATATATATTAAGTATGCAATTACTAATCGATATTAGTTAGTCAATGATGAGATAACTTATGTATTATATGAATTCTTATGCAAGGGTTATCATCTAAATTTTTATACTAATTTTTTTTAATAGAGTATGTAAATTTTATGAAGAAATTATTTTTAATGAATTACATATTAGTGATGTTTTAATTGAGGTAATAAAAATTACATGAATCTGTATTAATTATATAATAATAAATGAGATATAATGGTTAAAATAAATAATGTGCGGATATTAATTACTGTATTTATGATTAAATTTGCTCAGCGAACCCCCGTGTTGTTGTATTAGATATAGAATAGATGCCGGTGAAAAAAGAGTTGTGGTGAAAATTTGCGGACTCTTTGATAATGCTTTTGATATATAAATATTTCAATATAAAAATTTAAAATAATAATTCTTTTAATAAAATTTTATGCTGAAATCAATGTCTGATTCCCGTAAATTGAAAAATAACATTTTACGAAAGTATAGGAATATTTAATTTCTCTAACCACAATTTTTGCTAAAAGTCACTTTCAAAAAAATAATTTTAAATTTTACGACACTTTTTGGTGAAAATTTGTTGGTGCTCTCTGTCCCAAATACACCTTTGTCGGTTCACACAAACAAGATCCTAATTTTCTGCGCAAGTATAAATGCTAGGACGAGTGGAAGGAGACTGAAGGATTTGCATCTTTCTTGGAGGTTTGTTTTCGAGGACAACATTGATGTAGCAAAATATACACTTTCCAGTGTACAATTTATTTTGTTCTCGTTTCACGGCTTCACGGCTTCGGTTCAGATGGTAACTTTGTTCTAATTTCAAACCTAGAAGCCAACACATATTTATTACATGATGAGTGTATACCATTAGGCCTGTCAATGGATCGGGTTTTGATCGGATCGGCCTAAATCCATATCCATATCCATTTATTTTTTCGGATTCGGATTGGATCGGATCCGGATTTTTTATAGGCCGATCCATATCCGGATCCGTTCGGATCACGGATTTCGGATCGTATATCCGCTCCATTTATGTATATTTATTTTTTACCTTCAATTATTACAAAATCTTGTTAAAATTGACAATTTCGAAAAATATTAAAATACAAGTAGAATATAACGAAGTCCAAAGATAAATTATGAACTAAAACTCGCTTTTTGAAAAAAACATATTATTGGATTGTACAGTATTTTAATTCTAACAATGAAAAAAATTGATGTTGCAAAACAAAAGTGTTATATAAATTGAGAGTTGGGTCATGCGGCTCTAAAAGGTAAATGAACTAGGGTTATAGAAATGGACTACACTATGGAGATCGAACCAAACGAAATATAGATAATGAGACTTGACTCGAGGATAATGGAACTTGACTCGAGGATAACGGGACTTGACTTAGAAATAAATGTTTTATATGAATTGAGACTTGGGTTACACGACTTTAAAAGGTAAAAGAATTAGAATTATAGCAATGGACTAGATTACATAGACTGAACCGAACCAAATATACATAATGGGACTTCACTCGAGGATAATACGTTTAAAATTAGAATTATTAAAAAATATTTTTATTACATTATATAAATATAAACCCGATCGGGTTATTAACAGATCAGATCGACCTAAATCTATATCCGCTCCATTTATAATCGGATTTTTCTTATCAGATCGGATCTCGGATCGGATTTTTAATAGGTCGATCCATATCCAGTAAAATAACTTCGGAACGGATCGGATTTTCGCTCCATTGACATGCCTATATACGATTATACCTGTAGTTAGAAAACTATGATGTCTTTTTCTAAATTATATTCCCCCCTTTCTTTACATGCTTTTTTAAAATAAAATTGGAAAGAACAATTATCATCTTTTTAATATAAACTTAATTTAACTTCATAGAACTATATTATATTTGTTGTTTTCAAAATTTTGATTATTATGAAACTTAACTATACAACCGTTAATCTCGTGCGATACATGGGTTCTGTTAATATTTAAATTTTTTTTAAAATTTTATTTATCCAACCATATGATAATTGTTATATTTTTATAGAGATATATAGTAGTTATAGATTTATAATAAAAACAATAAAAGAATTAGGAAAAATATGTGGTCGTAGTTTAGTTGGATGTTTTTAGTATGATGTTTTGGTTATAATTTAGCGGAATAAGTAGATAATATCCCGTAGTTTAGCACGTGTATACCACTATTTATTTATTTAATTAATAATCAAAATATGGGATAACCGTTGAATGAAATTGTATCATATTCCGATTATTATAATTTAGTATAGAATAATTGTATATTTAAGATAAAAATAAAAAAAATGAGGAATAAGTTATGGTCGTAGTTTATTAAGATGTTTTATTCATAGTTTAGCGAGATAAGGACACTATATCTAGTAGTTAAGCCATTTAGTAGTTTAACATGTGTGTAACACTATTTTTTTTAATAACCAAAATAGAGGATAATCGTGAAAATATTCCGATTATTATAATTTAGTATAGATAATAAAATAAATGTTTGTTGTTTGAGATTCAAACATTTTAGCTTGAGTATTGTATTATTTTAATATTTAGATTCAACGGTTCTGATCATTTGATCAAAAAGATCTGACGGTCGTGAGAGTGAGAATGAATAATTAAAATTGAGGTTGAACCAAATTATATCATATTCCGGTTATTATATTTTATTACTAACTTAACTCTGGTGCGATGCACGAGTTCCGTTAATATTTAAATATTTTTTAATTTTTTTATCTAATCATATGATAACTTTAATATATATATATATATATAATTATATATTTATAATAAAAATAAAAAAAGAATTAGGAAAATATTGTGGTCATAATTTACTATGATGTTTTGATCATAGTTTAGCGGGATAAATACCCTATATCTAATAATTCAAAAATAATAAAAAGAACTAGAAGAAATATGTGGTTGTAGTTTAGCAGGATACTTTAGTTTAGGGGTTAAGGAGACTATATCCATTAGTTTAGCAATTGAGTAGTTTGACATAGTTTAACAATTTTGTAGTTTAGCACGTGTATATTACTATTTTTTTTTAATAACCATAATAGGGGATAAGAGTAAAATCAAATTATACCTTATTCCGGTTATTTTTTTAATAACCAAAATAGGGGATGACCGTTGAACCAAATTATATCATATTTCGGTTAAACTATAGTACAAATTCTTATTTTCAAAAATAATAATTAAGGACAACCTTAAAAAATAATAATTAAGGGTATAAATGAAGAAAAAAAATATTAAATTAACTTTTTTAAATCAAAATATGTTTAAATTTCGATAAATTAATAATTTCAATTATTTAATAATTTTTTGTAATCCCGACTCGGGCCCTTTAATATAAATTAATAATTCGCTAAATTTATAAGATAATAATTTTTCATTAAAATATATAAGTCCCATATAATATATTAGTTAATAATTTTATCTTAAATCATAATTATATATTTGTTTAAATATTTATTTTAAAATAAGACTTTAACGTAAACTTTATTTATTTTGAAATTGATTTGTCCATGTTTTGTATTCGTTTTAGTGGATTATGGAGCTCTCGTGTACAACGTACATAATACAATCTATGTTCTAAAAATTATCGATTTTACTGATTAATCAACAAATTAATCATTTTAATATACTCTGTCGATTTCATTTTATAATCCGATTAATCATTGCATTTTTTTCTTAAATTAATATATTTAGTTTAATAAATTAATTATTTTCATATTTATTAAACACATCCTATTAATCAATCCAATTAATTATTAATTATTCGATTAATCACTGAAATATTATTTTACCGAAAAATTAATATAAATAGTAATAAATTATTTAATTATTAATATATTAATAAATTAATAAATTATTAATTTATTAATTGGTTATTATTTTAATTAATTAATAATTTTATCCGATTTTGAGAATATTAATTTATCGAGGTTCACGGGGACATCATTCATGACGAAAACAGATGTTGGGCGCGCGCTCTCTCTCTATGCCGCTCTCTCATTCATAGAGGAGGGAATTTATAAAAGAGTTCCAATTGCTAATGATCTTAATCATGTATCTTGAAAATAACAGCTAAATTATTAGTATATCCTTGCTCTGTGTAGTCATTGTATGATATCCATCAGTCACTACTAAATTATTTAGAATTTTCTCGAAATGGTAAGAAGATTTATCGCCTCACAATTAGTGTGCTCCGAAATTTGACTTCTTTGATTTGGTCAGCATGTATAAGTTAAAAATAACCGAAACTACATATTATTAACCTATGGTGAGCTCTGTTATAAAAATCGACCGATTTTTCAAAAATCGCCGATAAATCGCTAGAAAATCGGTTAAAAATATTTGTCCGATTTGACCGATTTTTGATAAATTACTGATTAATCATCCGATTTTTTAAAAATCGTCGGATAAATCGTAAATCGATACCTCAACCGAATAGTTCCGATTTCCAAAATCTGTAACACTGGTCAATAACATATAATTAAGCTACGGTCAGTGGTCACAATCTAAACACAAGTTTATACCAAGACAATTTATATGTACGGATGTCCCAATCTCAACTCAATCGGTATAAGATCTCACAAGCTTTAGTTGAATAGCAAGTGAGGCTTGTTTGAGATTATTGTTAAAAAATATTGTGTTGTTAGAAAAAGTATTTATAAATTAAGTATTGTTGAAAAAATTTGATAACTATTTGGTAATATTTTAACGAGGTTTGATTTTAAAATCAGCATCTACTTCCGGTAAATGCTGAAAACAGTTTTTTCGAAAAGCACGGGGTTCTAGTGTTTCTAACAGTAACTTTTATGTCAAATACACTTTTCTGAAAAACAGTTTTTTAATTTTACCAAATAATTTTTAAGTGTTTTTCAAGTGAAAAGCTGCTGTTGCAATCTCAAACATCAATGTCAAACACATCATAAGCCTAGTTTTATAAATAGTAACGGTCAAACTCACATCTTACAATTGAACTTTTTTTTTGAGAGTATCTTACAATTGAACTTAAACATAACCTAATGGAGTAATTAGCACGTAATAGTAGACTTAATATAAGTGATTAACAATTTATCCTAATAACCTAATATAAAACCTTACTAGATTCCCCCCTTAATACATTAGAGCATCTTGGTTGAAATTGTGTTTACGTGCAACAATTGAGCATATCCAACATAATTTTACTCAAAGGTTTTATTGAACTAATTTTTTACACACTTTTGGTCTCCAAAAATGCATTTTACGGGCAACAACAATACTAAAAAGCAAAGTGATTTAGAAAAGAAAAAAAAAAGGAGTCTAAAAAAGGGGCCTAATTTCGGGTGTAAATAAAAACTCAAACTAGTCAACTTAAGGAAACAAACACAGCCTAAAGCAGAACAGCGGTATGCATGGACAGAATTATTATATGCGTCCACACGTGTGGCGAGCGGCGCACGTGTGGTCCGGAATATACATACAGACATAAAAAAAGGAGGAGTAATAGTTGTAAGTAATGATTGGGTAGGGACAGGGCCGGTTGAAGCATCCGCACGAGTGGGTAGGGGAGGATGAGGATGAGGATGGAGATGGAGATGGAGATGGACAGCCTTTCCTACTTATTTATGATCATCATACTGCTCAGGCCCATTTACAGGTAGGTTGCAGCTAATTGGGCCACAACCCACCTGCTTATCACTTTCCCTTTCTTATTTCCCACCCATATATATTATCAACTTCGTATCTCCTCTGTGACTGCGAGAGACAATCTTGTAAAAATCGGGAATTTGACGTAATCGGTGGAGCTTTTTATTTAAAATTAATTTAAATTCAGGAATTAATTGAAATACAAATTAAGTTTATTTTAATTTAAAATATTTTTTAATATATTATTATAATTTTATTCTTTATTTATTAACAAATATATATTTATTATATCATAAATTCTATAATCATTCATATTTAAATAAATATAATATATTAATTTTAATAAATATATATACCATGATAATGAAAATCTTATAAGAATTAACCGGATTTCAAAAATCGAATCATTTGGACCCCTTGTAGAGAATTAATTATGGATTAATCGATTAAATCGGGACTTTTCATAACACTCGATTGTGAGATCATATTTTTAACTACTTTTTTTTTTATTTTTATATATGGCAAAGTCAGCAATGTATAAAGTTTTTGAGGAATCGGTATTAAGGTTGAGCTAATGATTAGAGTTGAGTTAATGATGAATCACATTACGCACTTGTACATAGGAACTCCGGCAGAATATAAACAAGAACAAAATTTATGCTTGGATCTTGATGAATTAAAATACTCTTTGATTTATGTGGTGTTTTTTTTTACCTTACAGGTAGTGAGATCAAGGAGCTGGCCCGACAAATTATTGATTTTATTTATTTACTTTTCTAGTAAGGGCTAACTCGTCTTGTGTAGGAGGTTTTCTTCCCTATAATTTTTAGATATTGAACTGGGTTTCAGACTTTCAGGTGTCACGCTCAGGTTGTCATACGCTATCTTTCTTCTTTGATCATGCTCGGACGACTGTTAATGTTGGCGGGGGACGAAAATTTCGCGCCAAAATATGGGATTTTGGACAAGAAATGATACTCACTGTCAGTACCATTATATGTTTCCTATTTTGACTTGTAACACTATTCATGTAATCGATTAACTATTAATTTACGTCTAATCTATATGATTAAATATTAAATATATTCATCGGTGATCTTGTTGAATTCATATTTATGAGTATTTAATATAATGAAATTTATATTTAATATTAATACGAAATTAAAGATATTAACAATCAAAGGTGTACATTGACAAACGTGTCAAACATAATAAGAAACGTTTTTAGAGACGGATAGAGTAGTCTATTCGTGGATTTGGTTTCACTCGGTTCGATTTCATATAATTATATAAGTAAATAATAATGTATTTATGTATTATATATTTTCATCGCATTTTTAAATTCAATCCTCTATAATTATTTATTTTCGATTTTTCTATAACTACTTAATTAACATCTTTACTATTTATTAGTAAGAAAAATATCTTTCATTTGAACATAATAATGGGAACTAAAATACCAAATTTTAATAACCAATAAATTAATTTCATCTCTTTTAAACCTCTGTAATCATATCTATGCATTTTATTAATAAAGTAAACATTTTTTTGGCGAAATGTAATAATATCATAGTCTTGAAATATATGTTTACTCAATTCCTTCCCAAATGTTAAATTGTTGAATTGTTGAAATATGTGTTTACTAAATTCCTTCCCAAACGTTTTTAGCGAAATGTAATAATATCATAGTATTGAAATTTGGTTATAACAATATAATTCAATTTTAATTGATTTTATCGGGTTTGAACCTTTTATAAACACAAAATTATATAAGATTTATTTATTTCATTTTAACTGTTTGATTTCACTCGATGTATGATCCTCAATAACTACGTAATTATAATTAACTTATTATATATTTTTATTCTATTTTCAAATTTAATAATCAATAACTACATTATTTTCGAATTTACCTACCTACATAGTTACAGTACATGCAATCAGAAGGTCTCTCGAGATCAAATATGTGTTTACTCAATTCCTTCCCAAATGTTAAATTGTTGATCTATACTTTGTTGAACGATCTGAAAATCGTGAAAATCATGTTGTTGATAATTTGATAATACCTTCGTGATTAAATGTTGGTTGTGGCGTGTGACAACCCGGCTCAAATTCCGAGTCTTTTTCGAAAATCGGGTCGAGTTCCGATTACGAGTTCGAAATAAACCGAAATATAATGTCCCAAGTGCAACCAACTTGGGTTACGACAAACTCATCACAGACCCCTAAAGGATCATGATTTGTTGGTACACATAGTAGTAGTACTTTGCCTTATAAACTGAACAGAAGTCTCAAATCTCCTCAATGTGGAACTAGGATGTTACAAACTTCCCCACTTAAACTCGTGATGTCCTCATCAGGCTAGAACAGACTGCCCATGGCTCCAGATCTTTGCCTCTCTAGCCATTGTGGGATAATACCGACTGACTTCGTGTGTCCCCACCTCCGGCAACTTGACGTATCAAACTTTCGAGAGTCGGCTATAAAACCATATGTGACAACCCGAGTCAAATCACAAGCCTTTTTTCAAAAACCTGGTCAAGTCCCGATTACGAGTCCAAAATAAGCCGAAACATAATGTCCCGAGTGCAGCCAACTTGGGTTACGATAAACCCACCACAGGCCCCCAAAAGATCATGATTTGTTGGTGCACATAATAGTAGTATTTTGCCTTATAAACTAAACAGAAGTCTTAAATCTCCTCGATATGGGACTAGGGTGTCACATGCCTGTTCGGTCAAATCGGGACACGAAAATGATGATTTTGCTGTTTTGTAAAAATTTGAATTAATCAAAATATTTATAATTCTAAAATTTATAATTTATTTTAATTTTGAGTTCGACTCCGTGCAACAATAATTTTTAATAATGATATTTTAATCCTGACATATGCTTCTCACGCGTCATAGTATTAAGTATAACTTGATCCACATGTTATCACAAACTAGGTTGTAAATGAGTCGAACCAAGTCGAATATTGTCAGGTTTGAGTTCGAACTCGACTAGATAGTTGGGGCTAAGTTTGGCGCGCACACATATATATATATATATATATATATATATATATATATATTAAATTTTCATTTAGTAATACGTATATAAAAACAATAAAAATTAATAATAACATAAGCTCGATTAGGCTCGAGTCTCACGATTCGAGTATTTTGAAACTCGATCTCGATTCGGTAAATTATTCGAATAACACAATATCCAACTCGACTCGATTATTGTAAAGTCGAATTCGAATATTTTACGAGTCGAGTTCGAGTAGTTCACGGACCGTTTGACTTATTTACATCCTAACCGGGAGTACTCTCGTTAATACCCGAGCTGTTAAACTTTTACAACAAAATTTGGAACTAAAAATATGTACCTACTAAAAAGAAATTAGAAAAGTTTTTGGTCGCGCCTCTCTCTCAACTAGTGTTTTGAGAGTAGACTCTCAAATCCAGGGTTCATACACGACACTTCTCCATTTTTTGGTCCTTCCTCCCTTTCCCTATTCGTTTATTCACACAATCTTTTTATCTGTTTTTTAAATAAAATGAAGATTTAATTTTTTTTAAATGAAATCTTGTTAAGTACGTTGTTATAAAGGTTGTTATGTGCCCATCTTTTGAGATGTTAATATTCAGTTTTGATAATTCCGTGTGTCATATTACGGGTTCGGTAATTTTTCTGAGAAGAATTTCTATGGTCTTTTGGGAGATCCGTAAAACTCGCATCAAATCTGGGACGGTGGTGGATATTGTAAGAGTTTAATGTTGATAATTCTGAACATTAGGTTACAGATGATATTTATGTGAAGATCAATTATAATGCTACTAGTTTATGTAGGTTGGATTGCTTATGATGTCATTATAATAGTTTTTAGATCAAATAATTTGCATATTATAGGTGAGCGATTTAAAAATAAAATAACCATTTGTTTAGTTTATTTTTATTTCATAATCAGATTATATTTGAGAGTTCAAAGGTTTCTTCGGACTATCTTTTAATATTTTAATTAAATTTTCTTGTTCGTTAAAAAAAAATATCTATGTACTCGTTAATTTGTGTCTGCACTCTGCCCTACTAGGTTCTTCGTCCAATGAAAAAAAGATGTATTCTTGTAAAAAAAATTACTCCTTACCCTACTCCTTCAAAAGTATATTTTTGGTTTGATTTAGGGTCCCTTTACAAATTGCAAAAGTAGAAGAGTATGCGTCGAGTAAATGCAAGGGAACTGTAGGTAGAGATGCCTATAAATGGAGCTTAATGACAGAGAAGCTTTTTCATTAAGTGCTCGTTTCTTTCAAACTCCTGCTTAGTAGTAAAAGCTTAGCAAGAATACAATATCTACTACTAAGAGCTCTCTCTTTCCTACAGATCTCAAAGAAAAGCCAAGTAGATATCTGCTGATATTTTCAATTACTTCAACCTCCAGTCACAAAACATTTGGAGGGAGCTAGTCTATCTAGCTCTGTTATTCATAAATGTCTGACTTAAATTTTTTACTTTATCTTTCCCTTACAATTTTAACCGGGATTGTTTTGCTTAATCTCCTTAGAAGAAAACAAAACACCCTAAATCTTCCTCCTGGCAGCATGGGATGGCCTTTTGTCGGCGAAACCATCGGTTATCTTAAACCTTACTCTGCCACCACCATTGGAGCCTTCATGGAGCAACATATAGCAAGGTAAGTTAAAAATTTACAAACAACATTAATCTTTTTTTGTACCATTTCATGTGAGCAAGTTACAAGTAACACAAAAACAAACCTTCACTAAGTATGGTAAGGTCTGCGTACATATTATATTCTCAAACTGCTTCCAAATAGGCCACATCCGTTATAATGAATTTTATAAGTAACTTATAAGTTAAAAAAGTCGCTTATAACTCTCTGACAAACATGCTTTGGAAATCTCATTATGTAATAAATTGGTAATGACTAGTTTAAATGGTTGCAGGTATGGGAAAATTTTCAAGTCAAATTTATTTGGTGGGCCAACAATAGTGTCAGCAGATGCAGGTTTGAATAGATTCATACTACAGAATGAGGGAAAGTTGTTTGAATGCAGTTATCCAAGCAGTATTGGTGGGATTCTTGGAAAGTGGTCAATGTTGGTTTTAGTAGGAGACATGCATAGAGATATGAGAGCCATCTCCCTTAATTTCTTGAGCAATGCAAGGCTTAAAACTAAATTATTGAAGGAGGTTGAAGCTCATTCTTTGTTTGTATTAAATTCTTGGAAACACAACTCTACCTTTTGTGCTCAGGATGAAGCAAAGAGGGTGAGTCCTTTTTATAGTAATATCATATTTGAGCTCAATAAATGTATTTATCTACTGTAGAACAGTTGCTTTGTCTTATTACTTGGTAACCTGCTACAATGTTACAATATTGATATTGCAGTTTACATTTAATTTGATGGCTAAACATATTATGAGCTTGGACCCCGGGGAAAATGAAACCGAGAAGCTGAAAAAAGAATACATTACTTTCATGAAAGGAGTTGTTTCTCTCCCTCTTAATTTTCCTGGAACTGCTTACAGAAGGGCTCTGCAAGTAAGTTTACTGCATGCACATATGTTTTAGCCCTGACATATATATTTGTTTTAGGGTCCTAAGTTGCTCTCGTAACTTAACATGGTATCATAGTCTGATTTATGATACTGATCTAAGATGATTGATTGACAGTCGCGATCAACCATACTAGAGTTCATTGAGAATAAAATGCAAGAGCGGATAACTGAAATGGAGGAAGGGAAGGTAAATGAAATCGATGCGGCGGGAGATGATGATGACTTGCTTGGATGGGTTTTGAAGCACTCAAGCCTTGTTAAGGAGCAAATACTTGACTTGGTTCTGAGTTTGCTATTTGCTGGTCATGAAACTTCTTCTGTTTCCATTGCATTAGCCATCTATTTCTTGCAAACTTCTCCTGAGACTGTTGAACAATTAAGAGTATGCATACTAATCCTTTTCTAACCACAATCTCTCTGACCAGAATTTACAATTATTCTGATTGTCATCATCAATAATCCAGGAGGAACACATTGAAATTGCAAGAGCAAAGAGACAATTAGGAGAGGTGGGATTAAATTGGGACGATTACAAGAAAATGGGCTTTACTCAATGTGTAAGCACTCTCTAATTTCATCAGCTCTGCCACAGTCACTAACCTACATATTTTCATCATATTTTTGTTTTGTTTTTCATTCACATTTCTTTCAACTAAAATCATACAAGTCCACTTTGATTTGTTTGTAGTTTTTAAAAAACGAAATACATAGTAAATTTCAAGTAGCCCCATCCATATTAAAGCACCTGATAATATTTGTGCCCCTCGCATGCGCACAATCAAGTACTGCAAGTCTGCACTTGACTAAAGCCGAATCAAATTTTATGTTTTTAAATATAAGTTTACAACAATAATAGCAGATGACAACTCAGAAGGATGGCATCGATTAAAGTTCACCTCATTTTTCATGATGAGTTGGTTTGCATGGCCAAGAAGGACTAATAACAAATGTAATCACATGGTTAAAACAAAAGCAAGTACCAGAATCTAATTATGTGCTAATTAAGCTGATTACTAAACTCTGTAAGTTTGATTATGAAGGTTATCAATGAAACACTGAGGCTGGGCAACGTAGTGAGGTTTCTGCACAGAAAAGCTGTGAAAGATGTTCGTTACAAAGGTAGGTAGACCAACTTAAATATTCAAAAAACTTAAAATTGATAGTATGATTATGGTAGTAATTACAGTGGTTGGTTAGAAACTTGTCCCATCATGCACTTGTTAATTACAATTGTTATTCGGGTATTAATGTGATTAAATGTGATTGTAAATAATAAAGGGTATGACATTGTACGTGGATGGAAAGTGCTTCCAGTGGTTTCAGCCGTGCACTTGGATCCTACACTTTTTGACCATCCTCAACGCTTCAATCCACGGAGATGGCAGGTTTGTGTCCCCCCCACCCTCATTTCACCTTTTTGACTGTTATGCCAATAGTATAACGCGTGCATATTCTGTGTTCGTACGCAAATTCAGCTGAATTCAGTTCCGACGTAATTCTGTCGCCAAAATTAATTAAATTGTTCGTATGTTGTTTGAGTCATGCATAAAGTTATAATAATCCATTCAGGAAATTTAAGGATGAACCAAACTTAAAACGAGTCTGAATCCATTATCTCCTTCTGCTCCTCACATGTTACATTTTTCTTAATGGTCAGTAGTTTAATAACTATGTTTGTTCTGTATCAGTTACTTGATCACCTAAAATGTAAAAATTTGAATAATAAAAAAGAGAGGGAGGGGACCTAGGATCGGATCTCAGTTAAAACATGTTCATTAAAATTACGGAAGTTTGTGATTGTGGAATTAAAGAAATAACTAGTACAAGTTGTACCTTAATAATATGCACAAAAAAAGAAAAGCAATCCCTAACCACATGAATCTTGCTAGTTGTGTCGTGTATTTTTGTCTTCTTTAAATATACTTTCTTCTTCTTCTTAGCCGAAAGGAGCGCGTATAGTGTTATAAGAAAAGAAAAGAAAAAGCAAGTCGAGTGTGTAAATATAAGAATATAATGTAAACAAGAGAAGACATGGGCCAATCAGCCAATACATGTGGTAAGGACGTTCACATATCTAACTCATACGTACCATTTATCCAAAAATTTGCGATGATTGAGTTGGTTTACGGTCTTTGTCCAATAAAGGCCGTCGGTTCAACCTTCAAATCCAATCTCCAATTTTTTGAGGTAACATATCATTGGTTTGCAGTCTCGCCGTATCACATTTCGTTTATCAACAAACAAGGTGTCTTTGAACTCAACGTCGGCGACTTTCTCTTTTAGAACTAAAGGTTGGTGCCTGGTGCAGTGGTCAAGTGGTGGAGAACTTGATTTTTTTAAGTGAGGCCGAAAATTTGACTACCCTTTTATGTGTGAGTTTAATTATAAATAAATATTTTCTTTTTGAATATTTTCGTTAAATTGAGATTCGATTTCTGAGTGTATTCTACCGATCGATTTTTAGATGAGTTGTAAATGTCGTTACTTAATGAGTTAGGTGACGTTTTGATCATGAGATTTTATAAATTAGTTCACAGAAAATGTAAACAAGATTTCAATATAAGATACACTAGAATGTCATTCACACTCACGTTAACTGGATTGTAATCATATAATTCTAAGAGCCCCGTAGTCATTTTTGGGCCGCTTAGACAAGACGAACCTTGGCAAATGGTGTCCGGTGATGCTGCTTCCATATACTATGCAGCTATTTTTAATATTTGCAGTAATATGGTTCATGTTCTTCCGCCGTGCGGGTGGGGAAGGGCTAACATTAAATAGCATGCACGATAAGAGTAAGAGTACTGGGTATTGATGATTAAACCCCCCCCCCCCCCACTCTACATGTGGTCGTAGGGTTTACACCTCCACGTGCATTTCTTCTCATCTTTTTCCTCCCTGTTTCTGCTCTCGCACCTACCATCCTATAGGACCTATACATAATTCTTAGGCCAAATCCAACACTGATCCAAATTAATTTGAGATAGATTATCGCAAATTCCATTCCAATCCAAATAATGATCCAAATTTAGATCAATAAATACCAGTGATTCAAATTTGGATCACTAGTGTTCACTGATCCAAATTTGGATCACTTGGTTTAATATTAAATAATAATTTTGTTATTTATAGTTTATGAGATTTTAAATTAATTTTTGATTTTTTAATTATATAATTAATAACTAAATATAATTAATAGTTAACAAAATTTATTTTTAAAATAAAATTTAGAATAATGAGAAAACATAATTTTATTAAAATTTAAATAGAAGTACATTACACTTTGAGATGCATCAATTGAGCATTTGTGGGAATAATATACTAATTCAGAAAATTAGTCTCTATCAATGATATTTTGTATGTTAATTATTACAATAAATGTGTTTTTCGTGAATTAAGTGCACAATTTTAATATTTTTATGTGTATTTTTTTTTGTTTAATTAATTTATGAAATGTTATATAAATTGTTAATAATGATTAAACGATAAATTTAAGATAAAATTGCTTAATATGATATATATATATATATATATTATATGTAAAAAATAATTTGGATCAAATATTTGGATCCCACTATTGGAGTTGGTCAGAAATTTTAGTATTTGGATCAGTTGGCGATCCAAATTTGAATTTTTGGATCAAACTTTGGAGATGGCCTTATACAAGTACGTCTATTTTATAGGCCCCGTTCAGGACAAGCATATGTTACAACATATCATATAGCATAAAATTTCCGTGACACGTGTTCGATTTCGATTTTTGATTTGCATACATGAGAGCCTCATTATTTATACATATCGCAAAACTATCCGCTACATGGTATACAATAACAAACGTTCGTTACTCTTACTCATCATCTCCCTGTAATGAATTCATGTATATGCAGACTACATTAGACATCTATGATTTGGTCCAATTGTCCAAGTGCCAAATTAAATGAAAGGGTAAATTTTAGCTTTAAGCTGCAACTTTGCTTGGAGTTAAAACTAATCGAGAAATTAAGGGATAATTCTGTTGGTTTAGGTTTTGACTTGTAATTAAATCCAGCGCTGTTATGTTACATGCAGAACAATGGTAACGGATCAACATCTTTGGTAGGAACAAGTTCCACAACAAACAACAACAATATCTTTATGCCATTTGGAGGAGGACCACGACTCTGTACAGGATCAGAGCTAGCCAAATTGGAGATGGCTGTATTCATCCACCATTTAGTTCTCAAATTTGATTGGGAGTTGCTTGATCCATCTGATCAACCATCCGCCTTCCCGTTTGTCGATTTCCCCAAAGGCCTACGAATCAGAGTCCAACGACGTGATACTGTATATATCTAGAATACGAAATCTAAAATATCCTGCAAAAGATTGAATTTGATGTGTTGTATGCAATAGAACATGGCCAACATGATCAGCCATGTCCGGTAGCTCATGAGTAAGGACACAACAAATTTAATTATGCAATAGAGACGCATGCATTCGTGTATAAAGTTGTATATTTGTATCTACTTGAAATAATGAAGTTTTGTTGATGATGCTTCACTCTTTCTTGGATTTTTTCAACTGCCTTGACAGACAGAGACATAACACAAAGCTAGCAAGTAGCCAGAATGAGTTAAAAAAAATATCAATCCGCTTTCACAAGGCTGATATCAAAACTCAAAAGGATCTCTCTCTTTTCTTCTTCTCGTAGACAAAATTTTCGGGATTGAATTGTCTGCTTAGACCACAAGTTTACGATAATAATTTGGATCAATTAGGGATGGTCATTGATTCCTTCCCGACCGATCTGTCCTGATCCCCGCACCGAAAGTGACGGGGATTTGAGAATTTTTGCCGGAACGGGGACGATTTGAAAAAAAATCTGGGATTGGTCCGATCCCCGTCCCGGACTCGATTTTTCCCCGTTCTATAATATATTTATATATTTTCATTTTTCTTCAAAAAAATATGTAACTATTAGGGAAAATTTGTATTTTTTATGTTGTTAGAGATATTTTTAGATATTATCATTTTCAAAATATAAGGTCAGAATGATGTAATACAAATGTATATTAATTTTACATAAATATTTCATGTATTAAAAGACAAAATTATTATCATTTGCATTATAATATTTTGTTATTACTACTTTTTTCCTACATCTTGCATGATTTTTTTTTAATTTAAATAAAATATCCCCGATTTCCGTGAAAATTCCTGTTCCCCATTTGGGACAAGAACGAGGACGAGGAATAATATACAGTCCACGACGGGGAATGGGCGTGAATGGGGATCAAGTTTGAGGTCGCGGGTCGTGGCGGCAGCACCACCCGACCCCGAAATTAGACGCTCATGCGTAAGATCGACACAATATTGTAAAGTGACCACCGTTAATTAGGGTCAAGACCTTGATGCTATCATTAGTCATTACTTGCAAAATTATAACAGACTTCACCTATTAACCGATGTCTAAAAATTTTATGGGTGCAGAGAAAGGTAGTAAATTTTGAATAAGAGCTATAATATTTAAACAATTAATAATTTTGCAAAGAACCATGGTGTAAATCAGTATATATGCACAACTCCCCTTCCCTTTCAGAGGTACAAATAAGCGCAACACCGAAAAATCTATAATTTTGAAAGGTACAAGTAGCGTACAACTCATGTCAGCTTACTGAATTGATTTGAAATAAAATAGGATGGTCCAGTCAAAGGGGGACGAAGGTGGTAGGGACAAGTTGATTACAAGTGATACTGATACTTCAAGTCAAAATGAAGGCAGAAGCAATACATCTTTTCTTTGCGTTTTGTACTGCTCATGCTGGACCGTGTTTACTTGTTTGGACCTTTGGGTAGTGTCAAAACAGGCCATTATCTATGTTCAATGTAATTAGGAGCCTATATATCTAACCTCTTTTTTAAAGTTAAACTCATGCTTTGTATATGTGACAAGTCGAATTTTTAACCTCTCTCCAGAAAACCAAGACCTCTACCGAGTACCGACCATTTGCTGGTTATATATCTGACTTCTTACTAATGAGCCTATAAACAATTATATAAGCATTTGCTCTTCTAACTACTGATATTAAAAATGCGATCCAAAAACATATACTCCTATTAGACAAGCAGGTTCATCATTAACTTGGATTCGATAGTACTGCAGATGTAATAGGAAATAATATTTAATTATTTAGCTTAAGATGATATGTTTTAGTTCGAGACTGTATCTAAGAAAATCAGTTGTTTAAGTTGTCATTTTTTACATAAAACATCTGCAGAAAAAAGTAACCTGGATACTGCAGATGTTTTGTAGTTTTTTGAAAATCTGAATGCATTTCAATGCGTTTTCAACACACATAAATTAGCTAGTTCGGTCCCGAAAAGATATATATATATATATATATATATTTAAGAATAAAAAGTATGGTTGTTATTGTATGAGACTTGAATCATATATGAAAGTTGTTATCGGAACAAAACGAAACTAGCAGCCTAAACTATATATAGCTGGCAAGTGGCGATTGAGAAAGGTAGCTAAAGCAACACAGGAGAAGACTGGGTTAGAACTACGACATATATATATAACTAAATGCAACCCCAGCCAATGAAACTTGTCATCCAAAAGATCATGCGTAAATATCATGTGTAATTAAGAGTTATGCATGAGACGAAGGATTAGCTACACTTGATTAGCCGATATAAGCAAAGTATAGGCACTTCCGCACTTGTTGTGAATTGTGATACGAGATCATGCTGTGTCCCTTTCCTGTTAGGTATTGTTAGTTCACTGTCAAATGCATCTCGCTTCAGAGTGTTTGCTTTGATTTTTGCACACATTTCAATATGTTTTGATTGATTAGTTAGAGTTATGATTTGTAAAATTTTTATTTTGTAAATAAAAGCATACAACTTATATTTTTATTCAAAATAAAATTTTACAAATTATATTTTTAAGTAGCCGGTCAAAACACATTAAAATAACATTCAAATACACAAATTAAAAAACAAGTAATAATTTAGAGACGCAAAATATTCAACTGTCATTCTTAATCTCAATATCATTATTCTTGTTACTAATTTTAATTATTGTAATTTTTTTATAAATTCAATTTATATTAAAATTCAATAATTTAAAATAATTCCGCACTTTATCGCGTAAGCGCTATGTGAACTTTTACTTAATAAAATTTATGTATCTAGGAAAACTCTATTTACAAAAAGACTCTTTTCAAAGAGGTGATCGAAAGAAAAAATCAGCAATAAAATATTTTCTTTTTGTTATTTATATCCTGTAAAAGGAGTGAAAGAATTATTTCATTAAACTATATCAAGAGGTGTTGGGTTGAGTGGAAAAAAGTTTTAAAGTTTCCGATCAAAGTGAGAAGGTTGCATAAATCATAAAATACTTTCAACGGTCAACATAATCCATCACACAAGAACGAGAAAGGAATTGAGCAAATCCATACCCGTATGTATGGACCGGTAGCCATGCCGATAAAAGAAGAAAATTAGTTTTGGTGCTTGTAGCAATTAAACCCGGCCCGCCTACTGGTTCTGGTTGACCAACTGTTTGGAGTCGGCCTGTGGATTGCTAGCCCAGTTGTACAAGGAACAATAAACCAACACTCCATGGATAATAAGGTACTAATAAGTATTTAACACCAAGGCCTGGTCCAATAACCTGGATTCAGTTGGCCTTTTTTTCTTGACAAAAGAATAACCGGTCATTTGTTAAATTTAAATGATATTTTTTGAATGACAAAAATTTGTGAATGATTAGGACGAGGAGGTAATAAGAAAATCTGAATTATGCACGAATGATGTTGTTTGTTAATATTTTTTTCTAAATTAAATTATCTGGATGATGATAATTTCCTATATTACCCTATTATTTGTATAGTTTTGTTTGAAAATTTATTTTAACAAGATAGTTTTTATAATAATAATATAAAATAATGTCAATGTCACTAATAAATTTTATTATAAAACACAATCTATAGACAATTATAAAATTATTAAGAATACTTTCACAAATTCAAAGTAATATGATCCTGCATTCATGTATTGAGTGCCTTGAAATCCCCATTATATTTCATTTATTGGTCCCTCCAAATCTTCGTCATTTTCTTTTCCTTCACTGTTTTGATCGCACCAATCAACCAATTAATCTTCTAACTTTTTTTCTTATGAAATTGTGAACACTGATACAAGCAATCACAATATCTCATTGCGTTAAAAATGAACACAGAGCCATCTGTCTTAAGATTGCAAATCTTGCTTTCAGTACACCATAAACACGCTCGATAACATCTCTTAATTTTACGTGGGCATGAATAGATTTTTCCTCCATAGTTAAAGTATGTTGATGATTAAAATCTGCTAACCAATATCTTGTGTTAGGTTACAGGGTTAAATAACCACATGTGTTTGTATATTCTGCATCACAAAGATAATATTTATCTGCAATACAAAATTAGCAAAAATTATTTTTTACATTACCCTATTAAAGTATTCTCGATTAAAAATAGTTAGAGATACATACTTGGTGGAGGAACCGGAAATCCGGAATCAGGATCGAGGGTGACCTCTGTCAATATTCTTGAATCATGTGCTACTCCCTCCTGTCCAGCCCACACAAATGTGAATGTCATATTAAAATCACATATATCTAAAATATTTTCATAACATTCGCCCCTTCCTCGTCCTCTATATCGAGCTTGTTGGCCAACTGGAATAACAACATGAACAAGTATACCATCAAGTGCACCAATTACTCCTTGTGGCACAATAATAAAAATATGTGAAAGCATATTAAATAATATTAATATTACATCGACATGTTAATTAATAAGAAATTAGACAATGCAAACAAACAAATGTCATTATTAACAGGAAATATTTTTAGCAGCTCTTTTTGTCTTTTTGAAATATTTGAGTTTTGATTAGATGGTGTAGGAACTATTATTTCTTTTGCAAACTCCACCATCCCGTCCAAGACCTCATGAAAATATTTGTGTATTGTTTGTTATTAGTACTATCAAATGGATATCATAATAAGAAATTAAATGAATTTTTATAGCATATTCCGAGGGACATAAAACCGGGCAACCAATCTTTTAAAGCCAGCGATAAAGTGCTCTTGAGGACTTTTAACGCTGAATATGATGTTGGGTTTGTCATTTCAAGAAAGACACCAATATTTTCGGGAGGATGGAATAAATTTGCACTGGATAATAATGTAGCTTTGGATGAAAGTCTGATTTTTACTCCTTTAGAGGAAGACAGAGTTGCGTTTTCTGTTAATTTTTCTGGTCGAGAATAAATTTACATGTTCTCTTTTATGCAGAATTTTGTGTTATTTTGTAACTGTTTTTTTATTTAAGGAACTTGCATATGAACAAATTATGATAAATTACGTATCTTAGTAATTCATGCAAGCATTAGCAAAATAAATTTTGTGCATCTTAAAGTTGATGTATATGAACAGTTTCATTTAGATAAAAGCTTGAAGTAGTTTATGTATTTACGAAATAATCGATCAAGGAATTCTGTATTGTTAAAGGCTATAAAACGCATACATATTTCAGATCTTTGAGAATCACAAAAAATATAGCCATATTGATTATGAATAAAAGAATTAAATCGTCTTTTATAAAAGAAAGGAGTAGCATAACATAATTCAATACTTTAGCAAAAGCTGAAACATTGATCTAAATGCAAACAAACATGTGAAATAATTTGGAAATATAATGTCTTTAAAAGTAACTGAAAAAAAGCCGAGACATGCCATTTCAGCAGTCTATGCTAAACAATGTGATTGCGTAAACCTTGGTTCAGCAAGCATAATCAGTCTACTTTTCTTACATGAATTTTAAAGTATAAAATCCAATTAGGAATCGGTGACAAGATTTAACTCTTTATGTATCATATGCGATTATTCTGAGCAAAATTATGTATAAACCTGAAACCTAATTATTTACCTTTTTAGTTCTCTTGGTGGAAGACAGAGCAGAACTTGGTGTATTTCTGGCTTCGGCTATATCGATGACATCAGTCTGCATGTATAGAGTTTGAGTGAGAACGAACTACCACCTCTTCTGTTATAAAGTATGAAAACTGATTAATTAATATCTTGAATTAGCAAAGGAGACATATAGAACTCACCTCTACATAATTAGAAGCGGAAGTTCCGGCAGTCATTGTTCCTCCACCAGAAGAGGTAGTAACAGCAGAGTCATACGCATCATGGGCATAATATACCGTATGATGTACTAATATATTATCATCAGTCAAATCGACTTTAACAGTAATATCTCTTCCTGTAATTTTCTTTACCGGTGGAGGAAATGTAAACGGATCCTAATAATCATTTGAATTAACACGTTCTATACATTTGTTTATAAATAAATGATATCTCGACACATATATATTAACTACTCAAAAGTAATTTCAGTAAAAGTATGGTACGTTATATCCCCTTGCCATCAGTTTTGTTACTGTTTTTCCAAGCAGCCGTTACACAACACGATCATACAACACAAAATTGAAAGCCTCCGTAGAATCTTCTGCAAGTACAACAACCTTGAACCTGACAGAGAATCAAATTAATTTCTTCTAGTATTTCATACGATTAAAATATATTATAATTACCTTTTACTAAATTTAAACCATAATAACGTAAGGGATAACCTTTTTTGTGGAATTGGGCAAAGGAGAAAAGTCTGACAAAGAAGACAAATCAAATGTCAAATGCTACAATTATGGTGAAAGAGGCCACATCTCTCCTGATTGTAAGAAAGGAAAAAGTAATAAAGGCCATGCACTTATCACAAAGAAGAAAAAATGGGTAGACACTTCAGAATCTGAAGAAGAGGTGAACTATGCCTTAATGGCAAATGCTGATAGCAGCTCTGATGCTGCTGAACTAAAGGTACCTCTATCAACTCTTGCTTTTGATACGGAAGATATTACCGAGTTGAGATTATTTATGTGGAAAATATTTATATAAGCTATAGAGATCAGACTTTAGAGAATGAAAGATTAAAATCTGAAAATCTAAAGTACAAAAACAGAAATAGCTATCTTGAAGAAGAGTTAGTCAAGATGAACATTATTCAGACATAGAGAGATAATGCTGTGTATGTTAAGAATGAATTGCTTAAACAGAATGATTATCTAAAAACTGAATTAGAAAAAGAAGGAGAAATCATCAGGATTTGGACTAACTCAGGCATAACAACTCATAATATTCTAAGTAGTGGAAACTGGAAAGAGGGGTTAGGTTATAAAGATGGTAAAAGTGAGAAAGGGACTTTGCCAATTAAGCCAATTGCTATCAAACAGACTGAAAAGTCAAAGGTAAATCCTGTTAAATTTGTTGCAAAAACTGTTGTGTCTGATTCTGAAGAGATGAAAGACTCTAAAACAGAAGTCAAAGAAAAGTCAACTTCTAACAAATTAAAACAGGATAAACCAGCTTTGGTAAACATTGGCTTAATGACAAAGAAACAACTTAAGTATAAGCTGAAAGAGATTAAAAATGTGAACAAGGTAAAGGAAGCTAGGAAAAATAGGAATGGAAAGGAAGGTGTGAATAAAAGTAATAATTATATGCCTGTTCCTAATGCTCCTAGAAAGAAATGCTATAATTGTGGAAACTCTAACCATCTTGCTTATTTTTGCAGGAAAAATAAAGATATAAACTCTTTACCTCCTAGATCAGGAATTAAAAGTCAGTCTGTTAAGTTTAAACCACAAAATCCTTGTTTTTATTGTGGTAGTTTATGTCATTCTATTTGTTAGATATATTTCATAATGTCATGTCTAATGTGATTTGTGTTTAGTTTTCAGATATTACTTGAACATGACAAATTGGTACTTAACTGCATATCAGCACTTATACTAAAGTCAGAACTTAAGTTGTCAGAACTTAAGTTATCAGGAGATATTTATCAGGAGATAATATCAGGACTTAAGGAGACTTTCAGATAAGGAAGACGGCTGATTGAAAGGAAAGAAGATCAAGACAAATGCAAAAAGAGATATGCATGAAGAAGGAATTCTATGAAGAATAGAATACTTGGAAGAAAAGATATCTGATTGATATATTTTAGGAAGCAGAATTATATTTCATATCAATTAGCGATTATCTTGTAACTGTGTAGTATATAAACAGAGACATAGGGTTTATAATATATGTGTTATCATTATCGAGAATAATATTCATTGTAACCCTAGCAGCTCTCGTGATATTTTGTTCATCACTGAGAGAGGACAGTTCTACATTATAACAGAGTTTAATAAAGTTTGTTTTATGTTACTTGTGTTCTTTGAATTCGATTTGATTGTGCTATACACTGTATTCAACCCCCCTTCTACAGTGTGTATGACCTAACATTATTTATACTTGCAAGGAATATCATAGTTTGTACTATGATTATTATGAAATAAAACCTTCTTTAAAGAAAGTCAGTGTAATTCCTTCTAGTGTAAATTCTGATGCAAAGTCTGATATAAAGTCTGATAAAAAGCATGTTAACATAAACTCTAAACTAAATCCACTGCAAATGCTAACAAACTTTACAAGGCCAAAGGATCCAAGCAAGTATGGGTCCTTAAAACTAATCAATAGTGGTCTTTGTGATTGCAGGGCAACAGGAAAAACATCCTGGTTCTGGACAATGGATGTTCAGGACATATGACTGGAAATAAAGCCCTGCTATCAGACTTTGTGGAGAAAGCTGGCCCATGAGTTTCTTATGAAGATGGCAACATGGGAAAGACTCTGGGATATGACAATATCAATCTTGGGAATGTCATAATTGAAACAGTAGCTCTTGTCTTAGGACTTAAACACAATCTGCTAAGTGTGTGTCAAATCTGTGACATAGGTTATCATGTGGATTTCTTTGAAGAACACTGTGAAGTTGTAAGTAATTCTACAGGAAAAGTGGTTCTGAAAGGTTACAGACATGGTAACATATATGAAGCCAGACTTTCAACAAATTCTGATGGTTCCGCAATCTGTCTGTTAAGTAAAGCATCAATTGAAGAAAGCTAGAATTGGCACAAGAGACTCTCTCATTTAAATTTTAACAACATAAATGAGCTAGTAAAGAAAGAACTTGTGAGAGGACTTCCAAAATCAATATTTGCTCCTGATGGTCTTTGTGACTCATGTCAAAAGGCAAAACAAAGAAAATCTTCATTCAAGAGCAAAATTGAATCCTTAATTCTTGAGCCTTATCACTTACTGCATGTTGATCTATTTGGTCCAGTCAATGTCATGTTTATTGTAAAGAAGAAATATGCTATGGTTATAGTGGATGAGTTCACAAGATACACTTGGGTGTATATCTTGCACAAGAAGAATGAAACTGCATCTACTCTAACTGATCATGTCAGACAGCTGGATAAGTTAGTCAAAGATTCTGTTAAAATAATAAGAAGTGATAATGACACTGAGTTCAAGAATCCAATCATGGAAGAGTTCTGCAAAGAGTAAGGAATAATGCATGAATTTTCTGCACCTGGAACTCCACAGAAGAATGAAGTTGTAGAAAGAAAAAACAGGACTCTTATTGAAGCTGCATGGACTATGTTTGATGAAGCAAAGTTACCACCCTATTTTTGGGCTAAAGCTGTGCAGATTGCTTGTTTTACACAGAATGCTACACTCATAAACAAGCATGGAAAAACACCATATGAGATGGTGAAGAAAAAGAAGCCAAATCTGAAATACTTTCATGTATTTGGATGCAAGTGTTTTGTTCTTAAGACTCATCCTGAACAGCTGTCAAAATTTTATCTAAAAGCTGATGAAGGAATTTTTGTTGGATATCCACTTTCCACAAAAGCCTTCAGAGTCTACAATTTAAGAACAAGAGTTGTCATGGAATCTATCAATATATCTTTTGATGATAAAAAGATTACTGGACTTGAAGATTTCAATGATCATGATCAGATGAGATTTGAAAATAAAGATGTAAATTCTGATTCTGTAAATTCTGATGACCTAAATCCTGATCCTGTAAGTTCTGACGGGTTAAATTCTGATGTCATTGAAACTGTGGTAACTGCTCCAAAGGAAAATGTACCTGTTCAGGGGGAACAAGCTGATGATCATACCACATCTCAAGACTCTCAAGAAGCATCAGAACCAGTCACTGGCTCTTCAAGTTCTGATTCATCAAGTCTTGATGAGCCAAATTCTGAAAATTCTGGAAACTCTAATTCTTCAATTCCTGAAGGATCCAACTCAAATTCTGGAATCTCAGAGAGCATAACTTCAGGGGGAGCATCAGAAAATACTGATGGAGACATCATAGATCATGGGGGAGGATCCAGTTCTAGAGATCAACTTCCATCTGTAAGAAAGTGGACTAAATCACACACACCTGATTTAATAATTGGAGTCCTGAAGCAGGTGTCAGAACTAGATCAACAAAAACAAATGAATGTCTCTGTCATTCCTTTCTATCTCAGACTGAACCAAAGAAAGTGGAAGAAGTTCTTCAAGATGCTGATTGGGTGCAAGCAATGCAGGAAGAGTTAAATGAATTTGAAAGAAATAAAGTTCGGATCCTAGTACCAAGACCAAATGACAGATCAATTGTTGGTACAAAATGGGTGTTCAGAAATAAAACTGACAGTGATGGTATAATTACAAGAAACAAAGCAAGGCTGGTTGCTAAAGGTTACTCTCTACAGGAGGGTATTTACTATGATGAAACATTTGCTCCAGTTGCTAGATTGAAAGCCATAAGAATCTTTTTGGCTTATGCTGCTCACAAGAAGTTTAAAGTCTTTCAAATAGATGTGAAAAGTGCATTTCTTAATGAATAATTGGAAGAAGAGGTATATGTTGAACAACCTCCAGGATTTTTAGATCTTAAATTTCTAAATCATGTCTACAGGTTTGACAAAGTACTTTATGGTCTTAAGCAAGCTCCTAGAGCATGGTATGAGACTCTGGCTCAATTCCTTCTGGAAAGTGGATTTCACAGAGGCACAATTGATAAGACTTTATTCTACCTCAACCATGGAAATGAATTACTTTTGGTACATATATATATTGATGATATCATCTTTGGCTCTACAAATACAAAACTTTGTGAAAAATTTTCCAAGTTAATGTAGTCAAGATATCAAATGAGTATGATGGGAGAGTTGAGTTATTTTCTGGGACTTCAAGTCAAACAAACTGAAGAAGGTACTTTTATCAGTCAATCCAAGTACACCAGAAATCTACTCAAGAAATTTGGAATGCAAGACAGTTCTACTGCATCAACTCCCATGGCAACTACCACCAAGTTAGATAAAGATACTGGAGCATCAGTAGATAGTACTAACTACAGAGGTATGATTGGCTCTTTACTCTATTTAACTGCAAGTAGACCAGATATCAAGTATGCTACCTGTCTTTGTGCAAGATTTCAGGCTGATTCAAGAGAACCTCATCTAATAGCCGTGAAAAGAATTTTCAAGTACCTCAAGGGTACAGCTGATCTAGGATTTTGGTATCCTAGGGAATCAAATTTTAAGCTAATAGGTTATTCAGAAACAGATTTTGCAAGATGTAAAATAGGCAGGAAAAACACTAGTGGAAGCTGACAATTTCTTGGAGGCAGATTGGTTTCTTGGTTTAGCAAGAAACAGAAATCAATTTCCACATCAACTACAGAAGCAGAATATATTGCTGCAGGAAGCTGTTGTGCACAGATTCTTTGGATGAAGAATCAATTACTGGACTATGGGTTAGAATTTTCTAAAATACCTATTTACTGTGATAATCAAAGTGTTATTGCTATGACAGGAAATCCAGTTCAACACTCAATGACAAAGCACATCAGCATAAGGTACCATTTCATAAGGGAACATGTGATGGAAGGTACAGTGGAATTACATTTTGTTCCAACAGATCAACAACTAGAAGATATCTTCACAAAACCACTATGTGAAGCTACTTTTACAAGACTGGTAAATGAACTTGGAATGGTTTCAGGTTCTTTCTCAAAATATGTTTAGTTTTTGTTCTCATACATCAGACTTTATGATTAGTGTTTACAGATTTTCTTATCTCAATGTAATTTGTGCTTAAATTGTAACATATTAAACACTACTTATTATCTGATATGATTCTATAAACTCTGAAAGTGTTTTGATTGTTCTGTGACTATTCAATCCAATGAGGATTATCTTGTTAGATGCTGACGTAGTAGTCTTTAACAAACTATGTATCCCATGTTTGAATTAGTTATTTATGTGGAAATCAATAACACAAGCAAATTCTGATTTTGATCTTAGTCAAATTTACTTCCTGTATCTTATTACTAAGTCATAAACTAGATTATTGCTTCTTATCTGTCAAATTCTCATGTCAGTAAATCTTAAGGATGAACTACATGCTTGATAAGCCTCACTTATCTGAAGAAAATTAAAAAAAAATTGATTGAAACAGGTACTCCTTTGAGATCTAGAGTAATTTATGTGAAAGGGAAGATCCAAGTGCATTGTTGATATTAAGTTATATGCATTAGAAAAGCAAATTAATTTTTCTTGGTGACTTTTCACATTCTCTGATTACTGGAGAAATATTCTGATAATAACATTAATTCTGATAGCAGTTGTAACTCATTTACACTGAGAAGCCCTTGTCAAAAGAATTTTAAAAGATGCATAAAATAAGCACAAACAGTTGAGGTGGACTCTTGCATAACTTTATTCTACAGTAGACTTCACAATTCAAGACAGATTTTAAGCATTTTTCTTAGTTATGCCTTGTTTCTAAGATGTACTGAAGTTTATCAGACTTTAATCTTTATCTGATCATTTGCACATACACACACTATCACTCCATATGAATGATGAAAATTACTGTGGTGATTAAGTTGTTTCTGATAAACAGTTAAGTATTATTTGCATAAATTCTGAGGACAAGTTCTGATTATGTTCTGATGATTAAACTCTAAAGAAATTAGTCAGTATTTGTGTGAAGAAACACAGAAACAGTCATTCACTTTTTGAGTACATAAGCCATGTTCTGATGACCGTTAAATTCTGATAATAGTCAACCAATTAATCTTCTAACTTTTTTTCTTATGAAATTGTGAACACTGATACAAGCAATCACAATATCTCATTGCGTTAAAAATGAACACAGAGCCATCTGTCTTAAGATTGCAAATCTTGCTTTCAGTACACCATAAACACGCTCGATAACATCTCTTAATTTTACGTGGGCATGAATAGATTTTTCCTCCATAGTTAAAGTATGTTGACGATTAAAATCTGCTAACCAATATCTTGTGTTAGGTTACAGGGTTAAATAACCACATGTGTTTGTATATTCTGCATCACAAAGATAATATTTATCTGCAATACAAAATTAGCAAAAATTATTTTTTACATTACCCTATTAAAGTATTCTCGATTAAAAATAGTTAGAGATACATACTTGGTGGAGGAACAGGAAATCCGGAATCAGGATCGAGGGTGACCTCTGTCAATATTCTTGAATCATGTGCTACTCCCTCCTGTCCAGCCCACACAAATGTGAATGTCATATTAAAATCACATATATCTAAAATATTTTCATAACATTCGCCCCTTCCTCGTCCTCTATATCGAGCTTGTTGGCCAACTGGAATAACAACATGAACAAGTATACCATCAAGTGCACCAATTATTCCTTGTGGCACAATAATAAAAATATGTGAAAGCGTATTAAATAATATTAATATTACATCGACATGTTAATTAATAAGAAATTAGACAATGCAAACAAACAAATGTCATTATTAACATGAAATATTTTTAGCAGCTTTTTTTGTCTTTTTGAAATATTTGAGTTTTGATTAGATGGTGTAGGAACTATTATTTCTTTTGCAAACTCCACCATCCCGTCCAAGACCTCATGAAAATATTTGTGTATTGTTTGTTATTGGTACTATCAAATGGATATCATAATAAGAAATTAAATGAATTTTTATAGCATATTCCGAGGGACATAAAACCGGGCAACCAATCTTTTAAAGCCAGCGATAAAGTGCTCTTGAGGACTTTTAACGCTGGATATGATGTTGGGTTTGTCATTTCAAGAAAGACACCAATATTTTCGGGAGGATGGAATAAATTTGCACTGGATAATAATGTAGCTTTGGATGAAAGTCTGATTTTTACTCCTTTAGAGGAAGACAGAGTTGCATTTTCTGTTAATTTTTCTGGTCGAGAATAAATTTACATGTTCTCTTTATGCAGAATTTTGTGTTATTTTGTAACTGTTTTTTTATTTAAGGAACTTGCATATGAACAAATTATGATAAATTACGTATCTTAGTAATTCATGCAAGCATTAGCAAAATAAATTTTGTGCATCTTAAAGTTGATGTATATGAACAGTTTCATTTAGATAAAAGCTTGAAGTAGTTTATGTATTTACGAAATAATCGATCAAGGAATTCTGTATTGTTAAAGGCTATAAAACGCATACATATTTCAGATCTTTGAGAATCACAAAAAATATAGCCATATTGATTATGAATAAAAGAATTAAATCGTCTTTTATAAAAGAAAGGAGTAGCATAACATAATTCAATACTTTAGCAAAAGCTGAAACATTGATCTAAATGCAAACAAACATGTGAAATAATTTGGAAATATAATGTCTTTAAAAGTAACTGAAAAAAAGCCGAGACATGCCATTTCAGCAGTCTATGCTAAACAATGTGATTGCGTAAACCTTGGTTCAGCAAGCATTATCAGTCTACTTTTCTTACATGAATTTTAAAGTATAAAATCCAATTAGGAATCAGTGACAAGATTTAACTCTTTATGTATCATATGCGATTATTCTGAGCAAAATTATGTATAAACCTGAAACCTAATTATTTACCTTTTTAGTTCTCTTGGTGGAAGACAGAGCAGAACTTGGTGTATTTCTGGCTTCGGCTACATCGATGACATCAGTCTGCATGTATAGAGTTTGAGTGAGAACGAACTACCACCTCTTCTGTTATAAAGTATGAAAACTGATTAATTAATATCTTGAATTAGCAAAGGAGACATATAGAACTCACCTGTACATAATTAGAAGCGGAAGTTCCGGCAGTCATTGTTCCTCCACCAGAAGAGGTAGTAACAGCAGAGTCATACGCATCATGGGCATAGTATACCGTATGATGTACTAATATATTATCATCAGTCAAATCGACTTTAACAGTAATATCTCTTCCTGTAATTTTCTTTACCGGTGGAGGAAATGTAAACGGATCCTAATAATCATTTGAATTAACACGTTCTATACATTTGTTTATAAATAAATGATATCTCGACACATATATATTAACTACTCAAAAGTAATTTCAGTAAAAGTATGGTACGTTATATCCCCCTGCCATCAGTTTTGTTACTGTTTTTCCAAGCAGCCGTTTCACAACACGATCATACAACACAAAATTGAAAGCCTCCGTAGAATCTTCTGCAAGTACAACAACCTTGAACCTGACAGAGAATCAAATTAATTTCTTCTAGTATTTCATACGATTAAAATATATTATAATTACCTTTTACTAAATTTAAACCATAATAACGTAAGGGATAACCTTTTTTGTGGAATTGGGCAAAGGAGAAAAGTCTGACAAAGAAGACAAATCAAATGTCAAATGCTACAATTGTGGTGAAAGAGGCCACATCTCTCCTGATTGTAAGAAAGGTAAAGGTAATAAAGGCCATACACTTATCACAAAGAAGAAAAAATGGGTAGACACTTCAGAATCTGAAGAAGAGGTAAACTATGCCTTAATGGCAAATGCTGATAGCAGCTCTGATGCTGCTGAACTAAAGGTACCTCTATCAACTCTTGCTTTTGATACGGAAGATATTACTGAGTTGAGATTATTTATGTGGAAAATATTTATATAAGCTATAGAGATCAGACTTTAGAGAATGAAAGATTAAAATCTGAAAATCTAAAGTACAAAAACAGAAATAGCTATCTTGAAGAAGAGTTAGTCAAGATGAACATTATTCAGACATAGAGAGATAATGCTGTGTATGTTAAGAATGAATTGCTTAAACAGAATGATTATCTAAAAACTGAATTAGAAAAAGAAGGAGAAATCATCAGGATTTGGACTAACTCAGGCGTAACAACTCATAATATTCTAAGTAGTGGAAACTGGAAAGAGGGGTTAGGTTATAAAGATGGTAAAAGTGAGAAAGGGACTTTGCCAATTAAGCCAATTGCTATCAAACAGACTGAAAAGTCAAAGGTAAATCCTGTTAAATTTGTTGCAAAAACTGTTGTGTCTGATTCTGAAGAGATGAAAGACTCTAAAACAGAAGTCAAAGAAAAGTCAACTTCTAACAAATTAAAACAGGATAAACCAGCTTTGGTAAACATTGGCTTAATGACAAAGAAACAGCTTAAGTATAAGCTGAAAGAGATTAAAAATGTGAAGAAGGTAAAGGGAGCTAGGAAAAATAGGAATGGAAAGGAAGGTGTGAATAAAAGTAATAATTATATGCCTGTTCCTAATGCTCCTAGAAAGAAATGCTATAATTGTGGAAACTCTAACCATCTTGCTTATTTTTGCAGGAAAAATAAAGATATAAACTCTTTACCTCCTAAATCAGGAATTAAAAGTCAGTCTGTTAAGTTTAAACCACAAAATCCTTGTTTTTATTGTGGTAGTTTATGTCATTCTATTTGTTAGATATATTTCATAATGTCATGTCTAATATGATTTGTGTTTAGTTTTCAGATCTTACTTGATCATGACAAATTGGTACTTAACTGCATATCAGCACTTATACTAAAGTCAGAACTTAAGTTGTCAGAACTTAAGTTATCAGGAGATATTTATCAGGAGATAATATCAGGACTTAAGGAGACTTTCAGATAAGGAAGGCGGCTGATTGAAAGGAAAGAAGATCAAGACAAATGCAAAAAGAGATATGCATGAAGAAGGAATTCTATGAAGAATAGAATACTTGGAAGAAAAGATATCTGATTGATATATTTTAGGAAGCAGAATTATATTTCATATCAATTAGCGATTATCTTGTAACTGTGTAGTATATAAACAGAGACATAGGGTTTATAATATATGTGTTATCATTATCGAGAATAATATTCATTGTAACCCTAGCAGCTCTCGTGATATTTTGTTCATCACTGAGAGAGGACAGTTCTACATTATAACAGAGTTTAATAAAGTTTGTTTTATGTTACTTGTGTTCTTTGAATTCGATTTGATTGTGCTATACACTGTACTCAACCCCCCTTCTACAGTGTGTATGACCTAACATTATTTATACTTGCAAGGAATATCATAGTTTGTACTATGATTATTATGAAATAAAACCTTCTTTAAAGAAAGTCAGTGTAATTCCTTCTAGTGTAAATTCTGATGCAAAGTCTGATATAAAGTCTGATAAAAAGCATGTTAACATAAACTCTAAACTAAATCCACTGCAAATGCTAACAAACTTTACAAGGCCAAAGGATCCAAGCAAGTTTGGGTCCTTAAAACTAATCAATAGTGGTCTTTGTGATTGCAGGGCAACAGGAAAAACATCCTGGTTCTGGACAATGGATGCTCAGGACATATGACTGGAAATAAAGCCCTGCTATCAGATTTTGTGGAGAAAGCTGGCCCATGAGTTTCTTATGAAGATGGCAACATGGGAAAGACTCTGGGATATGACAATATCAATCTTGGGAATGTCATAATTGAAACAGTAGCTCTTGTCTTAGGACTTAAACACAATCTGCTAAGTGTGTGTCAAATCTGTGACATAGGTTATCATGTGGATTTCTTTGAAGAACACTGTGAAGTTGTAAGTAATTCTACAGGAAAAGTGGTTCTGAAAGGTTACAGACATGGTAACATATATGAAGCCAGACTTTCAACAAATTCTGATGGTTCCGCAATCTGTCTGTTAAGTAAAGCATCAATTGAAGAAAGCTAGAATTGGCACAAGAGACTCTCTCATTTAAATTTTAACAACATAAATGAGCTAGTAAAGAAAGAACTTGTGAGAGGACTTCCAAAATCAATATTTGCTCCTGATGGTCTTTGTGACTCATGTCAAAAGGCAAAACAAAGAAAATCTTCATTCAAGAGCAAAATTGAATCCTCAATTCTTGAGCCTTATCACTTACTGCATGTTGATCTATTTGGTCCAGTCAAGGTCATGTTTATTGTAAAGAAGAAATATGCTATGGTTATAGTGGATGAGTTCACAAGATACACTTGGGTGTATGTCTTGCACAAGAAGAATGAAACTGCATCTACTCTAACTGATCATGTCAGACAGCTGGATAAGTTAGTCAAAGATTCTGTTAAAATAATAAGAAGTGATAATGACACTGAGTTCAAGAATCCAATCATGGAAGAGTTCTGCAAAGAGTAAGGAATAATGCATGAATTTTCTGCACCTGGAACTCCACAGAAGAATGAAATTGTAGAAAGAAAAAACAGGACTCTTATTGAAGCTGCATGGACTATGTTTGATGAAGCAAAGTTACCACCCTATTTTTGGGCTAAAGCTGTGCAGATTGCTTGTTTTACACAGAATGCTACACTCATAAACAAGCATGGAAAAACACCATATGAGATGGTGAAGAAAAAGAAGCCAAATCTGAAATACTTTCATGTATTTGGATGCAAGTGTTTTGTTCTTAAGACTCATCCTGAACAGCTGTCAAAATTTTATCTAAAAGCTGATGAAGGAATTTTTGTTGGATATCCACTTTCCACAAAAGCCTTCAGAGTCTACAATTTAAGAACAAGAGTTGTCATGGAATCTATCAATATATCTTTTGATGATAAAAAGATTACTGGACTTGAAGATTTCAATGATCATGATCAGATGAGATTTGAAAATAAAGATGTAAATTCTGATTCTGTAAATTCTGATGACCTAAATCCTGATCCTGTAAGTTCTGACGGGTTAAATTCTGATGTCATTGAAACTATGGTAACTGCTCCAAAGGAAAATGCACCTGTTCAGGGGGAACAAGCTGATGATCATACCACATCTCAAGACTCTCAAGAAGCATCAGAACCAGTCACTGGCTCTTCAAGTTCTGATTCATCAAGTCTTGATGAGCCAAATTCTGAAAATTCTGGAAACTCTAATTCTTCAATTCCTGAAGGATCCAACTCAAATTCTGGAATCTCAGAGAGCATAACTTCAGGGGGAGCATCAGAAAATACTGATGGAGACATCATAGATCATGGGGGAGGATCCAGTTCTAGAGATCAACTTCCATCTGTAAGAAAGTGGACTAAATCACACACACCTGACTTAATAATTGGAGATCCTGAAGCAGGTGTCAGAACTAGATCAACAAAAACAAATGAATGTCTCTGTCATTCCTTTCTATCTCAGATTGAACCAAAGAAAGTGGAAGAAGTTCTTCAAGATGCTGATTGGGTGCAAGCAATGCAGGAAGAGTTAAATGAATTTGAAAGAAATAAAGTTCGGATCCTAGTACCAAGACCAAATGACAGATCAATTGTTGGTACAAAATGGGTGTTCAGAAATAAAACTGACAGTGATGGTATAATTACAAGAAACAAAGCAAGGCTGGTTGCTAAAGGTTACTCTCTACAGGAGGGTATTTACTATGATGAAACATTTACTCCAGTTGCTAGATTGAAAGCCATAAGAATCTTTTTGGCTTATGCTGCTCACAAGAAGTTTAAAGTCTTTCAAATAGATGTGAAAAGTGCATTTCTCAATGAATAATTGGAAGAAGAGGTATATGTTGAACAACCTCCAGGCTTTTTAGATCTTAAATTTCTAAATCATGTCTACAGGTTTGACAAAGTACTTTATGGTCGTAAGCAAGCTCCTAGAGCATGGTATGAGACTCTGGCTCAATTCCTTCTGGAAAGTGGATTTCACAGAGGCACAATTGATAAGACTTTATTCTACCTCAACCATGGAAATGAATTACTTTTGGTACATATATATATTGATGATATCATCTTTGGCTCTACAAATACAAAACTTTGTGAAAAATTTTCCAAGTTAATGTAGTCAAGATATCAAATGAGTATGATGGGAGAGTTGAGTTATTTTCTGGGACTTCAAGTCAAACAAACTGAAGAAGGTACTTTTATCAGTCAATCCAAGTACACCAGAAATCTACTCAAGAAATTTGGAATGCAAGACAGTTCTACTGCATCAACTCCCATGGCAACTACCACCAAGTTAGATAAAGATACTGGAGCATCAGTAGATATTACTAACTACAGAGGTATGATTGGCTCTTTACTCTATTTAACTGCAAGTAGACCAGATATCAAGTATGCTACCTGTCTTTGTGCAAGATTTCAGGCTGATTTAAGAGAACCTCATCTAATAGCCGTGAAAAGAATTTTCAAGTACCTCAAGGGTACAACTGATCTAGGATTTTGGTATCCTAGGGAATCAAATTTTAAGCTAATAGGTTATTCAGAAACAGATTTTGCAAGATGTAAAATAGGCAGGAAAAACACTAGTGGAAGCTGACAATTTCTTGGAGGCAGATTGGTTTCTTGGTTTAGCAAGAAACAGAAATCAATTTCCACATCAACTACAGAAGCAGAATATATTGCTGCAGGAAGCTGTTGTGCACAGATTCTTTGGATGAAGAATCAGTTACTGGACTATGGGTTAGAATTTTCTAAAATACCTATTTACTGTGATAATCAAAGTGTTATTGCTATGACAGGAAATCCAGTTCAACACTCAATGACAAAGCACATCAGCATAAGGTACCATTTCATAAGGGAACATGTGATGGAAGGTACAGTGGAATTACATTTTGTTCCAACAGATCAACAACTAGAAGATATCTTCACAAAACCACTATGTGAAGCTACTTTTACAAGACTGGTAAATGAACTTGGAATGGTTTCAGGTTCTTTCTCAAAATATGTTTAGTTTTTGTTCTCATACATCAGACTTTATGATTAGTGTTTATAGATTTTCTTATCTCAATGTAATTTGTGCTTAAATTGTAACATATTAAACACTACTTATTATCTGATATGATTCTATAAACTCTGAAAGTGTTTTGATTGTTCTGTGACTATTCAATCCAATGAGGATTATCTTGTTAGATGCTGACTTAGTAGTCTTTAACAAACTATGTATCCCATGTTTGAATTAGTTATTTATGTGGAAATCAATAACACAAGCAAATTCTGATTTTGATCTTAGTCAAATTTACTTCCTGTATCTTATTACTAAGTCATAAACTAGATTATTGCTTCTTATCTGTCAAATTCTCATGTCAGTAAATCTTAAGGATGAACTACATGCTTGATAAGCCTCACTTATCTGAAGAAAATTAAAAAAAAATTGATTGAAACAGGTACTCCTTTGAGATCTAGAGTAATTTATGTGAAAGGGAAGATCCAAGTGCATTGCTGATATTAAGTTATATGCATTAGAAAAGCAAATTAATTTTTCTTGGTGACTTTTCACATTCTCTGATTACTGGAGAAATATTCTGATAATAACATTAATTCTGATAGCAGTTGTAACTCATTTACACTGAGAAGCCCTTGTCAAAAGAATTTTAAAAGATGCATAAAATAAGCACAAACAGTTGAGGTGGACTCTTGCATAACTTTATTCTACAGTAGACTTCACAATTCAAGACAGATTTTAAGCATTTTTCTTAGTTATGCCTTGTTTCTAAGATGTACTGAAGTTTATCAGACTTTAATCTTTATCTGATCATTTGCACATACACACACTATCACTCCATATGAATGATGAAAATTACTGTGGTGATTAAGTTGTTTCTGATAAACAGTTAAGTATTATTTGCATAAATTCTGAGGACAAGTTCTGATTATGTTCTGATGATTAAACTCTAAAGAAATTAGTCAGTATTTGTGTGAAGAAACACAGAAACAGTCATTCACTTTTTGAGTACATAAGCCATGTTCTGATGACCGTTAAATTCTGATAATAGTCAACCAATTAATCTTCTAACTTTTTTTCTTATGAAATTGTGAACACTGATACAAGCAATCACAATATCTCATTGCGTTAAAAATGAACACAGAGCCATCTGTCTTAAGATTGCAAATCTTGCTTTCAGTACACCATAAACACGCTCGATAACATCTCTTAATTTTACGTGGGCATGAATAGATTTTTCCTCCATAGTTAAAGTATGTTGACGATTAAAATCTGCTAACCAATATCTTGTGTTAGGTTACAGGGTTAAATAACCACATGTGTTTGTATATTCTGCATCACAAAGATAATATTTATCTGCAATACAAAATTAGCAAAAATTATTTTTTACATTACCCTATTAAAGTATTCTCGATTAAAAATAGTTAGAGATACATACTTGGTGGAGGAACCGGAAATCCGGAATCAGGATCGAGGGTGACCTCTGTCAATATTCTTGAATCATGTGCTACTCCCTCCTGTCCAGCCCACACAAATGTGAATGTCATATTAAAATCACATATATCTAAAATATTTTCATAACATTCGCCCCTTCCTCGTCCTCTATATCGAGCTTGTTGGCCAACTGGAATAACAACATGAACAAGTATACCATCAAGTGCACCAATTACTCCTTGTGGCACAATAATAAAAATATGTGAAAGCATATTAAATAATATTAATATTACATCGACATGTTAATTAATAAGAAATTAGACAATGCAAACAAACAAATGTCATTATTAACAGGAAATATTTTTAGCAGCTCTTTTTGTCTTTTTGAAATATTTGAGTTTTGATTAGATGGTGTAGGAACTATTATTTCTTTTGCAAACTCCACCATCCCGTCCAAGACCTCATGAAAATATTTGTGTATTGTTTGTTATTAGTACTATCAAATGGATATCATAATAAGAAATTAAATGAATTTTTATAGCATATTCCGAGGGACATAAAACCGGGCAACCAATCTTTTAAAGCCAGCGATAAAGTGCTCTTGAGGACTTTTAACGCTGAATATGATGTTGGGTTTGTCATTTCAAGAAAGACACCAATATTTTCGGGAGGATGGAATAAATTTGCACTGGATAATAATGTAGCTTTGGATGAAAGTCTGATTTTTACTCCTTTAGAGGAAGACAGAGTTGCGTTTTCTGTTAATTTTTCTGGTCGAGAATAAATTTACATGTTCTCTTTTATGCAGAATTTTGTGTTATTTTGTAACTGTTTTTTTATTTAAGGAACTTGCATATGAACAAATTATGATAAATTACGTATCTTAGTAATTCATGCAAGCATTAGCAAAATAAATTTTGTGCATCTTAAAGTTGATGTATATGAACAGTTTCATTTAGATAAAAGCTTGAAGTAGTTTATGTATTTACGAAATAATCGATCAAGGAATTCTGTATTGTTAAAGGCTATAAAACGCATACATATTTCAGATCTTTGAGAATCACAAAAAATATAGCCATATTGATTATGAATAAAAGAATTAAATCGTCTTTTATAAAAGAAAGGAGTAGCATAACATAATTCAATACTTTAGCAAAAGCTGAAACATTGATCTAAATGCAAACAAACATGTGAAATAATTTGGAAATATAATGTCTTTAAAAGTAACTGAAAAAAAGCCGAGACATGCCATTTCAGCAGTCTATGCTAAACAATGTGATTGCGTAAACCTTGGTTCAGCAAGCATAATCAGTCTACTTTTCTTACATGAATTTTAAAGTATAAAATCCAATTAGGAATCGGTGACAAGATTTAACTCTTTATGTATCATATGCGATTATTCTGAGCAAAATTATGTATAAACCTGAAACCTAATTATTTACCTTTTTAGTTCTCTTGGTGGAAGACAGAGCAGAACTTGGTGTATTTCTGGCTTCGGCTATATCGATGACATCAGTCTGCATGTATAGAGTTTGAGTGAGAACGAACTACCACCTCTTCTGTTATAAAGTATGAAAACTGATTAATTAATATCTTGAATTAGCAAAGGAGACATATAGAACTCACCTCTACATAATTAGAAGCGGAAGTTCCGGCAGTCATTGTTCCTCCACCAGAAGAGGTAGTAACAGCAGAGTCATACGCATCATGGGCATAATATACCGTATGATGTACTAATATATTATCATCAGTCAAATCGACTTTAACAGTAATATCTCTTCCTGTAATTTTCTTTACCGGTGGAGGAAATGTAAACGGATCCTAATAATCATTTGAATTAACACGTTCTATACATTTGTTTATAAATAAATGATATCTCGACACATATATATTAACTACTCAAAAGTAATTTCAGTAAAAGTATGGTACGTTATATCCCCTTGCCATCAGTTTTGTTACTGTTTTTCCAAGCAGCCGTTACACAACACGATCATACAACACAAAATTGAAAGCCTCCGTAGAATCTTCTGCAAGTACAACAACCTTGAACCTGACAGAGAATCAAATTAATTTCTTCTAGTATTTCATACGATTAAAATATATTATAATTACCTTTTACTAAATTTAAACCATAATAACGTAAGGGATAACCTTTTTTGTGGAATTGGGCAAAGGAGAAAAGTCTGACAAAGAAGACAAATCAAATGTCAAATGCTACAATTATGGTGAAAGAGGCCACATCTCTCCTGATTGTAAGAAAGGAAAAAGTAATAAAGGCCATGCACTTATCACAAAGAAGAAAAAATGGGTAGACACTTCAGAATCTGAAGAAGAGGTGAACTATGCCTTAATGGCAAATGCTGATAGCAGCTCTGATGCTGCTGAACTAAAGGTACCTCTATCAACTCTTGCTTTTGATACGGAAGATATTACCGAGTTGAGATTATTTATGTGGAAAATATTTATATAAGCTATAGAGATCAGACTTTAGAGAATGAAAGATTAAAATCTGAAAATCTAAAGTACAAAAACAGAAATAGCTATCTTGAAGAAGAGTTAGTCAAGATGAACATTATTCAGACATAGAGAGATAATGCTGTGTATGTTAAGAATGAATTGCTTAAACAGAATGATTATCTAAAAACTGAATTAGAAAAAGAAGGAGAAATCATCAGGATTTGGACTAACTCAGGCATAACAACTCATAATATTCTAAGTAGTGGAAACTGGAAAGAGGGGTTAGGTTATAAAGATGGTAAAAGTGAGAAAGGGACTTTGCCAATTAAGCCAATTGCTATCAAACAGACTGAAAAGTCAAAGGTAAATCCTGTTAAATTTGTTGCAAAAACTGTTGTGTCTGATTCTGAAGAGATGAAAGACTCTAAAACAGAAGTCAAAGAAAAGTCAACTTCTAACAAATTAAAACAGGATAAACCAGCTTTGGTAAACATTGGCTTAATGACAAAGAAACAACTTAAGTATAAGCTGAAAGAGATTAAAAATGTGAACAAGGTAAAGGAAGCTAGGAAAAATAGGAATGGAAAGGAAGGTGTGAATAAAAGTAATAATTATATGCCTGTTCCTAATGCTCCTAGAAAGAAATGCTATAATTGTGGAAACTCTAACCATCTTGCTTATTTTTGCAGGAAAAATAAAGATATAAACTCTTTACCTCCTAGATCAGGAATTAAAAGTCAGTCTGTTAAGTTTAAACCACAAAATCCTTGTTTTTATTGTGGTAGTTTATGTCATTCTATTTGTTAGATATATTTCATAATGTCATGTCTAATGTGATTTGTGTTTAGTTTTCAGATATTACTTGAACATGACAAATTGGTACTTAACTGCATATCAGCACTTATACTAAAGTCAGAACTTAAGTTGTCAGAACTTAAGTTATCAGGAGATATTTATCAGGAGATAATATCAGGACTTAAGGAGACTTTCAGATAAGGAAGACGGCTGATTGAAAGGAAAGAAGATCAAGACAAATGCAAAAAGAGATATGCATGAAGAAGGAATTCTATGAAGAATAGAATACTTGGAAGAAAAGATATCTGATTGATATATTTTAGGAAGCAGAATTATATTTCATATCAATTAGCGATTATCTTGTAACTGTGTAGTATATAAACAGAGACATAGGGTTTATAATATATGTGTTATCATTATCGAGAATAATATTCATTGTAACCCTAGCAGCTCTCGTGATATTTTGTTCATCACTGAGAGAGGACAGTTCTACATTATAACAGAGTTTAATAAAGTTTGTTTTATGTTACTTGTGTTCTTTGAATTCGATTTGATTGTGCTATACACTGTATTCAACCCCCCTTCTACAGTGTGTATGACCTAACATTATTTATACTTGCAAGGAATATCATAGTTTGTACTATGATTATTATGAAATAAAACCTTCTTTAAAGAAAGTCAGTGTAATTCCTTCTAGTGTAAATTCTGATGCAAAGTCTGATATAAAGTCTGATAAAAAGCATGTTAACATAAACTCTAAACTAAATCCACTGCAAATGCTAACAAACTTTACAAGGCCAAAGGATCCAAGCAAGTATGGGTCCTTAAAACTAATCAATAGTGGTCTTTGTGATTGCAGGGCAACAGGAAAAACATCCTGGTTCTGGACAATGGATGTTCAGGACATATGACTGGAAATAAAGCCCTGCTATCAGACTTTGTGGAGAAAGCTGGCCCATGAGTTTCTTATGAAGATGGCAACATGGGAAAGACTCTGGGATATGACAATATCAATCTTGGGAATGTCATAATTGAAACAGTAGCTCTTGTCTTAGGACTTAAACACAATCTGCTAAGTGTGTGTCAAATCTGTGACATAGGTTATCATGTGGATTTCTTTGAAGAACACTGTGAAGTTGTAAGTAATTCTACAGGAAAAGTGGTTCTGAAAGGTTACAGACATGGTAACATATATGAAGCCAGACTTTCAACAAATTCTGATGGTTCCGCAATCTGTCTGTTAAGTAAAGCATCAATTGAAGAAAGCTAGAATTGGCACAAGAGACTCTCTCATTTAAATTTTAACAACATAAATGAGCTAGTAAAGAAAGAACTTGTGAGAGGACTTCCAAAATCAATATTTGCTCCTGATGGTCTTTGTGACTCATGTCAAAAGGCAAAACAAAGAAAATCTTCATTCAAGAGCAAAATTGAATCCTTAATTCTTGAGCCTTATCACTTACTGCATGTTGATCTATTTGGTCCAGTCAATGTCATGTTTATTGTAAAGAAGAAATATGCTATGGTTATAGTGGATGAGTTCACAAGATACACTTGGGTGTATATCTTGCACAAGAAGAATGAAACTGCATCTACTCTAACTGATCATGTCAGACAGCTGGATAAGTTAGTCAAAGATTCTGTTAAAATAATAAGAAGTGATAATGACACTGAGTTCAAGAATCCAATCATGGAAGAGTTCTGCAAAGAGTAAGGAATAATGCATGAATTTTCTGCACCTGGAACTCCACAGAAGAATGAAGTTGTAGAAAGAAAAAACAGGACTCTTATTGAAGCTGCATGGACTATGTTTGATGAAGCAAAGTTACCACCCTATTTTTGGGCTAAAGCTGTGCAGATTGCTTGTTTTACACAGAATGCTACACTCATAAACAAGCATGGAAAAACACCATATGAGATGGTGAAGAAAAAGAAGCCAAATCTGAAATACTTTCATGTATTTGGATGCAAGTGTTTTGTTCTTAAGACTCATCCTGAACAGCTGTCAAAATTTTATCTAAAAGCTGATGAAGGAATTTTTGTTGGATATCCACTTTCCACAAAAGCCTTCAGAGTCTACAATTTAAGAACAAGAGTTGTCATGGAATCTATCAATATATCTTTTGATGATAAAAAGATTACTGGACTTGAAGATTTCAATGATCATGATCAGATGAGATTTGAAAATAAAGATGTAAATTCTGATTCTGTAAATTCTGATGACCTAAATCCTGATCCTGTAAGTTCTGACGGGTTAAATTCTGATGTCATTGAAACTGTGGTAACTGCTCCAAAGGAAAATGTACCTGTTCAGGGGGAACAAGCTGATGATCATACCACATCTCAAGACTCTCAAGAAGCATCAGAACCAGTCACTGGCTCTTCAAGTTCTGATTCATCAAGTCTTGATGAGCCAAATTCTGAAAATTCTGGAAACTCTAATTCTTCAATTCCTGAAGGATCCAACTCAAATTCTGGAATCTCAGAGAGCATAACTTCAGGGGGAGCATCAGAAAATACTGATGGAGACATCATAGATCATGGGGGAGGATCCAGTTCTAGAGATCAACTTCCATCTGTAAGAAAGTGGACTAAATCACACACACCTGATTTAATAATTGGAGTCCTGAAGCAGGTGTCAGAACTAGATCAACAAAAACAAATGAATGTCTCTGTCATTCCTTTCTATCTCAGACTGAACCAAAGAAAGTGGAAGAAGTTCTTCAAGATGCTGATTGGGTGCAAGCAATGCAGGAAGAGTTAAATGAATTTGAAAGAAATAAAGTTCGGATCCTAGTACCAAGACCAAATGACAGATCAATTGTTGGTACAAAATGGGTGTTCAGAAATAAAACTGACAGTGATGGTATAATTACAAGAAACAAAGCAAGGCTGGTTGCTAAAGGTTACTCTCTACAGGAGGGTATTTACTATGATGAAACATTTGCTCCAGTTGCTAGATTGAAAGCCATAAGAATCTTTTTGGCTTATGCTGCTCACAAGAAGTTTAAAGTCTTTCAAATAGATGTGAAAAGTGCATTTCTTAATGAATAATTGGAAGAAGAGGTATATGTTGAACAACCTCCAGGATTTTTAGATCTTAAATTTCTAAATCATGTCTACAGGTTTGACAAAGTACTTTATGGTCTTAAGCAAGCTCCTAGAGCATGGTATGAGACTCTGGCTCAATTCCTTCTGGAAAGTGGATTTCACAGAGGCACAATTGATAAGACTTTATTCTACCTCAACCATGGAAATGAATTACTTTTGGTACATATATATATTGATGATATCATCTTTGGCTCTACAAATACAAAACTTTGTGAAAAATTTTCCAAGTTAATGTAGTCAAGATATCAAATGAGTATGATGGGAGAGTTGAGTTATTTTCTGGGACTTCAAGTCAAACAAACTGAAGAAGGTACTTTTATCAGTCAATCCAAGTACACCAGAAATCTACTCAAGAAATTTGGAATGCAAGACAGTTCTACTGCATCAACTCCCATGGCAACTACCACCAAGTTAGATAAAGATACTGGAGCATCAGTAGATAGTACTAACTACAGAGGTATGATTGGCTCTTTACTCTATTTAACTGCAAGTAGACCAGATATCAAGTATGCTACCTGTCTTTGTGCAAGATTTCAGGCTGATTCAAGAGAACCTCATCTAATAGCCGTGAAAAGAATTTTCAAGTACCTCAAGGGTACAGCTGATCTAGGATTTTGGTATCCTAGGGAATCAAATTTTAAGCTAATAGGTTATTCAGAAACAGATTTTGCAAGATGTAAAATAGGCAGGAAAAACACTAGTGGAAGCTGACAATTTCTTGGAGGCAGATTGGTTTCTTGGTTTAGCAAGAAACAGAAATCAATTTCCACATCAACTACAGAAGCAGAATATATTGCTGCAGGAAGCTGTTGTGCACAGATTCTTTGGATGAAGAATCAGTTACTGGACTATGGGTTAGAATTTTCTAAAATACCTATTTACTGTGATAATCAAAGTGTTATTGCTATGACAGGAAATCCAGTTCAACACTCAATGACAAAGCACATCAGCATAAGGTACCATTTCATAAGGGAACATGTGATGGAAGGTACAGTGGAATTACATTTTGTTCCAACAGATCAACAACTAGAAGATATCTTCACAAAACCACTATGTGAAGCTACTTTTACAAGACTGGTAAATGAACTTGGAATGGTTTCAGGTTCTTTCTCAAAATATGTTTAGTTTTTGTTCTCATACATCAGACTTTATGATTAGTGTTTATAGATTTTCTTATCTCAATGTAATTTGTGCTTAAATTGTAACATATTAAACACTACTTATTATCTGATATGATTCTATAAACTCTGAAAGTGTTTTGATTGTTCTGTGACTATTCAATCCAATGAGGATTATCTTGTTAGATGCTGACTTAGTAGTCTTTAACAAACTATGTATCCCATGTTTGAATTAGTTATTTATGTGGAAATCAATAACACAAGCAAATTCTGATTTTGATCTTAGTCAAATTTACTTCCTGTATCTTATTACTAAGTCATAAACTAGATTATTGCTTCTTATCTGTCAAATTCTCATGTCAGTAAATCTTAAGGATGAACTACATGCTTGATAAGCCTCACTTATCTGAAGAAAATTAAAAAAAAATTGATTGAAACAGGTACTCCTTTGAGATCTAGAGTAATTTATGTGAAAGGGAAGATCCAAGTGCATTGCTGATATTAAGTTATATGCATTAGAAAAGCAAATTAATTTTTCTTGGTGACTTTTCACATTCTCTGATTACTGGAGAAATATTCTGATAATAACATTAATTCTGATAGCAGTTGTAACTCATTTACACTGAGAAGCCCTTGTCAAAAGAATTTTAAAAGATGCATAAAATAAGCACAAACAGTTGAGGTGGACTCTTGCATAACTTTATTCTACAGTAGACTTCACAATTCAAGACAGATTTTAAGCATTTTTCTTAGTTATGCCTTGTTTCTAAGATGTACTGAAGTTTATCAGACTTTAATCTTTATCTGATCATTTGCACATACACACACTATCACTCCATATGAATGATGAAAATTACTGTGGTGATTAAGTTGTTTCTGATAAACAGTTAAGTATTATTTGCATAAATTCTGAGGACAAGTTCTGATTATGTTCTGATGATTAAACTCTAAAGAAATTAGTCAGTATTTGTGTGAAGAAACACAGAAACAGTCATTCACGTTTTGAGTACAGAAGCCATGTTCTGATGACCGTTAAATTCTGATAATAGTCAAGTTCTGATACAAATCCTGATGCTTGCTTGGCATTATTTATTTACTTGACTTATTTTTGGTATTTACTGTAGCAGTTATATTTCTTAGAAAAATAATTAGGTGAGATAAAAACAGTCATAATCATTTGTTAGTGGGTTGTGTGTTGGTATGTGCATGTGTGCAATAAATACTGCATGTTTATCGTGCCCACTATTTATGTTTTGACTGATTACATGCTGCCAAGTGTAAAAACTGCCGGTTCTAATTCAAAAGAGACGTTAACATGTGCAGAGTATAAATATCAGAGATAAAAGATTATACAATCTTTTACCCACTCTTTTACTCTATTCTCTCTCTCTGATTTCCTTACTCTCTTATTTTCTGACGTTCTCTTATAGGCATTTTATCAGACACTTTGCAAACATAAATTTTTCACTTGATTTTTCAACAGAAATGGCACCAAAGGATTTTATTTTTAATGGAGCTAAGTTTGTCCCAAACAACTACTCTGCTAACTTGAACAAGGATGAAGCTCCTTCAGAACTTCACTTTGTTCAGGATTTCTTGGCTCACAGTGAGATTGGGTATGCTCTGACCCAACCTTAAGCAATCTCTAGTAAACAAGTGCTGGAGTTCTGGAAGACTGGAATCTATGATGATGGAGGTGAAACTGGATCTCCAAGCATCATCTTCTCATCAGGAGAAGTTGAGTATCTGGTAACTGTTACTACAGTGAGGCAGGCTCTTCATCTGCCTGAAAACTGCACTTACAACTCAACACCTGGAGAATCTGTTCTTCAGAACATGATGGCAAGCTTGGGATATGAGAAAAGCTTGTCCAAGCTAGGACAGTTGAAGAGGCCTTACATCAGGAGGGAATGGAGCTTCTTCTTTGATTGCATCATAAAGACTTTTGCTAACAAATGCTCCAATTTCGATGCCATTCCAATCATGAGTCAACAAATAGGTATGCACTTCTTAATCAAACTCATTTTGATTATGCATCTTCCGTGTTAGGCTATATCGGTGACAAAATGAAGGAATATGCAAAGGTAGTATATTTTGCTAGGTTCTGTCAATTAATTTATAGTTATTGTTGTTCTGATAAGCCACAAGTGTTCAGTGACCTAATGGAACCTTTTAAGTTACATAAAAGGGCATTTACTGACTTGTTATCTGCTGATAACAAGAAGGAAGTACTAAGACCTCTCCAAATATCCCAATCTGTCAAACAGTTCTTAGTCAACACTATCCCAGACACTTACACAGCCATATTCCCTGATGTAGCACCATCACAACCATCCACTACTCAACAACCACAGTCTACCTCACAACCACCAACATCAGCACCTATTGTCAACACTTCACAGTCCATACCCAAATCCAAAACCAAAACAAAACCAACCTCTGGTACTTCTCAAAAGGTGCCAGTTGTAAAATCTGAAACATCCTCCAGACCCAAAACCCCAAGAGCTAAATCTATTCCTCAATCTTCACCAAGGAGAAAGAGAAAGCTGATTCTGAGAGATGAATCAGATGAGGAAGAACGGGTCAAGGTTCCTGCATCAGAACCTGTGACAGAAGAAGCTGAAGAGTCAACTCTTCAGAAGGAGAAAGAGGCTGAAGCTTCTAGCATTCAGAAAAGAAAGAGGTCTTCACATTCTGATACAGATCATTCCACCCCTCCATCTAGAAAATCAAAATCGAGGAAGGTGAGAGCAGGTGTGCATATTGCACAAACTCAATCTGAGGATGCTGAAGATGCTGAGGAAGGGGATCAGGAATCTCTGATCTCATCAGAACCTATTGTGATTGAAGCCCTGCCAGCAGCTGAAGAAGTTCTGATTCAGGAATCTGAAATTCCCGAAGTTCACAGATCAGAACCTGTACAAGAATCTGTGATTTCTCCACCTCACTCTTCAATCAAAGCTATAGATGATGTTGAAGAACAAGAGACAAGTCCTAAAATAGACATTCATAATTTGAATATACCTACTGTTCTATATCCGGAAGCTCCAA